>NC_060139.1:677924197-678232808 GCF_021461385.2 Schistocerca piceifrons
GCCCTCACCGACCTTCTTACACAGCTCCCCCAGCCATTCATTATTTGTGGTGATTTTAATGCCCACAATGTGCTTTGGGGCTCTGCAATTACCTGTCCCAGGGGTAGAGCAATTGAGAGGCTTCTCCTGTCATCCTGTGCCTACTTGCTCAATGGAGGACAGAGTACTCATTTCTGCACGGCGACTGGGTCGTTCTCTGCCATTGATCTCTCGCTTTGCTCTCCAGCTCTTGCCGCTAGTGCTCACTGGGAAGTGGTCGCTGACTTGCACGGCAGTGATCATTTCCCAATCTGGATTCACCTGCCAGATGGCGTGGGCCCCGGAAGGAGACCACCACGATGGGTAATCAGTGGAGCTGACTGGACACTTTATGGCCAGTTGGCCCAATTCGAACACTGTGTGAATGTTGAGGTGTGGGTGGATCATATTACCAAAACGGTCCACCATGCCGCTGCGGCATCCATTCCACAGTCCACAGGCCACCGCAAACGGCCACCTGTGCCTTGGTGGAGTGACGAATGCCGCTCTGCAATCAGGACCAGGCGTGCGGCTCTGCGGCGGTTCAAGTGTCGGCCGACTGCTGACAATCTTGCAGCCTTTCGGGTGGCGAGGGCGAGATGTCGCCGCATTATTCGTGAGAGCAAGAAGAGGTCATGGCAAATGTTTCTGAACACCATTAATCGATCCACCAAAAGTTCCATTGTGTGGGAGACCATTAGGAGAATTTCTGGCAGAGGAGGGAGGTGCCCCATAGCTGCTGTAATGAATAACGGCACTCTCCACACAGATCCGCGAGACATTGCCCAGACTATGGCAGCATATTTTGCGACAGTTACTGCCACAACCAGTCAGGATCCAGGTTTCCAGCGCCATAGAGCGGTTGCTGAGAGGTGTAGTCTGAACTTCCAGCCCACCTCTCATGAAGTTTACAACTGCCCTTTTTCTATGTGGGAGCTGGATTCTGCATTGTCTGGAGCTCGTGACACTCCCCCTGGTCACGACAGGATCCATTACAGTATGCTATGGCACCTCACAATGCGCAACAAAGAAATCCTCCTCGCACTTTTTAATGCCATTTGGGCGTCGGGTCACTTTCCTGACGCGTGGCGTGAGGCAGTTTTAATCCCTTTTTTAAAACCTGGGAAAGACCGCTCGAGCCCAAGTAGCTACCGTAGTATTGCCCTCACTAGTTGCGTAGGGAAGACCTTGGAGCGGATGGTCAACCGCCGCCTTGTCTGGATGTTAGAATCCCGGCAACTACTTAGTCGCTTTCAGTGTGGGTTCAGGAGGTTTCGTTCCACCTTCGATAACCTTGCCCTCCTGGAAGCGGCTATCCAACAAGCTTTCCTACGCCGTCATCACCTTATAGGTGTATTTTTCGACATCGAGAAGGCCTACGATACCACTTGGCGGCGTCTCATCCTGGAGCAGCTTCACGAATGGGGTTTTCGTGGTTGTCTTCCTCTTTTTATTCAGTCTTTCCTCTCGCCACGATATTTTAGATACCGAATTGGTGACGTCCTGTCTGATCGTTTTGAGCAGGAGAATGGTGTCCCTCAGGGTAGCGTTTTAAGTGTGACTCTGTTTGCCATCGCTATTAATAGCATTACGTCCATGGTGAAAAGTCCTGTCCAGTGTTCTTTGTTTGTGGATGATTTCTCTTTGTTCTGCTCTTCTTCAAGCCTTGCAACGACAACTCGTCAGTTGCAACTTACGATTAGGCGTTTGGATGACTGGGCGCTGAAGAGTGGATTTAAGTTTTCCACCGAGAAGTCTGTATGTGTTCTTTTTAACCGTTCTCGTTCGATTTTAACCTTTCCTGAGTTGCGCTTGAGGGACACTATTCTTTCTTTTAAAGGCACGGTGAGATTTCTGGGTCTCATTTTTGACTCGAGGCTCACGTGGTTACCTCATCTTAAAGACCTGAAACGGCGGTCGCTTCAGGCTTTGAGCATTTTAAAATGTCTTAGCCACAGTACGTGGGGAGCTGACAGGACTTGTCTGCTCCAGTTTTACAGGGCGTTTGTGCGATCTCGGCTCGATTATGGGTGCACGGTGTATGGGTCTGCGAGGCCTTCGTACTTAAAGATTTTGGACGTTGTCCACCATGAAGGGCTGCGGTTGGCCACTGGGGCATTCCGAACTAGCCCCATACCAAGCCTCTGTGCAGAGGCTGGTGAACCGCCACTTCATATGCGACGACGGCTACTTACGGTACGCCAGGCGTATAAAACTTTGTCCACACCATACACACCTGCATACCATACCATTGCTCAGCCTCCTCTGGCACGGTTATTTCATAACCGGCAACGTGCGACGCAGCCCTATGGGATTCGCGCACAGGATTGCCTCGCTGCAATGTCTGTGGCTGGTCTTCGTGTTTTACGTCGCGGTTGGAGCAGATCTCCACCTTGGCTCCTCCGGCGTCCCAAATTTATTTTAGATTTGACTCGTTTTAAGAAAGATGGCACACCAGATTTTACGTTCCAATCTCTGTTTTTTAGCATTTTAGACCTGCATCACGGTTTCACTGTCGTTTATACTGATGGCTCGAAACAGGAGACTTCCGTAGGCTGTTCTGTGGTGTTCCCTGATCGTGTCACCCGGATTCGCCTCCCTGCTGAATATACCGTTTTCGCAGCGGAGCTCCACGCGATCCTGAAGGCACTGGAGCAGATGCATCGTGTTCGGGGCGATCGATTTCTTCTCTGCTCCGATTCTCTTAGTGCCTTACAATCGCTGCAGTGCCTATACCCGACTGAGGAGATGGTCCAGTTGATACATGACCAACTGTACTTGCTCCAACAGCGGGGTAAAGAGGTATCCTTCTGCTGGGTGCCTGGTCATGTCGGCATATGGGGCAATGTACAGGCTGACCGGGCTGCCAAGGAGGCCTGCAGAGAGCATGATGTGGTCCAGTGTCCTATCCCCTTGCAGTCAGTCATCGCTGCACTCCACAGGAAGTGCATGGAGTTGTGGGAGGACGAATGGCTGGCGGTGTCGGCCAATAAGCTGCGGTCGGTAAAGTCAACCACTCGGCCGTGGCGTTCCTCCTGCCGGTTGCTCAGGCGGGAAGAGGTGGCCCTCACACGTCTGCGGATTGGGCACTGTCCTGTGACGCATAGCTATTTATTACGGCGGGAGGATCCTCCCTTTTGTGACGCTTGTGGTGTGCACATCTCTGTCCGGCACATTTTAACAGACTGCATTTTATACCGTGATGCAAGGGCAGAAGCACAAGTTGATGGGGCTCTGCCTTGTGTTTTAGCTGACGATGAGACGTGTGTGTCTAGGGTTTTTAAGTTCTGTGATGTATCTGGACTCTGGCCTAAGCTTTTAGGCTGGAGGTTTTAGTGTGTTGCAGAGTGGCTGACTCCTCCCCTTTTTTCCTTGCGGTCAGCCAGCCACTCCCATGTGCTACATTGTTGTAGCTTCCTCTACCATTTTCTTCCTGTGTTGTCCATGTTTTACTGCTGACGCCCTGCTTCATCCCACGCTTCGGTGTGGGTGAGCACATTTTTTCAATGATTGTTCCCCGTGTTTTATGTTCCATTTTATGTCAATGTTCTGAGGGTTTTTTTTTTTTTTTTTTTTTTTTTTTTTTTTTTTTTTTTTTTTTTTTCCTTGACACCCGTCTCACTGTGATACTGCACGGGCGCTGAAGACCTTGCTGTCGTGCGCCCCCAAAACCCCTCTACTACTACTACTATCGGCCAGGTACCCGTTGCTTTGGCTGGGTGGTGCCCTTGGGGAGAGCCCTCGTTCGGAGTAGGTGGCATCTGGGCGGATGTGGCGCAATGAAGCGCAATAAATCACACCAAGCTGGTGGTCGCACGGCCACCAGCGTCTCTAAGCGTGGTAGAGTCGACTTTGATGCTGCACAATATGACCCTCAGTCATTCCCCTCGTTGGCTGCGCCATGGGAGGGACCCCGATCTAGTGCCAAGCGGGAGCCTTACGTACCGCAATACCTTGTCTGCAGCAGGACTGATGGTGACTCCTTTCCTATGACGAAGCCTCTGTTTTTTGTGGAACACCTGGAGGATAAGTTTGGGGAAGTGACGGGGTTGTCTAAAATGAGGAATGGGTCCATCCTCCTCAAGACGTCCTCCCCAGCCCAGTCACGAGCGTTGCTCTTGTGCGATAAGCTGGGTGATGTCCCTGTTACCGTCACTCCCCACAGTAGCTTAAATATGGTCGAGGGGATTATTTATCATCGTGACCTCTTGTTACAATCCGATGACGAGCTGAGAGCCGACTTGGAATGACGTGGCGTCCATTTTGTCCGTCGTGTGCATAGAGGGCCCAAGGCTAACAGGGTGGCCACCGGTGCCTTTATCTTGGCTTTCGAGGGTGATGTCTTGCCCGAGAAGGTCAAGGTAATGGTTTACCGTTGCGACATGAAGCCATACGTCCCTCCCCCGATGCGGTGCTTCCAGTGCTGGAAGTTTGGGCATATGTCCTCCTGTTGCCCATCCAGCGCTACATGTCGAGATTGCGGACGCCCCTCTCATCCCGATTCTCCATGTGCGCCTCCGCCTGTATGTGTCAACTGTGGGGAGCACCACTCTCCATGCTCGCCAAATTGCCCCGTTCTTCATAAGGAGCGGAAGATCATGGAATTTAAGACCCTGGACCGGCTTACTTATCGAGAGGCAAAACTGAAATATGAAAGGTTGTATCCTGCTTCCCTTCGACCATCTTATGCTGCAGCCACGTTATCGTCGCCCACGCGAGCGACGGTTGTCGCCTCATCTGTGCCGCCTTCAGTGGGCCCTTGGGGCCGTGTATCTCTGTCTGCCCCCCTCGTGCCTGGGGGCAAGCCTTCCTCTGTTGCCCCCTTAGCAGTTGGGGGCAAACCCTCTTCTGTCGCTCCCCCCAAGCTTACTTCGGGAGTGACATCTGCTCCACAACCGGGAGGCTCGATTCCTCCCCCTCCTTCTCCGGCGGCGTTGCCTCCGCCGGTTCCTCTCTCGCGGAAGGGGTCCCTCGGGGCTCTCCCTTCCTCCGTTTCTTCTCCTTCCCAGCCAGATGTCAGCCAGTGGCTGAAGGTTCCGCCACCTGCTGGTCGTAGGGCTTCTGCGTCGTCGTCAGCCTTCGACGCTCCTTCAGAGAAGCTCTCCCAGCCCTCTCACCCTAAGGGCAGACGCGAGAAGAAGGAACGGAATGTGTCCAAGAAGAAGGACGTTCCGGCGGTTTCAGCACCGCCTGCTGTACATAGTCCTGGCTCCGGGGATGAGGTGGAGATCCTCACCTCTGCCGCGGATCTCGCCCTCACGGAACCCTTGGGGGCCTCTCCTATGGACTCAGCTGACTTTAGCCCAGTGGCGGCAGTTGGCTCTGAAGCGCTGTCTGCCTCTTAGTCGCATTCACGCCCTCCCAGTCCCTTCCTGCTTCCATTCTCCAATGGAACTGCGGCGGTTATTTCCGCCACCTGCCTGAGCTCCGGATGCTTCTGAGTGATTCCCCTGTTCTCTGCATTGCTCTGCAGGAAACTTGGTTTCCTGCACTACGGACCCCCACCCTTCGCGGTTATCGGGGATACTATAAGAACCGTGTTGCCTGTCATCGAGCGTCAGGTGGGGTTTGCCTCTTTGTTCGCCACTCTGTCTGTAGCTCGCCAGGGTTGAGCTCTCGCCGGCTATTACTGTTTGCTCTGTTTACATTCCTCCGGATGGGGAGCTCCCCCGACATGTCTTGGCTGCGCTGCTGGCTCAACTCCCGCCACCATTGCTGCTTCTGGGCGATTTCAATGCCCACAACCCTCTATGGGGTGGGACTGTCTCTGATGACCGCGGTCGGGCCGTGGAGCATTTGTTGGCTCAGCTCGACCTTAGCCTCTTGAACACCGGTGCTCCCACGCATTTCAGTGTGGCCCATGGCTCGTTCTCGGCCATCGATCTCTCTCTTTGCAGCCCCGGACTTGTCCCATCCCTCCACTGGAGGGTGCACCCTGACCTGTGCGGTAGTGACCATTTTCCCATAGTCGTTCTTCTGGGCGCCTGCCCTGCTGGGCTCTCCACAGGGCAGACTGGCCGGCTTTTACTTCTGCTGCTGCCATTGAGTCTCCCCCACAGGGTGACATTGACGAGGTGGTCCGTGTTTTAACCACATCCATCATTTCAGCGGCCGAGGCTGCCATCCCCCGATCTTCTGGCCTCCCTCAGAGGAAGGCTGTACCCTGGTGGTCGCCGGAGATTGCTGAGGCTATTCGCGACCGTCGGCGGGCTCTCCAGCGTCATAGGCGGCACCCGTCTCTCGAGACCCTCATCGCCTTTAAGAGGCTCCGTGCCTTCGCCCGTTGTCTTATTACACAGCGTAAGCAGAAATGCTGGGAGCGGTACGTCTCATCCTTGGGCTCCCGTGTCTCCCCCTCGCTCGTGTGGTCCCGGATCCGGCGGATTTATGGACACCAGACCCCTATGGGTGTCCCTGGGATCTCCTTGGACGGCGCTGTCTGAACGGACGCTGCCGCCATTGCTGAACGGTTTGCCGCGCACTTTGCTCAGAGCTCTGCGACTGCCTCCTATCCCCCCGCCTTTCGCTCTCTAAAGGAGCGAGCCGAGCGGACGCCGTTCTCATTCCACACGCGTCGTTCTGAAAAATACAATGCTCCTTTCAGCGAGAGGGAATTCCTCGCTGCCCTCGCCGATTGCCCTGATACAGCACCAGGCCCAGACTGCATCCACGCGCAGATGCTGAAGCATCTCTCCAGGGACTGCCAGAGACACATTCTCGCGATATTTAATCGCATTTGGAGCGAAGGTTTGTTCCCGTCGCAATGGCGAGAGGGTCTTATTGTCCCCATCTTGAAGCCCGGTGCGGACCCACTGGCGGTGGACAGCTATCGTCCCATTACCCTCACCAACGTTTTGTGCAAATTGCTCGAACGTATGGTGGGGCGGCGTTTGTGCTGGGTCCTTGAGTCGCGCGGTCTCCTCACTCCATCCCAGGGTGGCTTCCGTCGGGGCCGGTCTGCAGTCGACAATTTGGTGCGGCTGGAATCTGCTGTCCGTACGGCCTCTGTCCGACGTCAGCATCCCGTTGCTGTATTTTTCGATCTGCGGAAGGCGTATGACACCACATGGAGGCATCACATCCTCGCCACCTTGCATGGGTGGGGTCTTCGTGGTCGGCTCCCGGCTTTTCTTCAAAGCTTTTTATTGCGCCGCTCTTTCCGGGTGCAAGTCGGTGCCACCTCTAGTTCCTCTTATATACAGGAAAATGGGGTCCCGCAGGGCTCGGTGTTGAGCGTCTCCTTATTTTTAGTGGCCATTAATGGTCTGGCTGCAGCAGTGGGGTCGTCGGTGTCTCCTTCTTTGTATGCCGACGACTTCTGCATCTCATTTAGCTCCACGACTACAGGAGTCGCCGAACGCAGGCTGCAAGTCGCCGTTCGCAAGGCAGCATCATGGGCTCTGACTCACGGTTTTCAGTTCTCTGCTGCCAAGACTCGAGTAATGCACTTCTGCAGGTGTCGGACGGTCCTCCCTCATCCTGAGCTTTACCTCGATGGCCACCTGCTTGCAGTGGTGGACTCTTGCCGCTTCTTGGGACTTGTGTTTGATGCCCGGCTCACATGGGTTCCCCATGTTACTCAGCTGAAACAAAAATGCTGGCGGCACCTCAACGCCCTCCGCTGCCTTAGCCACACGTCTTGGGGTGCAGATCGCTGCACGATGCTGCGATTGTACAGAGCCCTTGTGCAGTCCCGGCTTGATTATGGGAGCCTGGCCTATGGGTCTGCGTCACCCTCAGTGTTGAAGTTGTTAGACCCCATACACCACTGTGGGGTTCGACTTGCAACTGGCGCTTTTCGCACTAGTCCCGTGGATAGTCTACTGGTGGAGGCCGGGGTTCCCCCGCTGCGGATTCGCCGCCATCGTCTGCTCGCCGACTATGCTGTCCACATCCATTGCTCGCCAGGCCATCCCAATCGTCGCCTGCTTTTCCCTGCCATGGTCCTCCATCTGCCCGAACGGCGACCTAGGTCTGGGCTTTCCGTAGCTGTCCGTGTCCAGTCCCTGCTGTCAGAACTGGGGTCATTCCCTCTTCTGCCTCCCTTCCGGGTCCGTACACCTACGCCTCCCTGGTGTTTGTCCCGGCCGTCTGTCCGTCTGGATTTGGCACAGGGCCCTAAGGACTCGGTTCCGCCTGTGGCCCTCAGTCGCCGTTTTCTTGCGCTCCTCGAATCATTTCCGGGCTGTGAGCCTGTCTACACTGATGGTTCCCTGGTTGATGGTCGCACTGCCTACGCCTTTGCTCACTCTGCCCATGTTGAGCAACGCTCCTTGCCGGCTGGCTGCAGTATTTTTACTGCAGAGCTGGTGGCCATCTTGCGCGCTCTTGAGCATATGCGTTTCTGCTCAGGTAGGTCCATCGTGATCTGCAGTGACTCCCTGAGCAGCCTTCAGGCCATCGACCACTGCTATCCCTCCTCTCCTCTGGTGTCCTCCATTCAGGAGTCCTGTGTCGGCTGCGCGTCGGCCATACATACCTGACGCACGGCCATCTGTTGCGTCAGGAGGATCCCCCTTGTGTCGGTGTGGGTCCCGGCTGACGGTCGGCCACATTTTGCTGGAGTGTCCTCGACTGCGCACACTCCGGCAATCTTTTAATCTCCCGGGCACTTTGGCTTTGGTTTTATCCGACGATGCCTCCATGGCTGACAATGTTTTACATTTTATCCGTAGTAGTCCTTTTTATGGTTCGATTTAGGGAGGTCCTGCGCCTTTCCCTTTCTGTGTCTTTTGTCCTTGTGTCTTTTGTCCTTGTGTCTGTTGCTGTTCTGGTGTACCGTCAGATGGTTGACTCTTTCCCTTTTTTTTCTCATGGTCAGTCAACCAGTCTCCGGCCATCCTCCTTTCTTCTGTTTCTAGATGTCTGGTGTTCCTCTGTCCTGTTCTTGTCTGTAGTGTTTCTTGCTGCATTTGTGTTCTTTTAGCGCCTGGGGGGACGTCTCCTCCCCCTTTGGTTTTTATCTGCTCCGTAGACTTTCGGCTCGCCTGATTTTGGAATGGGGGACTGATGACCTTCGCTGTTTAGTCCCCCTTAAACATCCCAACAACCACCATCTGTAGTGTTCGTTGCGTAATTTGTGTTCTTTAGTGCCTGGGGGGGGGGGGGGGGGGAGTCTCCTTCCCCTTGGGGTTTTATCTGCTCCGCGACTTTATGTCTCGCCTGTGTTTGGAATGGGGGACTGATGACCTTAGCTGTTTAGTCCCCCTTAAACATCCCCACAACCACCACCACCACCAGAGTGTTGCACGTCTGAATGGAAGGCTTTGTTTGATAGTCTTATGCTGATGCTTTCTGAATAAATTATGCCATTTTATAATAAACATTTTAGTTTTGAGACCTAACTCTCGGCGGGGGGAGGCACAGTGGTCTGCTTCATGAATTCCAAGCAAGAAAACACAAAAACAACCAGTGGTGTAGCATGGTTGTAAAGGTTGGGGAGACTCGCAGTTATTACAGGGAGACAAAATAGTACAATAAACAATAATTTAAACAAATGAAATAAAATGCATCAAATAAAACAACAACAACTACTACTACTACCACTACCACCGCCACTAATAATAATAATAATAACTAACTGTTTCAAGAAATGATTACAAATTTGTAGAACTCCAGCAGCAAGAGAAGAAGCACTTATATTTTCTTGTACACAAGTGCAAAGCGTCTGTCTTTTCTTTCCACGAATAAGTCTATAACTCGGTCTACAAAGATCTGATCACTGGATAGCTCTCCAAGTAGTGTCTTTTCTATTGCTAACGTGCTCAATCACGACTGCCGGATGTTCGACATTGAATTCCTTAAATACTTTTTCACTCGTTTAAGAGTACTTATGATTCGTTCACTGCTTGCAGTAGTTGCGGGTAGGATCAGAACCAAACGCAGGAACTTCGTTGTTTCTTCATAAACGTAGTCTAAATCATTGTTGACAATGTACCTTAAGAGGATTCTTGGAGATGTTTTTTCTTATCAGTGTATATGTTACACAGTACATCTTCAAGTTATTCTTGTTTGAAAAAAAGGTACTGTTCTAATAATTAAAGCAGTTTCAACTTGGGAATTCGTTTTGATAGTTCGGGAAACACTTTTCGTTCAAAAGTTCAACAAACTGAATTTGCGGAATGTCTTGAAACCTTCTTTCCATCTGAACAATTTGCAAATCCAGTATCTCGTAAGTTAGTGCCCTGAGAGATGTCTTTTTGACGGTCACAGAATGATAAGTTGCCATTCAAACACAAGCTGCATTTAATGCATTCATCAACGAATGTTTCCGTTCTTAATTGTCGTAAGTTTCTCAAAACAGTTCTTATTTCGTCGTGGCAAGCAGTTATTGTAGTAACCAAAACCAATGCCTTGGGCTGCAGATCGGAGCCGCCAGGCAGGGAAGCCGCCGGCGGTGGAGCACGCACCACTGGGTAAACACAAGGACGAGTTGGACGACAGACCAACGACAACCGACAACGACCGACTATGACTGACACAACAAGGAAGAGATAAACAACGGAGGCTTGTAGAAACCACAGCACCAAACACCAACAGTAAATCCGCTCAGAACCAGAGCCAGGCAAATGTCAACAACGAGCAACGACCAGAACGCAGTACCGCAGAGATAGAGACGCAATCCAGAGCGAGTACCAGACTGGCTGGACTAAGTTTTTCTTTCCTTTATTGTGATTTCATTCCCCTGCCCAATATGAGCAGGTGAGGGCTGGCAGCAGCACAATCCGCCGCTCTTCAGCCGAGTGACATGACAACTTAAAGTAAGAATAAAATGTTACATACATAAGGCGATAAAGGGGAACTTAAAACAGAATAATGGGAGAAAATGGAGGTAAAAATAGACTAACACGGAGACGTTCATGGAGGACAGTTAAAAAAGTCACCAGAAAGCTAAAAAACACAGTTGGCGATTCTTCAAAACTCAGAGAAGACACTGAATGGACATGCACAGGTTAAAAGTCGGCCACAGTAGCAAAAACACTCCGGAACAACAAACTTAAAACCCACTTGGAGCACACACGACGAAGAATAAAACTGCCAGGTGGGACCTGCCAAGGGAAAGGACAGAGAGGATGGAAAAGGAGGGGAGAGCAAGGGGCAGCAGGGGAAGTGGCGGGATGAAGAGAGGAGGGGCATCAGTGGGTACACCAAGAGGCAGGAGACACGTGGGGTGGGAGATGAAGAGGGAAGACAGGGCAGGAGGGAGTGCAGATACACTGAAAGGAGGCACAAGAGATAGAGTGGGGGTAGGAGGGGGAAGCCGGAGGAGGGAGGGGGAGGAGAGGGAGCCCTGAGGACGAGGCAAGAAGATGGGGTTAGAGTTGGTAGGAAGGGTAGATGTCAGGGCGAAGCTCATAATCCGGGAGGGGTAGATGGTGGAAGGTGCGTTGGGAAAGGAGATGGAGGGTGTGGAGATGGAGAGAGGGTGGGACACAATGGTTAAGGCGCGATAACTGGTTGGGGGTGGAGAGGAAGGGAGGCACCAGGGGGTGAGGGGGATCAAGGTGGCGGACAGTATCTAGTGTGCAGATGTGTTCAAGGAGAAGGTGGGGGAAGGGGATGATGTCGTAGAGGATGCGCGTGGGGGACGGAAGGCGGATGCGGAAGCGAGGCAGAGCGCATGGCGTTTGAGGATTTGGAGGGCTTTATAGAATTGGGGAGGGGCGGAAATCCAAGCTACACTGGCATAACAGAGGATGGGGCGACTGGACTAGGGCTTTCTTTTTTTTCCTTTATTGTTATTTGTAAACCTGTACAACAGGCAGGGTGTCAGCAGCATTCTACACTGCTCTTCAGCCATAGAATAGACAATGAGAAAAACCAGAAAGAATACACATAAGTTACATAATGGCGGGTAATAAAACAGTAGACACATAAATACAAATGCGGAGCCATTCACACTCAACGATAATCCACACTACAAACTGTTGACACGACGCACAAACACTGAAGATGTCGATGGCACAGGCGAATGATGGAGTGTGACGGTGAACACTGAACACAAAACACGACGGCACACACGAGACACTGATGGCAATGATCTCCGGCGCACAAATGTCCACATAGCGTGTGCGAGTCCGGGGAGCTGCCAAGAGGGGAAGAAGGGTGGGGGGGAGGGGGGAGAACAAAGATGCCAATGGCAGAGGAGATGGGAGGAGGAGTAGAGGGACAGGGGAGGGGAAGCCCGGGGGAGGAGTGGGGAGAAACGGAGGGCGGAGGGAAGCGGGAGAGAAGGTGCCCAAAGGAACAAACACAGGAAGAGGGAGGGAGAATCAAAGTTGGTAGGAGGGGTAGATGGAGGGGAGGAGGGCATCGTCAGGGAGGGGTAGCTGGCGGAAGCCACCTTGGGAGAGGGTAAGGAGGGTGGAGAGATGGAGAGCAGGTGGGACGTGGGAATACAGGCGCGGCAGCAGGCGGGGGTGGCAGAGGATGGGGGTGACAAGCGGGTGAGGAGGATCGAGTTTACCTGGACTAGGTCAGAGCGGGCCCCTATATACGAAACCGGAGGGAGCGGCTATTGGCCGCGGTCTGCACGTGGTGTGGCGGTGGCGCCCTCGATGCGCGAGAGCCGCTGCGCGGAAGAACCGCCGCGGATGCGGAGCCCTCTATGGGCTGACCATGTCCATTTCTTCTGGCGCGTGTTCGACTTTCGCGGCGGGAGGCACTAGAGTTATACTGACAGATTTTGACTGAAGAACATTAAAAAGGTGATCAACATAAACAAAGCACCCTCAGTAGAAGCGAAGCAAGTAGACAAACGTAGGATCATCCATCTGTCGTTTCATTCACACATCACAGCTCAAAGATTCTGGGTCCCACTGAGAGTCTGTACCATCAAATAGATAATTAAAAACACTATATAGCCCTGAGAAATGACTAAATGTTGTTGAAACTGCCCTGGAACGAAAGTTCCAGCGAGTGTTGCTTGCATGTGGCAGTTTAAATCCTTTCCCAGTTAGCAATACAGTCCGCTTTGATGATTTGCTGAAAAACGAATGAAATGCAGTAAGATCACTTACAAACATGCGTACATGTCGTATGACTTTGGAGGCATGTAACAGTACCTAATTCAGTTGGTGTGTGTAAGAATGAATAAACAGCGCATAGGGACAGAACTGCTTCACGAATTGTACCGTAGTCCTCTTTCTCTGCTCGCCATTACTGAAGCTGGATGTTTGTTGTATTTTATTGCTGTCAGACGAGCGGCTTTAGAAAGGGTGTTCTCAATTCTACTTTTGCACAATAACTAAAATGATTCTTTGTTCTGCAGATGACGTTTTGATATTTGATGCTTTTGTGCTTTCCTGTCAAATTTCTTTATTGTAAAAATGCCCTCATTGCATCAAATGCCCTCATTGCATCATTCCTTTTCACCACCAAACAGAAGATATGTATAACAACATAATCTGTTATTAAATGCATTCGCAGTCAGCCAAGCATACTTTTCGTACCAGGCTGTCTGAAAAGTGCGTTTTTGTTTGGCTTCACTTAAAACTACAGGAGGTCGTTTGTTCTTCAATTCGCACTTTTTTTCGTGCGTTAATGTAAAAAAAGGCGTTTTTAATAAAAAAAATCTATAAGGTGTTCAGTTGTTGGCTCACTCATGTTGGCGACACAACGAAAATATGCGCTAAAATCACACAAGAATGACTATGAACACAAACCGCACGACTATTCACTTCCGTGTTAAAAGCCAGCATAGAAGCGGCAGTGACTAGTCTCGATACCTGCTAGCAAGTGCAGCGCACCGGCCTTCGTGGAAGAGGGAAAGTGGAGGGGAGCCGAGAACGCTCAGGTGCACTCAGCCAGGTAAGGGAAGGGAAGGGAAGGGAAGGGAAGGGAGGCAGAGACTGGGAGCAGTCGAGTCTTAAGCAGGCAGATACACGAACACTCAGGGTGTGGCGCGGGCTACAAAACTGAAGTCTTAGCACATTTAGTGCTCTTAGTAGAAAGTTGTTAATATTTTTGTTATGAATTACTGTTGCATCTTTTTTTAAGCACGAATACAGGGGAGACTAAGTCTCAAAGTCTCCCCTCACGCTACGCCACTGAAAACAACGCAGGAAGGGTTCGAACAACTACTTTCATGCAGAGACATGCATTTGGAATGTGTTCATCGTTTAGGGGCCAAACAAGAGGGTAACATTACGGAAACAATGATCAGGCTACTTAGTATATAATACAGCATACAGATTTCAAGGAGGAAACGTATGAAGACGCAGACTTCCTCGTTATTCATAATGCGGCATGTCTTTCGTGTGAGCGAAAGTAATATCCCGCTTTACCTCTTCTTAAATCTCAAATGAAATGAATGCAATGAGGAATCGAATATTTGTTGACTGCGTCTCTTCTTGCTTCCAACCCCACCAACATGTTTCTTCATTCTCGTGGTAATCATAACATTCTATATCTATGCTGCAAAAATTGCACGTGGACACCTTCGACATCAAGGTGCAAAGCGTTTGATATCTTACATTATATTCAATTAAAATAAGCTGTCGATGTATTTTTACTTCGTTTGTATTTTGAGATCATTATGAATGTTACGGAAAATTATCCCACATGGTTTATGCTGAATGAGAAACACTGAATCATCCGTTTTGCTTTCCCTACGTTGAAATGATCTAATGTCGGCGTCAACAGCCTTCTTCCACGCCGGAAGCTGAAACTTGTATCATTCTGTATTAATGATAATTGAATGCCTCAAATGTATACATAGCTCACAAGGCGACGTCAGAAACTATCAGGAAAGAACTCCGCATAAAAACCAAACGCTCGCGGCGCCCGTCCCCACTCTGAAGAACCGTATCGGACAATCAAGACAAGCATTTCGCTAAAGAGCTGCCTCGTAGGAGAGCTGAGAATTGGCAGCGTCGTAACAAGTATTTGTCAACACTGTGATAGTGGCGTCACTTTCGCGTGTAGCCCGGCATTACCTCGCTAAATTCACTTGGCGTTCGTTTTTCACATCGAAGACTCATACTATATAATCCACTGTAAGATGAGACACTTAGAAAGAACATTTAATTTTCGTACTATATAATCCACTGTAAGATGAGACACTTAGAAAGAACATTTAATTTCTGGACTCCAAGAACGACGTTCTTCACATAAGTAACACCCATTTGTGTGTTTAATGTTGCGTTTTGAGGCTCAAGCAATATCGCAATGACTATAGTGCGCCTGTTGCCGCCAGTGTGTCGTAGCTCAGTGGTTCCCTTATGCATTGCGATGCTAGTGCTATATGAGATCTCGATGAAAGTTGCTGAATACAACTGTTTATTTTCCATTTTAATTAATGGAGATGCAAACTGCCAGCAAAAATCCCTTTTACGAAATCTGAAGAATGCCTTTGCACATAAACTTTCGTGCAATTTCGACTTAGAAAATTATGTTAATATCATGGATGTCTGCTTAGTAAATGCCAAGGTGCTTCACTGTAAAATAGTTTCTGAAAAGATTCAAACCGACTGTCAATGATACGAATTTGAGCTTTGTTCGTCATATAGGTCTAACATGTCAGGAGGTTGTTTATGAAGTGAACATGTTGATTAATATACTTCCTCTCTTCTAAATTTGTGCAACAGCATTTAACTGTAGACGTTTTCTGACACCGGCGTTAGCAATTCCTTTCCGTTCTCTGAAACCTCAAAAACGATAACTTTTTCTGGTTTAAATCTGATAACCTTAACTTTCACTTCCGATCAACTTTAAATACTTCATGAATCCATACGTGGAACTCCGAAAGTGCAGTGCTCCAGCACTGCTACAGAGCAGGCGTTGCAAGGTACTCACACAGTTCATCCCACAGACTTACCATAAGGAATGAAACAAAAACTGTAATACACTTTACACCACAGACACTCACTCTGACTTGACGAAAACGTCCGAATATTGGCCAAAAGTTGCACAAATAATTGACTTTGAAAGGAAAAGAAACTACGTATGAAGCATCTATAAATTCATCGAATGTACTGAGGTGGTTTAATTTCGCCCCAGTCTATTAAATTAATTTCGGACCATACTCATCTCTTACCCATTAATGTAATACAGTAGCCATCTACTAATCAGGGCGTCTGTCTCTGTTGCTTTCGAGCGTGAATGGAAATTTTCTGTGGAGCAACATTTAATAATAATAAAGCGTTTTAACCCTTAACCAGAATCGATATTTTGACAAACATAACTGGAATCACGGTTCCAAATGGACCCTTGAATGAAAATTCAACTTAATCCCTATAAAAGATATAATTCATATGTAAATATGTAATGATTGTATTAAAATAAGTTTTGTTTCAAACATAAATCAACTTTTATTGAGCAAAACTTTTCATAGTATTATTTTTTAATCTTTAAGTCCTACGTCTCATATTTTACAAGAATTTTTAGTACCTTACTTTGGAATGCTACATGATTACAAAAAAGGCTTAGATTAAAAAGCTAGATATAGCATGGGGTTTCTCATAACTTCTCCTTAACATAAATAGGTATTCTTTAAGCCATCACTCAGAAACAAAAATAATGACAACGAAACTTGGAAGTGTCCAAATCTTATCTATATCAGTACCTGAACTAAGAATGGCACTTGGTACACAACACTTTTTTTTCTGCATGTCGTTTACAGATGAATTTAAGACATCTGTCACATTTTTGTGATTGTTTGCTGTCAGTTTTAGCACCACATAAATAACATCTTCCTCGTTTTCGTGAGCCACTTTGATTGCAAGGTGAATTTTCTATTTGTAGGTCAATTCTACTCTTCAAATCTACTGAAAATGAAGAATACTCCATCTTCCTTTCTGTGATAAATGGCCTTGTCAAATTCAGTCCAATTTCTTTTATGTAATAATTACGTTTCATTCGTTTTCCACTATTTGATGCCTTCCATAATACGAATCCTTTTGCACTCGCAATATTGAATATTGCTGAAAAAATGACACATGGCCATCGTTGAGTTCTTCTAGAGACTGAATAATTGGCGCATTTCTGATCTAATGTATCAACACCACCTTTTGTTCTGTTGTAAAATTTAATTATCTCAGGTTTTCCACTGTTTTCATTGACTAAATTGTCATGGTGCATTGATGAGATTACCACTACACTTCGATTCTTTTTTGGGACATAAGATGCCAATGTTTTATCCTTAACAAAACCAAACAACGTAGATCCTACTATCTGTCGTTTATTGGTTAAAAATTCTGGTGGAATTTCCCTTTTATTTTTGCGCATCGTTCCAACATATAGGTCAAGCCATTTTCAATCAGTTTGTCAACCAACTCCACAGAAGAAAACCAGTTATCAGCAGTTATATTTCTGTTTGTTCCAAATAAAGGTTCTGCAAGCTGCAGTACATTCTGTGTTGGAACTGAGAGTTGGCTTGTTTTATTAGTGATAGCTTTGCCCGTTTAGATAAAAGCATTGTATAAATAATGTGTTTTAGAGTCGCAAACGCACATAATCTTGATGCCATATTTAGCAGGCTTCGATTTCATATAAACCCTGAAAAAACATTTCCCTCTAAAAGGGCAAAGCATTTCATCAACTGTCAAATATTCTGAGCAGCTATAGTTTTTCTGACAGTTCTGAATGAAATTTCCAAATATTTCTGAGATGAGACAAGCGCGATCATTACTTCTTCTTTCTTCCCTAGAATTCACATCATCAAATCTCAAAGCAGATAACAGGAACATACATCGCTTTACCGACATCGTTATTCTGAGTATATCTCGGCCAGTTCCATCAGTTGCCCATAAACTTTCTATATCTTCATGGCCAGATTTGAATACACCTGATAATAGCAACAACCCAAAGAATGCTTTCATTTCCATAATACTCACATGGTTAGTGTAAGTAGCATTAGTTTTATACTTTTCTGAATATTCTGTTATTTTCTGATTAGTGTGAGTGCAAATAATTGCGATCATTTCATCTGATATCAGCAACTGCCATGATTCAATTGGTGACATGTTCCGTTTTTCACGAGCTGTACCGATGAGACCAGGCAGGTAAGTGATGATGTCCAGAGTCAGCTCTGGACCTAGCTGGTGGATGAGTAGACCACTTGAATTGATTTTTGACACGAAAATAAGCACTACTTGACTGCCGCCACGGCCGCTGCCGGTAGCCAGCAAATGGATCCCGGAGCTTTGCCGCATACAGCTTCCAGAGGAGGACAGTCCGCAAGAAATCTACCGCAAAATGGTTACTGGAAAAAATTTTGCTATCGGTGTGTCAGAAAGTGAAATAGATTGAATCTGCGCTACCATTACATTCACGTCTCAGCATTCAGACAGAAGAGGCTATAAAAGTTTTTTGCGGCAGCTGTTCTTGATCTACAGACATTGTAAAATGTAAACAGAAACAACGCACGCTACCGCTTTTTTTTTATTTCTTTCTGTTTTTTTCCTCGCTGATCTCTTTTCGTTCGTAATTGTTCGTCGGATATGTTCGGGCAGACGTCCCAAGACACCTGTTAATATTCATCGTTAATCCGTTAGCTCAGTTTTTTATTACAGAGGGCAGCTAACCCTCTGAGCGAACACGCTGAGCTACCGTGCTAGCTTGGGACAAGACTTTCTCCAGGAAGTGCCGCAATCTGGTGTTGCCAGATTGTGCAGGTAGCCAGACTTAGAGAATTAGCGAGTTGGTCAGTTTATTTGTCCCATGTCGCGGTCGGCGCGGGCTTAGCCTCTACAGCGGCCGGCCGCCGGTCGAGTTTTATGTCAAAGAGCGAACGTTGTAGTTTCTCATGTCTCATTTATGAATCCAGTTGAAGTCAAGCCGCCAAGGGAAAACCCTATAGATTGAAGGCGTGTGGCGTGTACTCTGCTTTATCATGGAGAAAAAAGTATGCAGATAAAATTGTTACATTTTAATGATACCGAACGTTTTAAATTAGAAGATGAGGAAAATGTTAGCCAAGCTCGGGAAACTGGAGAAAGAACACACTCGTCACAGCGCGTTTTCAGTCGGCAGCAGCTAACCTTACTCTGCACAGCCAGGAGCTGAGAAACGGAAGAACTATAAAGAAAAACATGGTGCAAATATACTGTGGAATTTAGACGGTTGAAACACTGACAGGTGCCCCGTAACTACATAAACACGTATAGATGCCGAGCGGTGGAGCAGTGACGCGAGCTTGTTAATCTCGCGTGTCAGCGTCTAATGGAGGGGAGACAGCGGCCAGATAGTAGGGACAGGCGCTGGCGAACGTCACTCAGTCTGCACACCTCACCTGCGAGGCGGGTTACTCTCTACGAGCGGTACACAGCCAGCAGATGGAGGGTAAACTCGGCGCCGCTGTCGTGGCCAAGCAGGTACGGGAGCGACGCGGCATGGCCACCACCAACTCACACCTTTGCGAATTACCTGTGTAATTGGTAGCTGTGTATTAGATGTTAAACGGTACATCTGATAAACAGTTACGATGACATCGGTTCCAATCTTCTTACAAAGACACGCTGAAAAGCTTGGTTGCGAATGTAATACACGGAGTGTTTAACTTGAGACGCATAAACATCTCGAAAAGAGGCACCGTACGAAAAAAAATTCTTAGTGAAAAGCTTATATTAGGAAAATCTGTCTGTGTACAGCACAACTGGCCACTGCCTTAACACCCTTCGCGCGTGGGCGGGGTCAACTTTGTATTTTCAAATGAGAACCCTCCATTTTTATTGCATATTCGGATTCTACGGCAAAAATTACGCACGGTTAACCAACCTATTGTTTCTCATTCTTGGTAGATGGCGCTGTATCGCCCATATATCAAGTGATGATATTTACGATATTGCATTGCCTCTGTTCCGGAGTACGATGCAGTGTTCCTTTGGACATGCATGCATGACACTTGGTTGACGACATAATGAAAGGTTGGGTCTGGCCTTGAAGCGTGCTTAGATCGTCCAAATGTAAGGCAACCTCACGCGATAATCGGAAATCCGGGTTCGAGTCCCGGTCCCGCATAAATTTTCATTGTCGTCATTCCATCATACGGCTGATGGTTGCCCGTATTCTCAACTGTGAATACATTTCATGTAAATTTCGAGTGTGGCTCTTTTTAGGATTAAGAAATGACGCATGGGATTCTATATTTCATTTACGGTGGAAACGTAAACCTTTGCGATCTAACAGTCGATATTGATGAAACTCCGCTGCAGAGTGAAAATCTCAGTCGATATTGATGTTCAAACGTTACTTGAGTATTGCAAGTGTGATTGTACAGTACAAAAAATGGGAAGACATTAACATTTCTGGCAATGAAACTACTTGTATGGCGTAGTAGTTTTCTGTTTCCTACGGGGTTGATTGTGGTGAGTGCCCAAAACCATCGGAATGCTTGATTTCGGTGGCTGCCCTCGAACCCCGCCATCAGACTGACTGATTTGGATGTGTGTTTTCATGGCTCAAATGGCTCTGAGCACTATGGGACTCAACTGCTGTGGTCATCATTCCCCTAGAACTTAGAATTACTTAAACCTAACTAACCTAAGGACATCACACACATCCATGCCCGAGGCAGGATTCGAACCTGCAACCGTAGCGGTCGCACGGTTCCAGACTGTAGCGCCTAGAACCGCTTGGCCACTCCGGCCGGCTGGCCGCTAAGCGGCTACCTGTAGATTCCAAACCACAACAATTGTAATAAGGTAAAATATCCATGAAGTAATAGTGACAACCGTACCTGCCATGGATACTCGGCGAAACCAAACACTCCCAATGGTGAGAGGCAAAGGGACTCACCGAAATCAACCACCCCAATGGTGTGACAGTCATAGGACTCGCCGAAATCAAGCATCCACTTCGTTGTTCCTGGATCACGCTAAATGTAGTTTCTAACCACACAGCGTAATGGTTAGTTAACCTTATTGTATTGTACAATCAAATTTGCAACACTAAAGTAAATTTTGAACATAAATATCAATCGTCAGAAGACAAAGGTTTACGTTTACATCGTAAATATAATGCAGAATAAATGCGTCTGATGTTAATAGCAAAAATAGGCTTACTTGATATTTGTCGGCTACAGCTTCATCTACCAAGAATGAGAAACAATGGTTTGTGTAAACCGTATGTATTTTAAGGTGTAGAATCCGAATATAGCCGGCCTTAGTGGCCGAGCGGTTCTAGGCGCTACAGTCTGGAACCGCGCGGCCGCTGCAGTCGCAGGTTCGAATCCTGCCTCGGGCATGGATGTGTGTGATCTCCTTAGGTTAGTTACGTTTAAGTAGTTCTAAGTTCTAGGGGACTGATGACCTTGGAAGTTAAGTCCCATAGTGCTCAGAGCCATTTGAACCATCCGAATATACAATAAAAATGGGTGGCGTTCCATTTGAAAACACACGTTTAACTCCGCCCACGCAGGAGGGTTAGTCAGGAGGTAGCGGGCAGATGTAGTGCAGACAGATGTCCCCTTTATTAATAATAACTTTTCACCTAGACTTTTGTTCCGTGCGGTGCATCATTTTCAGGAAACTTAGTTGTCTCAAATTAAGACAAACACCCTGTGAAAGAAATTTGCCCCACGAAACAGCAACATTCCGCACCTTTATTTGCTTGTGCATTATAGCAGCTTTCTACATACACTAACATGCTTCCTAGAATGATTGGCGCATGGTACACAATCCTCCCCCCACTCTTCCCCCCGTCCCACTACCCTGTTACATGCGCGGATGTCAAGATGTTGGATTCCCCCCCCCCCCCCCATACGTCCAATTTTTTTCCTGTCACTATGCGAGGTGTAACTTGAGGGAGGAGGACAAGGAACAGAGCTCGGATTGTGGAAGGCCGTGGGAGATAATTCGCCATGTACTTCTCAAGACGCCTCTCTGCATTTGTCACGTACCACGGACAACCTTAACCTGGATGGCCAGATGGTGATGTGGAACAAGGACCTCACGAGGGCAAATCCAGAGTCTCAACGACTGCGTCACCTGCCACGACATAAGCCGAAGGAAGTGATGTGTATCTTGCAGCTTTCTGGCGCGCGGAATTCCGAGGAGGCGGCTCTAAGCGGTGCACACAACCCTCCGCCATTGAGATTCGGTTTTGATCGTCATTCCTGACTCTTACTTACGAAACAATCCCAGGACGGATTTTTTTTTTATTTTTTTTTTTTTTTTTTTAATTTTCCGGAGAGTGCTGGACGGACGAGTGATAATAATAGACCGAACGAGGGTTTTGTAAGCAACAACCTTGTTCGCTGAATTACATTCCTTTGGAATTTTCTGTTAAATCTGTCTGACTTTTCCTTCCACACGGATAATAATTAAGTGCCCAAAAGCGTACCCAATTTTTTGGTTTTTTAAAAATAGAAAATACAAAAAATTATGTTTTACAAACTTACTCCTTACTTTATTATTATTATATACTTACTACATACTTTTATTATTATTATGTACTTTACTGTTCTATTACTTACTTTATAATAATTTATAACTGCTAATGTTATAATGTTATGCACCATTTACCTTTTCCTTTCAGGAGATAACATTAAAAGTTATTACGCAAAAAAATATTTTCTAGAACCTTACACCTAGCGATTTTGAAAAATGATTGCCAAAAGCGGACCTCTTCTAAAAACAAGCAAAATAGCTGTAAACAAAATTGGAAAAAGGTATTAAATTAGTGAAAACATAATGTAGCCTCAAAGTAGGTAGAATATAACATCTTCCAGAACTTTTTTTTTGCGGAATCCAAGAGCAGGATATCCCCGTAAGCCTTCTTTGCGACAGTTTGGGCTTAAGAAAAAGGCTAACCTACCTGTCACCAACAGTTTCGTCTTTGAAAGGTTGTTCAGTGTTATTTCTCTCTGGCAGTTGTATTGTGATTTTGCAATAGTCGTCACGAGTAAGCCCAAAGAACGAAAATTCCTTACCAAGACAGTATTAAACCAGCTCTCCTTCAAGATCCTTACCCAGAATTGTAGGCCTTCTTATTTTGTTTTTGCTGGCTCCTCTGGTGTAGCTTACTACAAGTTAGACAGCCTCATAAGCTCTGGAACATTAAACTCTTTATTGGCTGTCTTCTACCCCATCAACTTAATTAAGCTGCATCAAAAGCTTTAGTCATTTTAGGAGAACTACTCTTTCTTTGCCCGGCATTCCCCATTATCCCGTTCGAATCTGAAGTAGAATACCAAGACAATAAGAATCTATATTAATAGCAGCAAACTTTAAACACGAAAAAGTAAGGGGTCGATTTTACGCAAATGCAGCCTAAATTTAGTTACTTGTATACATTTTAATCAGACATCTAAATGAAACTGTTTACTCATAAACATTAACCTCAAACCTTAATGTCTAAAAGAAATAATGATAAATGTAGCACAATGCAAAAACTTTTTCCATTGTCAAAACATTTAATGGCGAACTTATAAGGAACAAGTGAAGCCGGTGACTTGTGCACTCCACTAGTGACAGTAGCGTAAACTACTATTTATGAGTACACTTGGATCGGCTAGAGTTCAGGAGAATACAAAAAGCCAAGAGACCAGGGGGTCGCTTTAGTTGTGTAGGGGAGGAGGGGTGATGGGGAGGGGAGTCTATTGTTGGGCACCTTCTTCTAATAATAACAGTAATTTCGTGTGCCTAAATGCTCTGCTACACATCTTTCTATTGGATGCCACTACGGCGACTCTCGTGTCCCTAACCCACCCCAGTTATCCAAGCGGGGAAAGGGGTCCTACAGTTTAACGCGGAATTCGAACCACGTGTCGTTCCTCGTTTTCGGTTAAAATGCAGACTGAAAAATCCGCGCTCCGATGGGGATTCCATCACACGACCTCTCGGTTTCCGGGCATGCGCGCCACTGCTCGACCACCAGGCTGTTTTATGCAGCAGTTACACTTTGATTCACCTGCACAGCTACTCCTAGCATTTTGAGGTGTGTGCCTGATCGCCATGAAGGATACAGAGAGTCTTGGTGTGCGGTCTGTGCAGTTATATGCGTACGATGGCTTTTCCTATCTAATGCGCCAACCATAAATCATGTCAAATATTCCCGTATTTCCTAAGTTTTACGTAACGACGCCATCTCGTTTTTTAAAACTGCTTCATCGGCAACACTTATTGGCTCAAAACGTTCTATACTTACTGTGTAAAACGGTTAACACGAAAACCCTTAATACGAAAAATAAATTTGTTCAAAGTAACACCGTCGTCCTGACAAGGAAGAATATGATTCCATGCGGTTTTTGTATTTTAACCCCAAACAAAAACCGTTAAACACGAAAAGACTTCAACTCTCGGACAAACAGATCTAATCACGACGTCGCCCAAACATACTGGTTTATTCTTTGCGTTTTTAGAAGGAACAAATTGAATAATTGTCTGCTGCTGCTCTTTGTTACCGCTTGTCTTTTGGTACTGTCATTGTCCTAACCACATTAGTTAGTTTTCGAATTTGGTGATGGTTGTGTCGAAGTCGGATGAATGATGTGCCGAAATCTGTGGATTCCGTCAAAATCGTTTTGGCATTTTTTTTTGTCTTCGGTAGACGTACTGTAAATTTATTTTTATGAGCTATATCAGAAAACTGGGGGAAGTTTTACTTTAATATATTGTTTTCAAATGTTACTAGAATATTTTGTTGCGTTCGATACTAAAAGCAACTGTTGTAGTTCATAGTCTCTACCCAAGAGAATCACAGAACATCATTAAATGAATGCACAGTTATTTAGATGCGCTTTCAAATAAAGTACATAAAACGATGGTCCATATCGAACATCCGATGCTGATAAAACGTGGTACAATACAATGACAAAGTTCAAAAAAGAATAACAACAGATTGCATACGAACATTGAAAGTACACTGCGTGCCTACAAATTCTAGAATTTAGAAGATAATAGAATTAGTGTAATGTAATAAAATTTGACTAGATTGAAAATGTAGTATTTTTGGCCTTTCAACACGAAAAAAAATATTGCGGCCACCTCTGTCTTGTGTTAACCGTTTTTCAAGTTCCTTTCACACTTTCTTCAGGTACCTCCTATCGTTTCTGGCGATGTTTCCCCGTTAATAGTGACGTACTCGCTTGTGTTTGCTAACAAGTATTCAAAGCAGTACATTTGTTTCTGTACTCCGTAAGGACGAATTTTGTTTATCTGGCGACGATACGGAAATGTGTCGACTGGAACTCTACTATCTACAGCCTTCTTGAATGTGCGAATGAAAACAGCAAGCAGAGTTTTCACGCAGTCGGTGCTTACGGAATCCATGTTGATTCCTACAGGAGAGGTGTTCGGTCGACCGAAATGTCTTCCTACGAGAGCGCAATGTATATTCCCTAACTCTACAACAAACTGACGTCACGAAGATACGGCTGCAGCTCTGGGCATATGTCCTGCGACAGTTAATAAAGAATCGTAGCTTTTCACGATAAAGCGGAGAGTCGTTGTTTAGCAACCTAGTGAAAGCTTGTGCCAGGGTGGAGTCCAGTTTGTTCTGATTTCCGATAGACCAAATCTCTTGGCTGTCGAGCGTCATCGATTGTTATCCCATTCTAAGTGCACTTATTTCTGGACCGTGATTGTTGTAATAATCTGACGATCACACGCAGTAGCTCTCTTGTGTTCTTTTTAGAAGTACAGTTTCGGAAGATAGACTTGAGTGCTTCTATCTTTATTATATTCCGTTTCAGTTCCATCATGCTCAATAACCATCTGTACAGGCTACTTTGACCCATCCACTAATTTTTCGTAGGATCAAACATTATTAAATTTTGTAACTTCCTAAATCCACCTTCAGACTGTTTCTACATATTTATCAGTCGAAGCCTTGTTTTGGGCCCTGATACAGGATTAATCCTCGAACAGCGAGAAAGAATACGTTGCTTTAAGCTGAAAAAACCTAACGAAAATCGTCATGTACTATAAAAAAGTCAAGAACTCAGTTACTTTGTTACGTTTATGGAATGTGATCCTAAACAACAAATAAACACTTTTGAAGGTCGTATGTATTTATATTTATACTGAATGGAGTATGAGCACGGATATCGATATTATGCAAACAATTTGAATATTTGCATGAAGCAGCACTTTCATTTTTTAACCTGTGCATGTTTTTCAAATTTTCAAAACTGCTTAAAATTCCTAGAATGGAAACGTAGCACTGACAACGAGGCTGGTGTACAGAGATGGTAGAGAGTAAATGTTTCGCAAAGAGCGTAGTCATTAGAAAAGTTTATCCATGAGTCATAAATTATAATAGATATAGCAAAGTTTTATATTCAACATTTTGTACTCGCTATCCGCAAAGTAACTGTCAAGCTTCGGTTAAGTAGTACCTATCTGTAAATCTCTTCATCACCAGTATTATCTGCCTGCTTAAATTGCAATCAAAGTGATAGCACTTTTGTAAACACATCAGCGGTACGTAGCAGAGATGCCGCCACTAGCTTCTTTAAAGACACAGATAACACGAGAACTGCGAGAGAGGTATTTTTATTACGGCAGAGAGCCGGTTTCGAGCTGTCGTATGCACAAATTTTTAACATGAAGGGAAATACTATGCCAACTTGAATGGTCCGGAAACATGACTTCGCCAGACCTAACGCGTTACACCTCGGGTAACCACAGATTTAAAATTTATACCTGTTGAAAAGTTGTGTAGCCTTGCTGAAATGAAATATCCTGACAGTGGGGGTGTTCAGTTCGGTTGACCCACATGTTCCACTAAAGATCGCTGTCATTGGAACCATTTAATTGTTGATTATGAATTTTTTAAGACAGAAGGCGAAATTGAAACTTTATTTTCTTGTAAAGATTACCCTAAAAGAAATAAATCGTTGACGCAGAGGAGAAAAAGTGTTTAAAATACGGCTTATTCAGAAGAGGGGCCAATCTCCCAGTCCAGGACCATTCAGAAATCTCCGCCAATATTATTTAGGCCACCAGTTCAAGGACGGTTTCAGAAAAAGGAGGGGAGGCTATGATGATTATCTTTCACGAAAAAGTAGAGGTTCAAAAGAGGAATTTATATCTTTTTCTTCCATTAATATGACCTGTAATCCCCTTGTTAATTTGCCTGATAAGAAATTGCCGTTGCCAGTTACAAACACCATTTAAAAATAGCAGCTGAAACTGTGTGATTTTTTTGTAATATGAAACACAATTAAAAACTGAACTTGTAGTAATCGCTCTTTAGCATTGGTGATGCGGATGAGGAGTGCACTTTTGAAAATGAACTGAATGTTTTCTACAGAAACGAGAAAATACTTTTCTCTATTTGCCTACTGGTTCCCAACCCTCACATCAGCGTTGTAATCTAGTAAACTTCGTTTACTCTCATTACACATGATATGTTCGTATTTGTTACTACCTGTGTAAGACATACGCAGAAATGGTAGTTTAAAACCCAGAACCATCGGTGACGCGGGAATGGAAATCGTGGTCTCCGCTTTAGGAAGCAACGAGAGTGTTCTGAGACAACATGTTTTATGCTCACTCATCATGAAGTTTTTGGAGAAAGTAAATCTCCAGTCTGTTTCTTCGGTTGTGGTCGCAAAAAACCCGCTATATTTCTACGAAGGAAGTACTCGTCTTCTTCGTGCTGGGAGAACCCAGAGGAGCATAAATTAACACTGTTAGCTGCAACACTTAGCACCCTGTTGAGGCCTTCCACGAGTAGACGTCACCATCGGCTGAAAATAACGAGGAGTTGTTGCGACGAAATAACGCGGCTTTATAGCGATAGCGTTCACTGCAGCATTCGACGTTCTCGGCAAGAAGTTCACTGTAGCTCACAATCACCGCTACTTAAAGTATTTAAATGTGATGTTGAATTTTAATACTCATGACAGGTGTCAAATACTTATAAACGTTTTGGCAGCCACTGAAAAAAAATAGGTCTTCGGTTTGTGCCCGAGAAGGTTAAATTGCATTCGAAAATCTGCTATAACTACGAAAGTATGTGGCAATACGTAGATTTGATGTTAGTGATGCCACATTTTATGTTTTGTTATAGTTGTGTCACTAATGTTACGTTCGTACGTCCATAAAGAAAATTTATTTAAAATATTTGGATACATACAATTTCTGGTTTATTCGAAATGACAAATAGTCGAAACTGTTGTTGTGGTCTGCAGTCCGACAACTGGGTTGATGCAGATCTCTAAGCAAGCCCCTTCATCTCCGAACAACTGCTGCAACTTTCATCCTTCTGAATCTGCTTATTGTATTCATCTATTGATCTCCCTCTACGGTTTTTACCACCCACACTTCCTTCCAGTACTAAACTCGTGATCCCTTGATGTTCTCCCCGGTTCTATTCAGTACTTCCTCGTTACGTGACCTACCCATCTAAGCTTAATTACATTTCAAAAGCTTCTATTGTCTTCTTGTCTAAGCAGTTTATCGTCCATGTTTCACTTCCATACAGGGCCAGACTCCATATAAATGCTGTCAGAGAAGCCTTCCTGCCACTTAAATCTGTATTTAATGTTAATAAATTCCTTCTCTTCAGAAACGCGTTTCTTGTCACAGCCAATCTACATTTTATATCCTCTCTAATTCGACCATCATCAATTATTTTTCCGCCCAAATGGTAAAACTCATCTACTACTTTAAGTGTCGCATTTCCTAAACTAATTCCCTCAGCATCATCTCATTTAGTTCGACTACGTTCCATTATCCTCATTTACCTTTTGTTGGTGTTCATCTTATATCCTCCGGTCAAGACACTGTTCATTCCGTTCACCAGCTCTTCCAAGTCCTTTGCCGTCTCTGATAGAACTGCTGTGTCATCGACAGACCTCAAAGTTTTATTTCTTCTCCCTGAACTTTAATTCCTACTCCAAATGTTTTCTTTGCTTTTCTTTACCGTTTGCTCAGTGTTGAAATTAAATAACATCGGCGATAGGCTACAACACTGTGTCTGTCCCTTCTCAACCACTGCTTCTCTTTCATGCCCCTCTACTCTTCTTATAATTGACGTCCGGTTTCTGTACAAGTTGTAAACAGCCTTTCGCTCCCTGTATTTTATCCGTCCTAGCCTCAGCAATTATGAGTCGAGTCGAAATTCCTTGCTCACATATCATCTTAGACACATATATTGGCAGATATTAGATTGCCAGATTTAATCTGATGATGTGTTTAGCGGGAAGCTGGTTCTATCCTGTGCAAGCCTTTTCACCTCTGCATAACTACTGTAACGTACACACATTTTAACCAGCATAACTATATTCAAGTTCAAGCCTTGCCCTCCCTCTAAAATTTTTACCCCCTCCCCCGACACACACAAACACACACACACACACACACACACACACACACACACACACACACACACACTTCCGTCCATTACTAAATTGACGATTTTTTGATGTCCTGTCAATCGATCCCTTCTTTTAGACAAACTGTGTCAAAAGTTTCTTTTTGAATAATTCGATTCAGTACTTGAAAAATGTAAATGAATTCCCATGCTTCTTTACAGAGCGTAGGGGACGATGCGGGAGAACCGCACCGCTTTACTAGGCAAGGTCCTAGTGGAGGTGGTTTGCCATTGCCTTCCTCCGACCGTAGTGGGAATGAATGATGATGATGATGAAGACGACACAACTACACCCAGTCATCTCGAGGCAGGAAAAATTCCTGACCCCGCCGGGAATCGAACCCGGGACCCCGTGCTCGGGAAGCGAGAACGCTACCGCGAGACCACGAGCAGCGGACGATTCAGTACTTACTCATCAGTTATTAGATTTACCTATCTCATTTTCAGCGTTCGTCTCTGATAAACTGCATACCGCCCACATTTCATCTCAGTACGAGGTTACACTCCAAACAAACACTTTCAGCAGAGGCTTCCTAAAACTAAATTTATATTCGATGCCCCAAATATCTCTTATCAGAAATGCTTTTCTTGATGTAGTACATTCGAAACATCTTCGTCGCTTTACACACACACACACACACACACACACACGCACACATCCTGGTTCAAAATGGCTCTGAGCACTATGGGACTCAACTGCTGAGGTCATTAGTCCCCTAGAACTTAGAACTAGTTAAACCTAACTAACCTAAGGACATCACAAACATCCATGCCCGAGGCAGGATTCGAACCTGCGACCGTAGCGGTCTTGCGGTTCCAGGCTGCAGCGCCTTTAACCGCACGGCCACTTCGGCCGGCGCACACATCCTGAAGATAAGAACATAACAGTTATCGTTCCATACTACTTCTATGTGACGTCATCCATTCTAGTATTTCACAGTTACAGTATTGATACGGCTGGTAATTGCTTTTTGCTTGCACCGAGGCATTAATACAATGCAGTCGCGACCTGGCTGACATTACACGCCACGGCCACTCACTGACAGCGCCTTTTTATAACTATTCCATCCTATGTATGTCTTACATTTTTATTTGGGACGTTTTGTTCGTGAACTAAATTAAAAATAGCTCGAATCCCCCTGCCCCATCCATCGTTTCCCGAGATGCTGGCTAAATACGTAGGTTACTTACGAATGGAATGAAGTCATAACACACTCCTGGAAATGGAAAAAAGAACACATTGACACCGGTGTGTCAGACCCACCATACTTGCTCCGGACACTGCGAGAGGGCTGTACAAGCAATGATCACACGCACGGCACAGCGGACACACCAGGAACCGCGGTGTTGGCCGTCGAATGGCGCTAGCTGCGCAGCATTTGTGCACCGCCGCCGTCAGTGTCAGCCAGTTTGCCGTGGCATACGGAGCTCCATCGCAGTCTTTAACACTGGTAGCATGCCGCGACAGCGTGGACGTGAACCGTATGTGCAGTTGACGGACTTTGAGCGAGGACGTATAGTGGGCATGCGGGAGGCCGGGTGGACGTACCGCCGAATTGCTCAACATGTGGGGCGTGAGGTCTCCACAGTACATCGATGTTGTCGCCAGTGGTCGGCGGAAGGTGCACGTGCCCGTCGACCTGGAACCGGACCGCAGCGACGCACGGATGCACGCCAAGACCGTAGGATCCTACGCAGTGCCGTAGGGGACCGCACCGCCACTTCCCAGCAAATTAGGGACACTGTTGTTCCTGGGGTATCGGCGAGGACCATTCGCAACCGTCTCCATGAAGCTGGGCTACGGTCCCGCACACCGTTAGGCCGTCTTTCGCTCACGCCCCAACATCGTGCAGCCCGCCTCCAGTGGTTTCGCGACAGGCGTGAATGGAGGGACGAATGGAGACGTGTCGTCTTCAGCGATGAGAGTCGCTTCTGCCTTGGTGCCAATGATGGTCGTATGCGTGTTTGGCGCCGTGCAGGTGAGCGCCACAATCAGGACTGCATACGACCGAGGCACACAGGGCCAACACCCGGCATCATGGTGTGGGGAGCGATCTCCTACACTGGCCGTACACCACTGGTGATCGTCGAGGGGACACTGAATAGTGCACGGTACATCCAAACCGTCATCGAACCCATCGTTCTACCATTCCTAGACCGGCAAGGGAACTTGCTGTTCCAACAGGACAATGCACGTCCGCATGTATCCCGTGCCACCCAACGTGCTCTAGAAGGTGTAAGTCAACTACCCTGGCCAGCAAGATCTCCGGATTTGTCCCCCATTGAGCATGTTTGGGACTGGATGAAGCGTCGTCTCACGCGGTCTGCACGTCCAGCACGAACGCTGGTCCAACTGAGGCGCCAGGTGGAAATGGCATGGCAAGCCGTTCCACAGGACTACATCCAGCATCTCTACGATCGTCTCCATGGGAGAATAGCAGCCTGCATTGCTGCGAAAGGTGGATATACACTGTACTAGTGCCGACATTGTGCATGCTCTGTTGCCTGTGTCTATGTGCCTGTTGTTCTGTCAGTGTGATCATGTGATGTATCTGACCCCAGGAATGTGTCAATAAAGTTTCCCCTTCCTGGGACAATGAATTCACGGTGTTCTTATTTCAATTTCCAGGAGTGTATGTCCATTGGCGGTAGAAATCAGTGCTCCACGTATTGGAGCATAAAGCGTACTGAACTTCTGCTGCGGTTCTACGCTAAACTATTAAAGAAGAGGCTGCTGTCTCTGTAAAGGAAGCCCAACATAGATTTAGAAAGAAAAGACGTTGTGGAAATTGTATATTAACAATTATTTTACGAAAAGGTTTCTGATTCGAATGAAAGAAACATGCTGTAGGATATTTTAACGAGGCATACCAGCACGCCTTACTAAAGCAATTCTGTAAGAATAAGAACAAATGAAACTGGGAAACTTAGAGCTAACATAAATCAACGAGTCAGATAAGCGTGCCCTGTGTCATTAATATATACGTTATAATTATAAATGGACAGAGTCACTGCTAGGTAGCAGATAGATTTAATGAAAGTTTTTAAGATACGTGACAATAACCTCACAACTGTATAATCTGTGAATGATCAGGAAATAACAGGCAGTTCAGAGGATTAAGAACAACAGGACTGTATAAATTAAACCATGTTGGAAGGTAATATGATATAAAGAATTATACGGGTGTAAAGTTAGTTCGCCTCCACGTGGTGCACCTTGGGTAACGCTAAATGAACTAACACAACTGGCGGCAGACCGAACGAAGAAGTCCTGCCCCACACCACAGTGAAACAGAACGACAGACAAAGCGCTCTGCAAGATACTTACAATGGTCCTTTTAGGGACGAACTGACTAAGGATCTCGGACCATGCATCCGAATCTGCCATTTCAACATTGAAGGCATAAGCAGAGCAAAATGTCAAGTATTGCAGAGAATTTTACATGATAACGACATTGACCTGGTAGCCATAAGGAAACTCATGCTGAAAATAGAGCCCAACTTGAAGCTAGAGGAAGGATACTGGGATATGATCTACTTGGAGCCACGTATGACAGACACTATGGCGTTGCGACATATGTGCGTGGGGACATAAAGGACGCCTTTCTAGTTGAAGTCTCCACTGCAAATGATATCCATTAAGTTGTTATCAAAATAGGAGAAGTTACGGTAACTAAGACCTATAAACCTCCTGCTGCTACATGGCCGGTTGAAGTGATAGAGATCCACCTACACCCAAGCGTATACATTGGGGACTATAATTGTCACCACGAAATGTGGAAATACAGTACGAATGATAGCAATGGAGACATGCTGGTCGATCGGTCCGAGGAACAAAATACATATCTGGTCTTTGATGCTAAGGACCGAAGGACATTCAGGTCAGCCGCATGGAACTGCGACTATAACCCGGATCTGTGCTTTGTTTCGAGGGATACAAACGATAAACCACTGACAGCCTCTAGAGGGGTCCTGACGGACTTCCCTCGTAGCCAGCACCGCCCTGTGCTTATTAATATCGGTATATCCATCCCGATAATAAGGTCTTACCCTCGACCAAGGTGGAATTTTACAAAAGCTGACTGGACAAAATTCTCTGAACAACTTGATTATACATTGAGCTGGATCCCTCCAACCAGCAAGAGCTATGAGAGGTTTGTGGGAGCGGTCATTAGCTCTGCGAAAACAGCGATCCCAAGAGGGTACCGCAAAAAGTACGTTCCCGGTTGGACTGGGATATGCGAAGACCTGTACGCGGAGTTCCTCAAGAATGGGGACCGGAAAACAGCGGATGAACTATTACATAACATCGACTTTACTACACAGAAAAACTGGGAGAATACTGTTGAAAATCTAGACTTTTCGAAGTCAAGCCGACAAGCCTGGTCCCTACTGCGTAAACGTGGAGGCGCAAATCCACCTGAACATAGAAAGGACGAAATATCTCCCAACAAGGTTGCATCCCGCATAGTTTCTGCGTCTAGAGCCCCACGAGACAGAAAGCACACAACTAAAGTGAAGGACTTAAAAACACTAAAAAGGACCCGTGCAATGGACTCATAATATTCATCAGATATTTGTATCGAGGAGGTTACCAATGCCCTGAAGAATGTTAAACCAGGCAAAGCTCCGGGTTTCGATGGTATCCACCCTGAGTTCCTTATACATGTCGGACCCTACACAAAACAATGGCTGGCTAAGTTCTTTACGGACATTCTCCAAGTGGGTAACATTCCTCCCTCACTTAAACGAGCAAAGATCATCGCAGTCCTGAAACCTGGTAAACCAGGCGATAGACCAGAGTGTTGCCGCCCTATTTCCCTTCTCAGTATGGTCTATAAATTACTAGAAAGACTGCTCCTCAACAGAATAGGCGAAACTATACTCAAAAAAATCCCTATCGAACAAGCAGGATTCCGTCCCTAACGCTGCTGTACAGATCAAGTCCTATCACTGACAACATGTATAGAGGCGGGGTTGCAGAAGAAACATAAGGTAGCTGCAGCATTCATAGACCTAACAGCAGCCTTTACATCGCTGACATGCCTGCAACCAGATCGCGCAAATTTGGTTTTGCTGACGACTGGGCTCTGGCAACTGCCCACAGAAATATAGAAACTGCCGAAGATACCCTTACGAGTGACCTAGGGATTCTCAGAGAGTACTTTAGAAGATGGAGGCTACAACCTAGTGCTACAAAGACGGAAGTATCTGCCTTCCATTTGAACAACAAAATGGCCAACAGAGAACTACATGTATATTTAGACGGGAAAATACTAAATCACAACAAACACCCAAAGTACCTTGGGGTTACCGAGCGAGGTGGCGCAGTGGTTAGCACACTGAACTCGCATTTGGGAGGACGACGGTTCAATCCTGGCTTTGCGATGCAATTCCAGTGCCTTATGTAATAAAAAAAGTATAAAAAATGCAGTAAATGAAGCAGACAAAAGGAATACAAACGTCTCAAAAATGATATCGACGGGAAGTGCAAAATGGCTAAGCAGTCATGGCTAGAGGACAAATGTAAGGATGTAGAAGCTTATCTTACTAGGGGTAAGATAGATACTGCCTACAGGAAAATTAAAGAGACCCTTGGAGAAAAGATAACCACTTGTATGAATATCAAGGGCTCAGATGGAAACCCAGTTCTAAGCAAAGAAGGGAAAGCAGAAAGGTGGAAGGAGTATATAGAGGGTCTATACAAGGGCGATGTACTTGAGGGCAAGTTAGAGAAATGAAAGAGGATGTAGATGAAGATGAAATGGGAGATATCATACTGCGTGAAGAGTTCGATAGAGCGCTGAAAGACCTAAGTCGAAACAAGGCCCCGGGAGTAGACAACATTCCATTAGAACTACTGACGGCCTTAGGAGAGCCAGTCCTGACAAAACTCTACCATCTGGTGAGCAAAATGTATGAGATAGGCGAAATACCCTCAGACTTCAAGAAGAATATAATAATTCCAATCCCAAAGAAAGCAGGCGTTGACAGATGTGAAAATTACCGAACTATTAGTTTAATAAGTCACGGCTGCAAAATACTAACGCGAATTCTTTACAGACGAATGGAAAAACTGGTAGAAGCCGACCTCGGGGAAGATCAGTTTGGATTCCGTAGAAATATGGGAACTCGTGAGGCAATACTGACCCTACGACTTATTTTAGAAGCTAGATTAAGAAAAGGCAAACCTACGTTTCTAGCATTTGTGGACTTAGAGAAAGCTTTTGACAATGTTGACTGGAATACTCTCTTTCAAATTCTGAAGGTGGCAGGTGTAAAATACAGGGAGCGAAAGGCTATTTACACTTTGTACAGAAACCAGATGGCAGTTATATGAGTCGAGGGACATGAAAGGGAACCAGTGGTTGGGAAGGGAGTGAGACAGGGTTGCAGCCTCTCCCCGATGTTATTCAATCTGTATATTGAGCAAGCAGTAAAAGAAACAAAAGAAAAATTCGGAGTAGGTATTGAAACTTCCCCTTTGAACAATTTATACATGACTGTGCTTAAACTGACACACAATATTTTGTTAGCGCAACGCAATCTGACTTTCAAAATTCCCTACTAAAGAATGGCCCTGACTAACATTAAACTATACCTTTCACAAATCACTTACCTCACAAAAATCTTCGCTGCTCAAGCTACTGCAATACAGCGAGCGCCACTACTGCCAGCTAAATAAAAGATTCAAACTATGGAAGGCACTTAACTACTGATAGGGATAGTTAGCAAATGAAAGATATTAATAGAGAACAAACAATGTATTTACCTTGATATCATCATATATAAATATAGCAGTTCATGACAAATTACAAAACTCCGCCATCTCTCTCCCCACATCCACCACTGCTGGCGGCTCACCTCCAACTGCGCAACGCTACGCGCTGTTCACAGCCAGCTGCCTAACACTACAATGGCGAGTATTACAACAATGCAAAGCAGACACAGACTGCCCACAGCACAGCCAGTGATTTTCATACTGAGCGCTACGTAACGTTGCCAATAAGAAAACATAAACAGCCTACTTACATAGAGAAAACATAAACAGCCTACTTAGCCTACTTACATAGAGAAAACATAAACAGCCTACTTACATAGCCCCCATGCTCCCCACAAAAAATTTTACAAATTGGGTTGGGCAGTGGCCAATACAGATTTGAAAAAATTTTTCATAATTACAATAACAAAGAAATCAAATGCACACACTTATTGATACAATGTTGGTCAAAAGCTCAAATTTTCTCACAGTCCATAAAGACAGTCTTGATCGTTCGTTGCGGTAAAATAGTAGTGTTTTTCTCAAAGTCTGAGCAGTAGAAGAAAATGCACACGGAAGTAGTGGATTTCCATGCAGTCTTGAAGAAGTAGTGTTGTCCTTCCAACGGAAAGACAGTGCTGACTCTTGACATGCATACAGGTAATGGGCCACAATGGAGCAAACCCACAGCAGAGTCATTCGAAGTTTTGAAGAATATTGGTAGGTAGGTCATCACAGAGCAGACCCACTGTAGTCCTGGTAGAGATTATGGTATTGGTGGGCCACCAGAGGTGCAGACCCACTGCAGTCCTTGTAGAAATGATGGTATTGATGGATCATCAGAGGTGCAGACCCACTGTAGTCCTTGTAGAGATAATGGTACTGGTGGGTCATCAAAGATGCAGACCCACTGTAGTCCTTGTAGAGATAGCCAGCAGCCATCTGTTGTGACTGTGCAGGTGCACAGTCACCATTGAAGAGTCTTGCAGATAAGATAGCAAGTCCATAAACCACCACTTGTGCACTCACGAAATTTTTTTTTTTTTTAAATGTCCTTAGAACCAGCAATGCTGTTATCCAGTCCCTTGCTGAATTATTAACACACGTGCAAACACTAACAGTCCCAACTTCTCACATATTGTGCATATACTATGACCAACAGAAAAGTGTGCAGTGAAATGAATGCTTACAAGTTACTTAATTTGATTAACTGGCGTCAATTACAATTATATAACATAAGAATACAATTACAAAGATACAAAATACATCATTAAAAACATAACAATACAGATAACATTTGTAGTACAGGCTTTACAAAAGAATAGAAATAAACATATACATCAGTGTTACAGGAATTATGATATAAGTAAATACATAAACGATCGGAATAAGTTTTGAAACATCAACTTTACACATGAGCATTAAACAGAACAGAATTAATAATGTCTAACATCTTTACAAAGTAAATAACATAGTATCAGAAAAATTCTACAATGTAACTCATATCCGCTAAACACAGAAAGACAGGAAAAACACAAATATACAAGAGTACACAAACACATAGCAGAATAACACAAGAGGAAAGGGCAGGGTTTGTTTTCAGTGTAACATTTGGTACTGCAGTCCAACCTAAAACTTCATTCCATAGATCTTTCGTCTTATTTCAAGATTTGTTTCCACCAAAAAAATCCTATCAAAGCATGCTTTCTGTATTTATATGTTCACATATTTCTTACCTCATTATTTATTTCCAAGAAAATCCTACGTAAACCTGTTGTCCCTAAACCCTACTTTTTTGCTCATATCCTCTTTCAAAATACTTTTTTTTTTTGGCCAAACCATTTTCTTATAGCTTCTCAATGCATTTCTTCCAATTCATCACATCTCGTTCTCTCATATAGCCTACCCCATCTTAAGCTAACTTAAATCTACTGAGCTCAGATGCTAAACTAAGGGACGAGGCAATGCAGCAGCACAAAATAAGTAACACAAACAGCAATGACCAAAAAATTGGAAAATTGCAAAGCAAGCTACAGTAAATCTAAATTACCAAGCAATGCAACATTACAACTAATACTTATTACGCTTATTGCCGTGATGAAGAAAGTACTGTGCTGTAACGTATTGTTGTGCAACAGAAAAGGCTGTTTCCTTGTAGCTATACCACAAAAGTTACTATTAAAACATGTTTTACTTTCCAGAATAATACAGAAAAACTGTGCAGATATAAAACAGATACTCCGCAAAAGCAACAACGTAAATTGTCACACATTAGTAACGTCGTGATATAAATCGTGTAGCTGTCCCATAAACTAACCACTGTGTCATCTGGTATCTCACAGAAAGTACTTTAAATACAGAATGTATTTTCAGGTAACCAAAATGTTGCATTAAAATCTCATTAGCAGTACTGGTAAATGTTCTAAGTATGTAAGCCTGATAGTCGTTACGTAATCGTGCAACTAACAAGCAAGAATGTACAAATACAACACTGTGTCGTCTGTTCACTATAACAATGCATTCGTAATTTCTGTTTAAAAATGTTCCCTAGGTTCTACAGTGGATATTTAACTTCAAACATTGTTGTATGTTAGCAGTTTCTTAAGTCTAACACAGCATACTAGTAATGTAAAGTGAAAAGTTTTAAGGCAAAGACAAAGTTAAAAAGCAGATTATCTCTCAGTAAGCGGTTTTACATGTGAAGTGTGGTGCAATCCTTTACTCTTCCTAGTACGCAGACTTTCAACTTCAACGGAATTATCATGTGGTATACGTCGGTGAGGAGTGCTAAAAATTTTCTCAAGGTTAACGTCTTATGTTATTTTTCTCGGAGCTAGCGGGCGCACGCGGCTGCCTGCTGCATGCGGTGTGAGTCATTGTCTGTCCCTTTGTTGGCGCGCGTCGTTATTGGGGTTTGGAGACCTAACTTCTACTAATTCACCGTGACGAGAAGGCCCTGCTCTGTTTGAATCCCGCCAGTTCTGATGCAATTCAGGTCTGTCGTTACGATCATATCGTCTGTCGTCATGTCGGTAGATTCCATAGTTTCTTTCTTGTCGGTCACATGGTGGAGAATTTCTCCCTGAATCGTAACTGTGCGCCAAACTGTTGCGTCTGAAGTTATTCTGCCTCCATTGATAATAATTGTTTTGGTTCCCATATTGTCTGTTTCTCTGATTGTCTCTGTGACAGTCATTACTACGGAAATGCGATCTTTCTCTGTAACTATTATTACTCTGCCAGCGGTTGTCATATGGGTGGTGTCTGTTTTGGTCACGATTTGCGTTGTAAGAATAGCCTTTTCGTGTCCAGTTATTGTTTCTGTCGAACCGGAATTGTGACGGATGTGACCTGTAGTGATTGTTTTCCTGTTTTCGCATCCCGCGACGGTCTGTGTCAATTTCCAGTTCTTGTAACAGTCCCTGAAATGCTTCAATGTCGTCTTTGCAACGTCCTGCTAAAATAATATGTCGTAAATGTTCAGGCAATTTGAGTAAGCAAATGCGGATGAGTTCTGAGGGGCTGTATGGGTTTGAAAGATATTGGTTCTTATGCAACATGTCTTCAAAATATTTGACAAGACTGGAAAATTCAGATTGTTCGAAGTGTTTCATCATTATGATGCTATGTTTTACACGGTCTTGTGTAGCTTGAGACCAATACGCTGAGAGGAACGCATGGTAAATTTTCTCCTTCACTGTGACAATCGTGAATGACCGATCGCATTCTTACAGCTGGTTCGTTCTCTAAATAGCCACACATAAATTCTAACCTGTGCTCCAATGACCGGTTGGGAGGAAAACAATGAGAGAATTGATGGAGCCACGCTTGTGGATGAATGTCGTTGCCAGAATTCTTAAATGTTTTGAATTTACGTGTAGTAATGAACAGCTTATAGTCAAAATCATCATGTCGGCGAGTCGCATATCGGTCATTGTTAGGTCGTGTCGGCCGTTCCATATCAAAATTCGGTGCACATTGCCAATTTCTTTCATAACTTCCGAAATGCCCTGTGTTATTATTTTGTGGCTGTTCCGTATTTCTGTGTCCCTCTTCCCGTATTGGGGCGCGAGTATTCTCTGAAATACGTAATTCTTGTATTACCTGTGTCAGCTGATCTTGTACTTCCCGGATTTCTCTTTGGTGTTGTGTATTGATTTGATTTTGATTCTGTTTGAATTTTCTAATTTGTTCATACTCTTCTGTGTCAGTGAAGGCTACAGGTCTTGTGTCTTTCAGATCATCATCTACCTTTGTAGATAAGTTAGTGACCTGATCCGAAAGTTCGGCTACTTTCTCCGATAGTGTACTTATTTCTTCAGTGTGTTTTTCTGAACCAAGTTTCAGAGTATCTACTGTGTCCTTAAAGTTTTCCTGAGTTTTTGCAAGTTGCGTAACCGAATCGGTAGATGCAACTGAGTCAATTTTAGCTTGCAAGGTGTCGTGATTTTCATGAACAATGGTTTGCAGTTCTTTTATTGCTGCTTCGTGATTCTGTAATACATTTTCATGCCGCGAAAAAATAGGTTGAAAATGCTCACAAATTTGTGTTTTTACGTCATTACAGACCTTTTGACATTTCGATTCGATGTTATGTAACTCAGTGGTTAAATCTTCACGTGTTTGTTCAAGTGTAGTGTCTAACTTTTGAAGATTTTGTTCCATTGTGTCTAACTTTTTGAGATTTTGTTCCATTGTGTCTAACTTTTGAAGATTTTGTCCCATTTGTTTCTGATTTTGTTCAAGTGTTGTGTCTAACTTTTGTAGTTTTTGTCCCTTTTGTTGCATTAACTGTAATAACAATGCACTGGTGTCTGAAACATGTTCCTCAGTGCTTTTCGGCAGTGAAGTTGCACCGGCAACATTCACATTTTGACAAGCGGAAAATGTGTCTTGACTCATTTGGGAAAACGGTGAGGACGCAAAACCTGAATCTACAGTATTTGCAAAATTGTGTCCTGTCATTTCGGATTCCTGAGGCGAGCTGTTGCCGACCGATCGATCGATAATGCTTCCCTGTTCACTACCTGTTTCACTGTCTACACCATTGTTTGCAGCCCGCTCCATTTCCCTATGCACAATTACCAAATTACTACTTTGAACATCAGTTAATTCATTACTCGGTGGCGCTAACACACTGCTTTCATTTTCACTGTCATTTCTCAGTTTACTTTGGAGCCTAGTATTACGTTTTTCACACGCCATTATTGTCACAATATTTCACACGACAACACAGAAAAGCACAATTTGAAGAGCAAAAATAAGAGAACACAATAACATAACACTGAAAATAATATCTAGTTCATTGCAGCTGCGAAATACTTGGTGCAAATCTACATGCATGCCACACCTGTTTTACTGTACAACAATGAAAGACTGCAACTACAAAGGAGATTCTCTCTACAGTTACGTGCTAGCAATAAACAAAATCTACACTAATTACACAAACTACACGAAAAATCAGAAGATTCCAGGTTCGAATCCTGGCAGGGTCGCCATATGAAACTTCCCCTTTGAACAATTTATACATGACTGTGCTTAAACTGACACACAATATTTTGTTAGCGCAACGCAATCTGACTTTCAAAATTCCCTACTAAAGAATGGCCCTGACTAACATTAAACTATACCTTTCACAAATCACTTACCTCACAAAAATCTTCGCTGCTCAAGCTACTGCAATACAGCGAGCGCCACTACTGCCAGCTAAATAAAAGATTCAAACTATGGAAGGCACTAACTACTGATAGGGATAGTTAGCAAATGAAAGATATTAATAGAGAACAAACAATGTATTTACCTTGATATCATCATATATAAATATAGCAGTTCATGACAAATTACAAAACTCCGCCATCTCTCTCCCCACATCCACCACTGCTGGCGGCTCACCTCCAACTGCGCAACGCTACGCGCTGTTCACAGCCAGCTGCCTAACACTACAATGGCGAGTATTACAACAATGCAAAGCAGACACAGACTGCCCACAGCACAGCCAGTGATTTTCATACTGAGCGCTACGTAACGTTGCCAATAAGAAAACATAAACAGCCTACTTACATAGAGAAAACATAAACAGCCTACTTAGCCTACTTACATAGAGAAAACATAAACAGCCTACTTACAGTATTAAAATCCATGGAGAAGAAATAAAAACTTTGAGGTTCGCCGATGACATTGTAATGCTGTCAGAGACAGCAAAGGACTTGGAAGAGCAGTTGAACGGAATGGAGAGTGTCTTGAAAGGAGGGTATAAGATGAACATCAACAAAACCAAAACGAGGATAATGGAATGTAGTCGAATTAAGTCGGGTGATGCTGAGGGAGTTAGACTGGGAAATGAGACACTTAAAGTAGTAAAGGAGTTTTGCTATTTGGGGAGCAAAATAACTGATGATGGTCGAAGTAGAGAGAATATAAAATGTAGACTGACAATGGCAAGGAAAGCGTTTCTGAAGAAGAGAAATTTGTTAACATCAGGTATAGATTTAAATGTCAGGAAGTCGTTTCTGAAAGTATTTGTATGGAGTGTAGCCATGTGTGGAAGTGAAACATGGACGATAAATAGTTTGGACAAGAAGAGAATAGAAGCTTTTGAAATGTGGTGCTACAGAAGAATGTTGTAGATTAGATGGATAGATCACATAACTAATGAGGAGGTACTGAATAGAATTGGGGAGAAGAGGATTTTGTGGCACAACTTGACTAGAAGAAGGGATCGGTTGGTAGGACATGTTCTGAGGCATCAAGGGATCACCAATTTAGTATTGGAGGGCAGAGTGGGGGGGTAAAAATCGTAGAGGGAGACCAAGAGATGAATACACTAAGCAGATTCAGAAGGATGTAGGCTGCAGTAGGTACTGGGAGATGATGAGGCTTGCACAGGATAGAGTAGCATGTACAGCTGCATCGAACCAGTCTCAGGACTGAAGACCACAACAACAACAACGTATATTCCAGTTAATGATTACAACATTAGTTAATTTTTCGCAGTAGTTCATAGAGAAATTGAAAGTGCTGAAACCGCATTACATTTCAGTGCACAGGCCTGCTGCAGAAACGATCGAAATAATGAACTATGTAATGGTTTGAATCGGTAACTAGAACTGACATCTTATATATCTTAATTCTGGCTACCTGATATTTGTCATTTTTTCGCGATGTTTAGACAGCAGTTGCAAATGCAGAAATGCTATTACAATTCAGTGTGCACACCTGCGGGAAAAACGTTCTAAATATTGAACCGTCGAATAGCTGATACAAATGCAAAAATCATAATACATTTGCCGGAAGAACGACCTAAATAATGAACCATGGAATTGTTGGAGTCGGTAATTAGAACTAACTGACATTGCTTAATTCCAGTTATAGGTTTCAATATTTGTTTTTTTTTTTTTTTTGGGAATTTTTCTTACTTATGTACTGGCTTTTCTAAGGATTTCTGTGTCGGTTTCCTCCACCTTTCATACTACTGCTCTTTTCATGTTTCATATATGTTATTATTTACTTCATCTTCCCGTTGTTATGTTACATTTTAGTTTCATCCCGCCCAAAACCCCTACTTTCCTGCGGTAGTCCAGGAAGATTCAATAATTATCCTTGTAAATTAACCCTATTTTATTGTATTATGACATCATCACGTGCAGTATTGTAATGGACTTAAGAGTTCTCTGTGTTCTTCTCACTCGCATAAAATACGATAATAATTTATTGCAGACATGTATATTGCTCTTTTTCTGTTCTTATTAATTTTACTTAGTACCTTCAATTGTTTTCGATATAATTCGTGGCTAAGTAATTTTCTAGGATTTTAAGTGTTGGTCTCGATATCTAACGTCAAAATTTCGCCCTTTTTGACCTACATAAAATTTTGCACTTTCATTTTCCCTGAGTAGATTCGTGATTTTAAATTATTGCTCGTTCGGTGAGCGAATTTCACTCATGTACTTTTTAGTGAAGCATTCAGTTTATTAAGTATGTTCCCTATGAGCGGTATGTGCGAGGTTTTATGTTTCTTAGTAATTTATTCTTACTAATTTTTTGTGCTTAAGGATTTCACAGTGTAGGGTTTTGGTGTTTTCGTAGAGTTGTAGTACTATATCTGAGTTGAAATCGTTATATTGGGCTACGTGTTGGAGTATGGCAATTTCTTTATGTATGGTTGATTTTTCCGGCTGTAAATTGATTATCCTGTTAACTATTTTGTGCTTATCAATACAAAATACTGTCATCCTAAAGAACACGTGTGCCTTCTCTGTATCTTCCGTGTTGCGGCGTATTTAAACAAAAAAAATGGTGAGAGAATATTGAAAAAGAACGGACTCCAAGTGATAATTTCACAGTGTGATTGTTTTCGTTCGTGTAGACACGAAGGATGCAAGAACCTCATCATAAATCACAAATAACTTTCAAGAAAACGAATACTGGTGCAATAGAAAAACGAGACCTGCATTAGAATGTACGTCTCTGACACAAAAGCAAGTGAAAAGTGGTGGAAAAGAATTTTTTTATGTATATGGAGCAAACTATAAACTGACATACACTTATTTATATATTTCATTAAATAGACACTCGCAAATATAATCATTTACGAGTTGACATCGTACAGACGAGCTGCCCAATAAGTTCTTTTGGTCGTTACTTTGCTTTCTCCACATACGAGTGTATTCAAATAAATTAGAGTGAAACAACTCTGTGCACTGACTTGTTCCCTGTGAAGATCTTTTAATTGCATACGACGTTCTTTCACTGGTGTTCGTATATGCTCCAGTTTTTGAATCCTTGAAATAAAGGCTATAATTGACGGATAGGTGCTTCAAACCTTCATCTTCTAGGCATTTATAGGAACTGAAACAGACACCATTGTTTTCGCAGGTAAAATATTTTCTTTAACTATCTCCAAAAGTATTTCTTTAGACTTCTCTTGCACAGCAAGAAAATGGCGCTTATTAGTGCCTCTTTCAATAGCGCCGAATACTCATAGCCTGGTGCCTTATTGCCTCTTCCAGTTTACGGAGATTCGTCAGTTTTCAGAATTACGTCTTTCACACCAAGTTTTTCATTTATTTCTAAACACGCAGGAAAGCAAACTTCCTTACAATATTCTTTCCAATCATCAACAGATCTTTACCAAGCCGTAGCCTGTAACAAATGTATTTGTTGCTACAGTCATACACCCAAAAGGATGTCAACAGCAAAATTGTACTTATCAGTAGTTTTCTGTCTGCAAACCAGTAACCTTTTCTTATCGAACATTGTTCCTTGCACTCATTATTCCTTTTTACTAACAATTCCATCAAACACCAATCTAGAATCTGTTAACCAGCTTTGAGACCATATGAAAACACCAGATCAACGAGCTGGCTCATTATTGAAGGCAGTACAAACACTCACTGCTAGTTCGAACCGAACAGAATTTGAAAAGGCGCCGAGCTATTCGCTTCTCGAAAGAAGCCAAAGACACTGCAACTGATGTGTCAGAAAAAAGCAAAGATCGAAAGTGTAGTGATAATAACTCCAGTTAATCGAAAACTTTATTATAGTCTCTTAAATATCTGTAACACCCCACTGTAAGACACAGTGTACATTTACATACTGAAATTACAAAATGAGAGCAACAGGAGACCAGTGCACCATGTTATTCAACAAAGAAAAATGTATCACTGCTGTACCTGATAGCTCGGTTCCCTTTCAGGGGAAAAAGGAAATTTTATAGTGTGATGCAGGCCTATACATGTCACATTCAGTGTAAAATTCAGTATCAAAAGACAAGCACTTGAAACATGTTTCAAATGGTGTAATTATTATTTAACATCGAACAACTGAAATTTCACCTAGCAACCTAACCTAGACAAAATGAGGTACAGACCAGTCTGTCACCATAGACACTTCTATAGCCATCGTATTCGTTGGATTCGCTAACTCACACCAGACTGTTGCAGTCCAATCTAACCTAGACCTTGAGCTACAGTTCAGTCCGTCGTCACAGACACGTTTTTTCACGGTGACATTCGTTGGCTTCGCTATCTCACACCAAACTATTGCATTCCAACCTATCCTAGACATTGGACTACGTTACAGACCTATTCGTTACCACAGACACGTTTATCGCGATCACATTAGTTGGCTTCGCCAAGACACAGCCAAAATTTCATATCAACTGACGCAGACCTCGGGCTATGCTACAGACCTATCTGTCACCTAGCGACTATTACATTCAGTTCAATCTGTCACCATACACACATTTTTCGCTACAACATTCGTTGGCTTCGCAACTCACACCAAACTGTTGCATTCCAACCTAACCTAGAACTCTGGGTACGCTACATATCAGTCGGTCACCACAGACATGGTTTTATGTACTCTTGCCCATGTTAACAATTTCATGATATTTTATCAGTCAGTGAGTTAATCATAGGGTCCTAAAGCTACATCTATATCCATACTTAACAAAACACTGTGAACTGCTATGAAAATGGTACTTTCCATTGTACTAATTATTTGGGCTCAAAGACGCCCTTACGATAGTTTGTAGGGGGTACCATAGACCTAGGTCAGGTCTTCCCAACGTGTGGGCCGCGGACCCCTTATGGGTCCGCCGGCTCTTTCTAGGGGGTCTGCGGCCACCTTTCACCCAATCGTGTAAAATAATGAGTAAAATTATTGAATCAAATTCATCACTTTTTTCGTGTGAAAAACATGTGTACTTTTCTTATTTCATGTCGTATTCCCAAGCAGCCTTTGCGGTTCCTAAGTGAGAACGCATACACAGTTTAGTGCCGGAGAATGCGGCTTCTCTGATCGACTGTTTCGCAACAATACGGGGGTCGTTTGTGAGCCGGCTCACGGCGCTAGATGCGCTGAAATCTTATACGCGTGAGCGGAGCGAGCTTTGTCGACCAATCACAGCGCTTGCTGGCACGTATGCGGCCCCAGGCATCATTAAATGTTAAACTTGCTTTGTCAGTGCACTACCTATTTCATGAGTCGATTTTTGACCTTCAAGTTGTTTTCATTTATCCCTAAACCAAAGACTATTGATGCTTCATGGGGAGGGGGGTCATTGCGAACATGGCACTTGCATTAAGAAGCTTTCAGTTCCAATGGCTTTCGCTCTGGAATTTAAAGTTACTGTGCTCTTCACTGACTAGGGGTCCGCCATGGATTTTCGACCGGACAAAGGGTCAACCACCTGAAAAGGTTGGGAAGCTCTGACCTAGGGGTATGGAGTATTTTTATTATTTTGGAAGACAAATGGCAACTCATAAGCAGCCATAAGAAAGGTCCACTTACGACCCTGCTATAAATCTGCGTAATACTGACTTTTAAATCATTTACTTGAAAGAAAAAAAATCTAACAACACTATATTTTTTCCTTTACCTGAGACCAAAAGAGTCTTCGTGTCCCTCCCCCTCCCCCCCCCTTCCTTTGCCCGCGGTATAGGCACCCTTGTTAGGGCTTTATCGACGGACTACCGCCAGACATCTCCCTCCACAACTGTTGGTGGTGCTACAGAGTTGTCCACCAGTTGGGGTACTGAAAACTGTATGCCCATTAGCTTCCTCGCCGCCTAACTATAGACCATAAAGGGCAACGAAGGACCATCTGTTTGGAACTGCTTGCACGTTGCAAGGCTGATAGTGACAATTTTTTGTCGAACATCGTCACAGGCGATGAAACATGGGTTCATCGCTTCGAACTGGGAACAAAACGGCAGTCCATGGAGTGGCGCCACACCACCTCTCCTCCAAATAAAATGTTGAAAGCCGCACCCTCAGCTGGTAAGCACATGTCGCGGCCTTCTGGGACTCTGAAGGGGTTATTCTGTTTGATATCCTCCCTTTAGATGCAACAATCAACTCTGAAGTGTATTGTGCCACTCTCAAGACATCGATGGAGCGACTTCAGTGTATTCGTTGCCACAAAATTACAAACAAACTTCTCCTTCTGCATGGCAATGCAAGGCCTCACACATGCATGCGACCCGAAAGCAATTCACAAAACTTCATTGGACTGTTCCTCCTCAACCACCCTACAGCCCAGATCTCGCACCTTCCGACTTCCCATCTGTTTGCCCCAATGAGGAATGCACTCCGTGTACAGCAGTACATGGTTGATGGGGAGGCTATTGATGCAGGAAGGCGTTGGCTCCGACGTCGACCAGTAGAGTGGTGCAACGCAGGCATACAGGCACGGCCAGTAAGGTGACATAAGGTCATCGCATTGAATGGAGATTATGTTCAAAAATAGAATTTTGTAGGCAGGGGGGGGGGGGGGGAATAATATGGTGTATTGGAAAATTCTGAATAAAACCAACCTGCTCTCAGGAAAAAAAACCATGTTACATTACATATTGAACGCCCCTCGTAAGTTTATATGGGGTGAACCCTGTAGTTTCCTGTCACATGTTATTAATAATTTCCTCAAGCACATAACTGGCCCAGACAGTAACAATACGTCTGCGTTAACGGTTTAGTTCTTTCATTACTCTCACAGTAATATTACGCTGCGAAAAGTACAAATAAATCCCAGCGAGATGTGTGTTACCCATTTTCAAAAACTCCTTAAATGTTATAAGAACAAAATGTTACCCATTATAGAAAACACATTTGCGAGATTCTTAGTGTCAGAATATAAGAGGGTCATATCTAAAGTAAGAACGGACCGAACATCGTGTCTATGTATCCTGTCACGTGACGCCCGTTCACGGACTGGCCAATCTCTAATTACGCTGCCGTTACGTTTAGCATCTCTGCCGGTGTTGGTTGTATTGTTATACAGCTTCGTTTGTCGCCATGTCAATCAGTAATCCAGCCGATTGTGAAGTGCGCTTGGTAATTCGGTTCTTAAATGCAAAACAGGTTCGTTCTGCTGAAAATCACCGGCAGCCTATTTAAGTTTATGGTGCAGGTGCAATGAATCATGAAAATGAGTGTAAATTAATGGAGTAACAGCCTACAAGCTGTTTAATGAAGGAAGGACAAATTTTCATGATGAAGAACGATCTGGGTTGCTTACTGTCATGAATGAAGACTTGACACATAAAGTTGATGAGGCAATTCGCCAAAACAGGCACTTCACTATTGAGGAGCTGCACCAGAAATTTCCGCAAGTTTCAAGATCAGTTGTTTCTCACATTGTTACTGACAAACATCATTACAAAAAATGTGTGCGAGATGCGTGCCGAAAACGTTGACAGAAGAACACAAAGTTAAATGGCACATTCTTTGTCCGTTTTGGGGCGCAATCGCAAGGATGGTGACGAGTTCTTGCGTCACATTGTGACCGGTGATGAAACGTGGATTGCGCACTACACTCCAGAGAAAAAACGTCAGTCCAGTGAGTGGCATCATTCATACTCTCCGAGAAAACCACGAAAATTCAAACAAGAACCTTCAACACGGAAAAGTATGGCCACAGTTGTTCGGAACGGAAAGGTATTCTTCTGTTAAACGTTTTGCCGAGGGGAATGACTTTGCCGAGAGGAATGAGAATAAATACTGAGAGATACTGTGAAACATTATTAAAGCTGAAGAGCGCTACTCTGAATCGCCGGCGGGGACTGCACTCTACCTGCGTCATTCTGTTTCACGACAATGCTCAGCCTCATGGTGTGGCAAGAATAAAGACGCAACTGAACAAGTTTCTTTGAGTATTACTGGATCATCACCATACAGCCCTGACTTAGCACCATCAGACTTTCATATGTTTCCAAAACTGAAGGAATTTTGTCGTGTAAAGCGCTTGGCAAATGATGACATGTTGGAAAACTGTTACTAACTGGTTCGGCAGACTTCTTTTGTGCTGGTATCCAAAAGCTGGTGCCACAACTTGACAAATGTTTAAATGTTCATAGTGACTATACTGAAAAGTAAAAAAATTGCATATTGTACTTTGTGGTACAATTTACGTTGTAAATAAAGTTTCTCTTACTCCGTTAACATCGATTATTACTTTAAAAATGACCCTAGTACTATAGCTTGCGGCTGTAGATACTGTCCCTGCCCCCTTCTCATACAAAGTTAACGTTCCGCCACTCAGATAGCTCTCGATAAGCGATGTCTACTGCCTTTAACTTCAATAGCTTGCTAAAACATCTCTAAAATCTGCAGGATGAGTTTATTCTGCCACAAGGAATTTGCAAAAATTCGTATTTAACCAGAACATTTGCCACAATCAAGCTCTTACCAGTTCCTGATCCGGACTTCAATGCAGTGACATGCTCCTCTGGTTATCTCTTTCCTTTAGCCTTTCAGTACATTTACCTTTTAGACCTTCATGAAAATGCTGGTGATTCGATGGGTAGTCGCTTAACAAATGAACAGCTACTGAATCGAATAGCGGAAAAAAAAATTTGTGGCACAGCGTGACTAAAAAAACGGGATCAGTCGACAGGACACTCCCTGAGGCATGAAGGAATTGTCAATTTGGTTACGAAACGGTATGGGGGATTACTACTGTAGAGGGGGACCGAGGTTTGAATACAGTAAGCAGGGTCAAATGGATGTAGGTTGCGGTAGTGTAGGAGAGGTGAAGAGGCTTGCACTGGATAGACTGGCATAGAGAGCTGCATCAAACCAGTCTTTGGACTGAAGACCACAACAACAACAAACTTTCATAATCTGCTGAACTTTGCCCATTTCCGAGTACTGCGTCTCAGTGTTCCTGTACCTGCTACTACAGTCATCAGCAACCCATCTCCTCAAAGCCAGGTTCTAGTTCACCTCCAAAAAAATCTCTTTTATTCGTCTATTAGTAAAGACCATTTTTTGTCATGGTCATTATCATATATGTAAACTTTTGGCCTGTACCAGGCTTGTTTCCCCCACATCTGTCATTGCTTGTGCTTGAAGTTCCAGTTGAGCTCTAATGTCTGACACAGAGCTTGATACCCTTTCAGAAATATCGACTATTGAATTCAAGAGATCTTGCACAATGTTCGATAGCAATTCAGCTTCGAAAACACAGTTGCTCCCATATTCGGTATACTCTATCGTTTCTACTCACGTAAACACAGATTCACAAGTACATAATTTTTTTGCTTTTTATTTTAGTCCTTATTTCATGGTCGCTGTTATGTTTTCTTGTTTTCCTATCTGTCACTCAACTCACCGTCTGTTAGAGTAGGCTGCGACGCTGTATACTCTGGCCACAGCATTTTGCTTTTATTGATTTATTTATCAAAGTAAAATTTGACCATCTCCATACACATTTTAGGGCTGAAGTTGTTATATATGTATATTAGATACAAACTGACAGTTAACCATTTGTTTCTATTAAAACCTTTGCATTTGCTCTGCACCTACGGGTCCTGTAAAGGGCGCTGCGTTTCTTTAAAAATCTGGCACGTAAACTAGTTGATACTGTGATTGTAAAAATACACTCAAACAATGACTATGTTACTTTATTTTGGAAGCTACAAGCACCAAAATTGTGAAATTCTTGCTGTTGACACAATTATCAATTAATTGCCACAACGATGTAAATAAAATGAAAAAATCCTTATCACAAACATCAACCATTGTTATCGGTTTGCAGAATTCCAACATACTTGTGGTTCTTTAGTTTTACTGGTAACACACAGTTGATGCTACTGATCTTTATTAAAAACGGAAGAGAAAAAAAGATTTCTGATGCCAGATAATCAAATAATTAAAAGAATGCAATAATTCACGTCAAGGATTCTGTACTTTTACTTCTTTAAAATAAAGTTAATCTCAGGATACAAAGAAAGTAAATGAATTTCAATTTAGTTGCTTTTAGCGTTATTAGTTACCAGAAGAGAAGAGCAAAATATCCTCATAGATATTGTACACAAGAAGTAAACGGCGAATATCCATTATAGGGAACTGGATTGAATCGAATTGCTATAATAACTACCCCATTTTAATCATATCAAGAGAAAATGACTTGAACCACATGCCAGAAAGCTGTGAAACGCAAGATGGGTAACCTTGGTGGGTTTCTACTGCACTGTTAGTTCCCTGTTTCACATGCTTTAGCTTCCCGCGCCCGGGTTCCTGGGTTCGATTCCCGGCGGGGTCAGGGATTTTCTCTGCCTCGTGATGACTGGGTGTTGTGTGCTGTCCTTAGGTTAGTTAGGTTTAAGTAGTTCTAAGTTCTAGGGGACTGATGACCATAGATGTTAAGTCCCATAGTGCTCAAAGCCATTTGAACCATTTGAACCACATGCTTTATATCGTGGAGTCAGGCGTTGAAAAGCCATCTCGTCGACGTAGCCTGCCACTTCTTTCATGTATATATTGGTATACAAAAGAATGGAAATAGAAAACTGAGATCTACATGTACACGACTACTCTGCAATACACATTTAAGTGCCTGGCAGAGAGTTCACCAAACCATCTTCAACCTATTTCTCTACCATTGCACTCTCGAATAGCGTGCGGGATAAATGAAAACTTAAATTTTTCCACTGAAGCTCCGATTTTTCTTATTTTACTACAATGACCGTTTCTCCCTACGTTGGTCGGCACCAAAAGAGTATTTCCGCATTCGGAGGAGAAAAAAATGGTTCAAATGGCTCTGAGCACTATGGGACTTAACTGCTGAGGTCATCAGTCCCCTAGAACTTACAACTACTTAAACCTAACTAACCTAAGGACATCACACACATCCATGCCCGACGCAGGATTCGAACCTGCGATCGTAGCGGTCGCGTGGTTCCAGACTGTAGCGCCTAGAACCGCTCGGCCACTCTGGCCGGCTGGCATAATACAGGGATGCGCTATTTAACCCCTACTGTTCAGTCTGTACATAGAAGAAGCAATGACGGAAATAAAAGAAAGGTTCAAGAGTGTATTTAAAATTCAGAGTGAATGGTTAGCAGTGATAAGATTGCCTGTTAATATCGCTACCCTCAGTAAAGGCGAAGAAGAATTATAGGATCCGCTGAATGGAATAAACAGTCTAACGAGTATAGAATATGGATGACAGTAAACCAGAGAAAGACCAAGGCAATGAGGAGAGCATAAATCAGATCGGCAAGAAGCTTAACATCAAAACCGGTGATCACGAATTAGATGAAGTTAACGAATTCTGCTACCTTGGAAGTAAAATAACCCGTAACGAATGAAGCAAGTGTGGCACAAAAAGCAGAATAGCATTGGCAGACTGGGCATTCCTAGCCAAGAGACGTCTACTGGTATCAAACATAGGAATGAATTTGACGAAGAAATTTTTAAGAATGTGCGTTCGGAGCACACCATTGTATGGTAGTGAACCATGGACACTGGGGAAACAGGAACAGAAGAGAGTCTAAGCGTTTGAGACGTGGTGGATTGATAAGACGAGGAATGAGGAGGTTCTCCGCAGAAGTGGCGAGAAGAGTATATGGAAAACACTAAGAAGAAGAAGAAGAAGGAACAGGATGGTAGAATATCTGTTAAGACATCAAGGCATAACTTCCGTGGTACTAAAGGGAGCTATAGAGGATAAAAATGGAATACATCTAGCAAATAACTGAGGACGTAAGGTATAAGTGCTGCTCTGAGAAGAAGAGGCTGGCACAGGACAGTAATTCGTGGCAGGCCGCAGAGAACTAGTCAGAAAACTGATGAAAAGAAAGAAAACCGGTCGGCCTGGAGGGTAGGATTAATTTATTGGCTCACAGGGATTTGACGATGTGGAAGTTTCACATGTCTTCTTTACTCTAGTTTAGGCCTTTTACATGTCAATTCAAGAGTCGCAGTAGGTACCTTGTGCTGCTTCATTAATCGCTGTCACTTGAGAGGGACTGCACTACCTACATGTTCGCTCCAGTAAAAGTTTTCATGTAGCACTGTGTCTTTTTCTATTTTTAAGGCTGCTCAGTGATTCTTTTGGTGCGGATACATCTGTGAACCTGTCTGTCATGCTGAAGAACAGTTACAAAGTCTGATGACATCCCATCCACATAACACAGCTCAGAGCATGAGCCGAATGACCAGCACAGCAGTTATACCTAATCCAATCGCTTGTCTTTATATAGCTGACTCCTCCGTCTTCCAGATTATTTATCGATATTCGATATAGGGCAGGTTACGGAAGCCCTATCACAGGGACGATAGCTACCACTAGGTAGCTATATTTTTATCTAAACCAGTAAAGCGCAAGTGTGTATCACTTTTCCAACGCGTGAGATACTAAGCATCAACTGAGTCGTAAAATAAAGTAAAGAAGCGCATAAGCTGGGTTAGGCAGCAATCCAGTGCTCAAGTACAGTGTCGCGATGACGAACCGGATACAACCAGTTTTTTTAGAACAAAGGAACTTAATTGCTGCTCAGCTAAAGATAAGGGATTGTGAGAGGAAAATCCTGGAGATTTGGCACCCGCACGGCCAGGACTCTGGGTGTCCCATTTGTCAACTTAGCACGCACGCATACCTAGCTTAGACGCTTTTGTCTCTGCAACGCCGCCATTTTATCTGTCTGTAACAGATTTTTATTTACGGAAATGATCTAAGCACACGTTACTCACCCTGATTTACAGATGTCAAGGCGAATCAGACTTGAATATTCCCAGTATTACAAACGCAGAGCCGTACTACACTTTTCTCCGTGGTTGCAACGTGTGTAATGTGTTTCAAATCCAAATATTCCATTATTTAATCATTTCTGAAGCTATCTGTCCGTTTAATCAGCTTTGGTTTGCTACGGATTGATAACTTACGTCCGAGTGACGCACTTGTTTTTCAGTTCAAGCGCACACCAAAGTGAGCTCCTGGACATGTGTTATTGTTTTCGATGTTTTATCACCTGGGAAGAGAACAAATATCAAATCACGCGTCCCTTGTTTCAGATAACGATGAGATTGGGCGTCTACCCGTTGCTCCGTTTTGTAGGCTGTTAGTTTTGTTTCCTTAACCCCAGAGGTATTGCTTTTTATAATGTGTGTGTGTGTGTGTGTGTGTGTGTGTGTGTGTGTGTGTGTGTGTGTGTGTTTTAATCACCAACGCCTCAGAAACTAAGTTTAGTCCAATCACTGAATTGCTGTGCTATTACATACTCGCTCAGTTATAGCCCCTTCCCGCATGAGCCAGACGAAATTTAACACGTATCAAGCACCCAAAGATCCGACTTTAGATATTCTTATTCCAATAAATCACAGAAAACAGAAAAATAAGCCAACTCAACAACCGCTCTTCCTCATTCGTCTGATACAAACCAGAAGATGCCAGCCGATTACAGCCTCGCTGCTTTGGAGTGTGGCTGCCTTGTGCAACATTGCAGTGATGCGCAACCTGCGCGTCGCCGTTTTTGTGTTTCACTGAGTTATTTCTGTGTTTGCGATTTTGCTCATATGACAGTCAGTTGAGCTATTACAGTGTTACCTTAAGAAATAGTGTTGAGAACGCTAAACCGTTACAGCCAATACACCCAGCTGTAAGTTGTGATACGAGTCTGCACTAAACACGCACAAGTTCGCAACACGCCTCGTATACTGAGAGGAGAGTCTGTCAATCAAAACTCACACCATCTAAGTGCGTGGGAAAGGGAACGCACATTACGAATATTACTGTCACTACAGCCATTTGGATATTCAGTCTTCCTTACGATGCACTGCCATGTACCGGCTATAGTCTCGCTTGGAGCAGGTAGCTGCCTGCATAAACTCTCACAGGTACAAGTTCCAGCCTGGCACAGAATGTAACAGCGAGCGTTCATCACTAACAGGGACCTGCTGAACCAACGCAGTGGCAGCATTTCTCCTTGTTTCTTGGGCTGTACGCCGTCGATCCTTAAATCAGAAAGCAGGTAGCAATGTACTAGCTGCGAATCGGATAGTAGACAAAATAGTAGGAAGATTACGGTTTAACGTACCGTCGACACTGAGGTCATTAGAGGCAGAGCACTAGCTCGTATAGGGTCAAGGACGGGGGAGGAAATCTGCCATGCCCTTTCAAAGGAAACATCCCGGTATTTGCCAGGAGCTATTTAAGGAAAACGCGGAAAACCTAAATCTGGACCGAGCGAGGTGGCGCAGTGGCTAGCACACTGGACTCGCATTCGGGAGGAAGACGGTTCAATCCCACGTCCGGCCATCCTGATTTAGGTTTTCCGTGATTTCCCTAAATCGCTCCAGGCAAATGTTGGGATGATTCCTATGAAAGGTCACGGCCGACTTCCTTCCTCTTCCTTCCCTAATCCGATGAGACCGATGACCTCGCTGTCTGGTCTCCTCCCCCGAAAACAACCCAATCCAACCAACCTAAATCTGGATTGCCGGACACGGATTTGAACCATCGTCCTCCCGAATGGAAGTCCAGCGTAGGCTTTAAGAGAACGTCGCAAATGGATAAGGAGCAGCGGGAGCAGTAGGGCAAAACAAGGGCTCGAAGAAATGTCCATCAGCTCCTACCAGACGTAATGCCCCTTGTAATACCAATGCAGCCCACGTGTAGTGCTTCAGGTAACAGTACAATACTTGTTCTATTAGCAGAAAATTATAACAGTGTTGTTTCTAGTACATAATGTAAGGAGTATCAGACAGTGAATGCAGTGTACAGGTGTATCACAACTACTACTATCTGTTTTTGCACGAACAATTTTTGTCCTTAGTCCTTCAGATAAGTTACGCAGTATTGCAACACAAAATTATGTAAGCATGTTTTTATGTAACGGAAATAACTCATGCAGATCAACCGATACCAATGTATTCATATTACGTTGCATAAACTGTTAATCGACAAAGAATCTTTACTTGAAGTGTGTGAAATTACTCTGACTGACTTAAATTAAAACTACTCACAGAAAAACTGTCGAATAAAGCAGTCACTTTCCTAACATCAACCAATAATGACTAAAGTAATGTGGCACAATAGCTAGCATCAAAATCCCAACCTCGCAAGTTCTCAAATTATAAACACGAATATACATAAAAGGACTGGAAATTTTCACTAATAGTCGCAATATTTGATAATAATTTATACAACAGTTTATAACATTTTCGTATATGAATATAGTTCGTGTTTTGTAATCCATCACACATATCACATAGTCTAAATAGCCCTACTATTCCTGTTCAGAGCTTTCTACATAAAAATCGACCGATTTCATCAAGTGCGTCCTCATGTTGCAGATTAGCTTCAATAACTGTGAAACATGGCAGTTACCTCTTTGACAGACATAGGCAGTTTTTTAACAGTTGCAACATGGTTGTGGACGCTCCCACATCAACCTTTAAAAGCTGTGTCTTTCGATGGAGGTAACACATTAGCATTTAAAAAAAAAGTGAGACATATGTGTGTTCTATTCATTTTACACCCTTTGTATTCCTGAAAAATACTGATGCTACATTCATAAAAAGCAATGTGGTTACTTCTGGAATATGAAAAAAAATATCAACATATATGGGGCAGTCAAGTGAAACCTAGGCAGATGATAAAACGACATAAACTGTCATTATTTCAAAAGAAATCGCCATAATTGTTAATACATTTATCCCACTGTGCGACAGGAATGTCAATGTCTTCATGAAAAAATGTTTGCTGTTGCCTGCGTTATCATGATTGTACCAAGGCGTGTAAGTCTTTGTCCGAAGCAAATCGACAACCACGGATGTCTTTCACCAGGCCTCCAAAATACGGAAATGGCATGGGACGAGATCGGGACTGTATGGAAGATGAGTAAGGACTTCCCGGCGAAAGTTCTGTAGCGTAGTCGAAACAACCTTGGCAAAATGCGCCATATTTTTGGAGCGCTGAAGAAAACATTCGTGCCTGCGTGCTTGTTGCGCCCGTCTTAACAACTGTCGCCGCTTCCCGTACCTCTGTCACCAAATGGCCGTCGATAAACACATTTACTGTGGCGATTGTTGTAATACTGAGGAGAGCTGCTGCTGCTGCTAATCGGCACCCTAAAGAGAATCAGTCATACCACTAAATAATAAAGTTTCCGTGCCAACGAAACGAGTTCAAGTGACGACGACAAATATGACTGACTACATCAGGCGAAACTATCTCGTGCAATTATGTCAATACATACGAGGGGCATTTGAAAAGTCCATGCAAAAATAAAAACTACTTACGTGTTTGGGGTAAACCTTTTTCATTTGTGGACATACTCTCCTTATACACTTCGTCCAACGCTGTTATAATTTGTTGATCCCTTCTGAATAATAGGAATTGTCCAAGTCTGAAAAATAGCTATTAGTTGCTGCAATCACCTCCTCGTTTGAATCAAATATTTTTCCTGCCAGCCATTTCTTCAAATTGGGGAACAAATACTAATCCGAGGGAGCCAAGTCTGGAGAATAGGGAGGGATGTGAAACGAGTTGGAATACTGTTTCCACTAATTTTGCGACCACTACTGCTGAGGTGTGTGCTGGTGCATTGTCACGATGGAAAAGGACTTTTTTGCGGTCCAATCGCCGGCGTTTTTCTTGCAGTTCGGTTTTCAAACGGTCCAATAACGATGAATAATGTTCACCTGTAATAGTTTTACCCTTTTCCAGATAGTCGATGAGGATTATCCCTTGCGAATCCCAAAAGACAGTTGCCATAACCTTTACGGCCGAAGGAATGGTCTTCGTCTTTTTTGGTGCAGATTCTCCCTTGGTAAACCATTGTTTAGATTGTTGTTTGGTCTCAGAAGTATAGTAATGTACCCACGTTTCATCCACAGTGACGAAACACCGCTTAGAGTCCTGCGGATTCTTCCTGAACAGCTGCAAGCCATCCTTGCAACACTTCACACGATTCCGTTTTTGGTCAAGCGTGAGCCATCGCGGAACCCATCTTGCGGTTAGCTTTCTCATGTCCAATTGTTTATGCAAAATATTATGTACCCGTTCATTCGAGATGCCCACAGCACTAGCAGTCTCACGCACCTTAAATCGTCTGTCATCCATTGCCATATCATGCATTTTATCAATGATTTCTGGAGTCGTAACCACCACAGGGCGTCCAGAACGTTCAGCATCACTTGTGCCCATATGGCCACTTCGAAAATTTTGGTACACTTATAAACTTTTCTAATCGAAGGTGCAGAGTCATCGTAATGTTTACCAAGTTTCTCTTTAGTCTCCTGAGGCGTTTTGCCTTTCATAAAGTAATGTTTAATCACCACACGAAATTCTTTTCCGTCCATTTTTTGACAATCACTCGACTTCCTTGATTCACACGAATGTCAAACACAAAGAAATAGACCGATATGGCTGAGACTTGGTGTGCGTTATTTCCAAAGATGATACTAACTAAACATGACCTCGATAAGCGACGGTGGTGCCATCTCTCGGACTTTTCACGGACTTTTCAAACGCCCCTCGTATTATAAAAATGGAAAACCAGAGGTTGTACAGAGTTTCAGGGAGAACATAAGGGAACAGTTGACAAGAATGGGGGAAAGAAATACAGTAGAAGAAGAATGGGTAGCTTTGAGGGATGAAGTAGTGAAGGCAGCAGAGGATCAAGTAGGTAAAAAGATGAGGGCTAATAGAAATCCTTGGGTGACATAAGAAATATTGAATTTAATTGATGAAAGGAGAAAATATAAAAATACAGTAAATGAAGCAGGCAAAAAGGAATACAAACGTCTCAAAAATGAGATCGACAGGAAGTGCAAAATGGCTAATCAGGCATGGCTAGAGGACAAAAGTAAGGATATAGAGGCTTATCTCACTAGAGGTAAGACAGATACTGCCTACAGGAAAATTAAAGAGACCTTTGGAGAAAAGATAACCACTTGTATGAATATCAAGAGCTCAGATGGAAACCCAGTTCTCAGCAAAGTAGGGAAAACAGAAAGGTGGAAAGAGTATATAGAGAGTCTATACAAGGGCGATGTACTTGAGGACAATATTATGGAAATGGAAGAGGATGTAGATGAACATGAAATGGGAAATATGATACTGCGTGAAGAGTTTGACAGAGCACTGAAAGACCTGAGTCGAAACAAGGCCCTGGGAGTAGACAACATTCCATTAGAACTACTGACGGCCTTGGGAGAGCCAGTCCTGACAAAACTCTACCATCTGGTGAGCAAAATGTATGAGAGAGGCGAAATACCCACAGACTTCAAGAAGAATATAATAATTCCAATCCCAAAGAAAGCAGGCGTTGACAGATGTGAAAATTACCGAACTATCAGTTTAATAAGTCACGGCTGCAAAATACTAACGCGAATTCTTTACAGACGAATGAAAAACTGATAGAAGCCAACCTTGGGGAAGATCAGTTTGGATTCCGTAGAAATATGGGGACACGTGAGGCAATACTGACCCTACGACTTATTTTAGAAGCTAGATTAAGAAAAGGCAAACCTACGTTTCTAGCATTTGTAGACTTAGAGAAAGCTTTTGACAATGTTGACTGGAATACTCTCTTTCAAATTCTGAAGGTGGCAAGAGTAAAATACAGGGAGCGAAAGGCTATTTACAATTTGTACAGAAACCAGATGGCAGTTATAAGAGTCGAGGGACATGAAAGGGAACCAGTGGTTGGGAAGGGAGTGAGACAGGGTTGTAGCCTCTCCCCGATGTTATTCAATCTGTATATTGAGCAAGCAGTAAAGGAAACAAAAGACAAATTCGGAGTAGGTATTAAAATCCATGGAGAAAAAATAAAACTTTGAGGTTCGCCGATGACATTTTAATTCTATTAGAGACAGCAAAGGACTTGGAAGAGCAGTTGAACGGAATGGACAGTGTCTTGAAAGGAGGATATAAGGTGAACATCAACAAAAGCAAAACGAGAGTAATGGAATGTAGTCGAATTAAGCCGGGTGATGCTGAGGGAATTAGATTAGGAAATGAGACACTTACAGGAGTAAAGGAGTTTTGCTATTTGGGGAGCAAAATAACTGATGATGGTCGAAGTAGAGAGGATAGAAAATGTAGACTGGCAATGGCAAGGAAAGCCTTTCTGCAGAAGAGAAATTTGTTAACATCGACTATAGATTTAAGTGTCAGGAAGTCGTTTCTGAAAGTATTTGTATGGAGTGTAGCCATGTATGGAAGTGAAACATGGACGATAAATAGTTTAGACAAGAAGAGAATAGAAGCTTTCGAAATGTGGTGCTACAGAAGAATGCTGAAGATTAGGTGGGTAGATCACATAACTAATGAGGAGGTATTTAATAGGATTGGGGAGAAGAGAAGTTTGTGGCACAACTTGTCTAGAAGAAGGGATCGGTTGGTAGGACATGTTCTGAGGCATCAAGGGATCACAAATTTAGTATTGGAGGGCAGCGTGGAGGGTAAAAATCGTAGAGGGAGACCAAGAGATGAATACACTAAGCAGATTCAGAAGGATGTAGGTTGCAGTAGGTACTGGGAGATGAAGAAGCTTGCACAGGATAGAGTAGCGTGGAGAGCTGCATCAAACCAGTCTCAGGACTGAAGACCACAACAACAACAAAGGTATGTATGGATGTACATATGTACTCACACATCATTATTATCTGGAAAGAATCCCTGCGGGGAGGGGGGGGGGGGGTAAGAATAAGAACCACGTACCTATCAAAGAGGTGGGGGGTGAAAAGGCAATGTAGCGGACGACGTGCAAATACCCATACTTTACACATTCAGTATTGGAGAATTGGAGCTCTTAGTAACTTAGAACAAAATTTACACACAATTTCAAACCTTAATGAATCTCTTTCTAGCTGTCAAGCCGCAGCAAGTGGTGAAAGTAAAAAAGTTTACCGCTGACTACATTTCCGCTTTTCATGCAGTAAAACTGCCGCGTGAAGCATTAATTTACGTATTACTTCTTTACTACTAACCGTATTGGCAACACATTTCTCAGACATTATCACATATATCAATGAATCTACCAGCAAAATTATATCATTGTACGACGCATAGCTCAGGCGATATGACGTCAGAAACACTGAGATGGGTGAAAAACTACTTCTACTTGCGTGGAGTTTTAATTTACTACTTCTTTACTACTAACGCTGTTTCAACGCATTTCATAGGCAGTAGCCCTATATACCACTGGATGTATCTGCAAAATTATACGACACATAGTTTAGGGGATACAACGTCAGAACATTGTGCTGCGTAAAGGCGAAACTGCAAGGCGAAATTCTCTAGAGGCGTAGGAGAAATATGTATACAATTACGAGTGAAATATGTTAATTTTTTTTGAGCCATCAGTCTTCTGACTGGTTCGATGTAGCCCGCCACGAATTCCTCTCCTGTGCCAACTGCTTCATCTCAGAGTAGCCCCCCTGCGAGTTCGGGGGTAAGAATAAGCCCGCGGTATTCCTGCCTGTCGTAAGAGGCGACTAAAAGGAGTCTCAAACGTTTCGGCCTTCTGTGATGGTCCCCTCCTGGGTTTGACCTCCTTTTTTCCAAATTTCCGTTGTTAGTGCGTGCCATTTGGGGAAGGACGCCTTACGTGGTGTTTTTCTATTGGTCCATCATGCACCACCATCTTGCATGTTACCTATTCTCGTGTGGCGGGATTTACACCCACTGTCTTCTGGGTTTCCTCCTCCTCGTCTTGTGCGCAATCCCCTTCTTAGCGCCCACGACACCTGTGGATCCTTTCAACACCTAAAATCCAGCACGGTAGCCAGTCCGTTGTGGTGGGGTCGTCATGTACCCTCTTGGTGGTAGCCCCCTGACCACACAGGGATCGGACTACAGATGCCAGAGCTGTGTCCTCCCCATGCATACCAAGGGGTATGTGCCCATCTTGTCTGGGGCACGGGGACTCCGGGCAATGGGATATCGGCCAGGTACCCGTTGCTTTGGCTGGGTGGCGCCCTTGGGGAGAGCCCTCGTTCGGAGTAGGTGGCATCTGGGCAGATGTGGCGCAATGAAGCGTAATAAATCACACCAAGCTGGTGGTCGCCAGGCCACCAGCGTCTCTAAGCGAGGCAGAGTTGAGTTTGATGCTGCGCAATATTACCCTCAGTCGTTCCCCTCGTTGGCTGCGCCATGGGAGGGACGCCAATCTAGTGCCAAGCGGGACCCATACATACCGCAATACCTTGTCTGCAGCAGGGCAGCAGGACTGATGGTGACTCCTTTCTTAGGACGAAGCCTCTGTTTTTTGTGGAACACCTGGAGGATAAGTTTGGGTAAGTGGCGGGGTTGTCTAAAATGAGGAATGGGTCCATCCTCCTCAAGACATCCTCCCCAGCCCAGTCACGACTGTTGCTCTTGTGTGATAAGCTGGGTGACGTCCCTGTTACCGTCACTCCCCACAGTAGCTTAAATATGGTCCAGGGGATTATTTACCATCGTGACCTCTTGTTACAATCCGATGACGAGCTGAGAGCCGACTTGGAACGACGTGGTGTACATTTTGTCCGTCGTGTACATAGAGGACCCAAGACTAACAGGGTGGCCACCGCTGCCTTTATCTTGGCCTTCGAGGGTGATGTCTTGCCCGAGAAGGTCAAGGTAATGGTTTACTGTTGTGACGTCAAGCCATACGTCCCTCCCCCGATGCGGTGCTTCCAGTGCTGGAAGTTTGGGCATATGTCCTCCCGTTGCCCATCCAGCGCTACATGTCGAGATTGCGGACGCCCCTCTCATCCCGATTCTCCATGTGCGCCTCCGCCTGTATGTGTCACCTGTGGGGAGCACCACTCTCCATGCTCGCCGGATTGCCCCGTTCTTCATAAGGAGCGGAAGATAATGGAATTTAAGACCCTGGACCGGCTTACTTATTGAGAGGCAAAACAGAAATATGAAAGGTTGTATTCTGCTTCCATTCAAACATCTTATGCTGCAGCCACGTTATCGTTGCCCATGCGAGCGACGATTTTCCGCCTCATCTGTGCCGCCTTCAGTGGACCCTTGGGGCCGTGCATCTCTGTCTGCCCCCCTTGTGTCTGGGGGCAAGCCTTCCTCTGTTGCCCCCTTAGCAGTTGGGGGCAAACCCTCTTCTGTCGCTCCCCCGACGCTTACTTTGGGAGTGACATCTCCTCCAATATCGGGGGGCTCGATCCCCCCCCCCCTCCTTCTCCGCCGGCGTTGCCTCTGCCGGTTCCTCTCTCACGGAAGGGGTCCCTCGGGGCTCACCCTTCCTCCGTTTCTCCTCCTACCCAGCCGGATGTCAGCCAGTGGCTGAAGGTTCCGCCACCTGCTGGTCGTAGAGCTTCTGCATCGTCGTCAGCTTCCGACGCTCCTTTGGAGAAGCTCTCCCAGCCCTCTAACCCTAAGGACAGATGCGAGAAGAAGGAACGCGGAACGTGTCCAAGAAGAAGGACGTTCCGGCTGTTTCAGTACCGCCTGCTATAAATAGTTCTGGCTCCGGGGATGAGGTGGAGATCCTCGCCTCTGCCGCGGATCTCGCCCTCACGGAACCCTCGGGGGCCTTTCCTATGGACATGGCTGACTCTCCCCCAGTGGCGGCAGTTGGCTCTGAGGCGCCGTCTGCCTCTTAGTCGACTTCACGCCCTCCCAGTCCCTTCCTGCTTCCATTCTCCAGTGGAATTGCGGCGGTTATTTCCGCCACCTGCCTGAGCTCCGGATGCTGCTGAGTGTTACCCCTGTTCTCTGCATTGCTCTGCAGGAAACTTGGTTTCCAGCAATGCGGACCCCCGCCCTTTGCTGTTATCAAGGTTACTATAAGAACCGCACTGCCTGCCAATGAGGGTCAGGTGGAGTTTGCCTCTTTGTTCACCACTCTGTCTGTAGCTCGCCCGTACCCCTTCTGACGCCTTTAGAGGCGGTCGCTGTCAGGGTTGAGCTCTCGCCGGCTATTACTGTTTGCTCTGTTTACATTCCTCCCCCGACATGCCTTGGTTGCGCTGCTGGCTCAACTCCCGCCACCATTGTGCTTCTGGGCGATTTCAATGCCCACAACCCTCTATGGGGTGGGACTGTCGCCGATGACCGCGGTCGTGCCGTGGAGCATTTGTTGTCTCAGCTCGATCTTAGCCTCTTGAATACCGGTGCTCCCACGCATTTCAGTGTGGCCCATGGCTCGTTCTCGGCCATCGATCTCTCTCTTTGCAGCCTCAGACTTGTCCCGTCCCTCCACTGGAAAGTGCATCCTGACCTGTGTGGTAGTGACCATTTTCCCATCTATTTGTCACTACCCCAGTGTCGTTCTTCTGGGCGCCTGCCCGGCTGGGCCCTCCACAGGGCTGACTGGCCGGCTTTCACTTCCGCTGCAACCATTGAGTCTCCCCCACAGGGTGACATTGACGAGGTGGTCCGTGTCTTAACCACGTCAATTATTTCAGTGGCCGAGGCTGCCATCCCCTGCTCTTCTGGACTCCCTCGGAGGAAGGCTGTACCCTGGTGGTCGCCGGAGATTGCTGAGGCTATTCGCGACTGTAGGCAGGCTCTCCAGCATCATAGGCGGCACCCGTCTCTAGAGACCCTCATCGCCTTTAAGAGGCTCCGTGCCTTGGCCCGTCGTCTTACTGCACGGCGTAAGCAGGAGTGCTGGGAGAGGTACGTCTCATCCCTGGGCTCCCGTGTCTCCCCCTCGCTCGTGTGGTCCCGGATCCGGCGGATTTATAGATACCAGACCCCTATGGGTGTCCCTGGGATCTCCCTGGACGGCGCTGTCTGCACGGACGCTGCCGCCATTGCTGAACATCTTGCTGCGCACTTTGCTAAGAGCTCTGCGACTGCAACTTATCCCCTCGCTTTCGCTCTCTCAAGGAGCGAGCCAAACAGACGCCACATGCATCATTCTGAAAAATACAATGCTCCTTTCAGCGAGAGGGAATTCCTCGCTGCCCTCGCCGATTGCCCTGATGCAGCACCAGGACCAGACTGCATCCACGCACAGATGCTGAAGCATCTCTCCAGGGACTGCCAGAGGCACATCCTCACCATCTTCAACCGCATTTGGAGCAAGGGCGTGTTCCTGTCGCAATGGCGAGAGGGTGTTATTGTCCCCATCTTGAAACCCGGTGCGGACCCACTGGCAGTGGACAGCTATCGTCCCATTACCCTCACCAACGTTTTGTGCAAATTGCTCGAACGTATGATGGGGCGGCGTTTGTGTTGGGTCCTTGAGTCGCGCGGTCTCCTTGCTCCATCCCAGGGTGGCTTCCGTTGGGGCCGGTCTGCAGCGGACAATTTGGTGCTGCTGGAATCTGCTATCCGTATGGCCTTTGCCCGACGTCATCATCTCGTTGCTGTCTTTTTTGATCTGCGGAAGGCGTATGACACCACATGGAGGCATCACATCCTTGCTACATTGCATGAGTGGGGTCTTCGTGGTCAGCTCCCGGCTTTTCTTCAAACCTTTTTATTGCGCCGCTCTTTCCGGGTGTAAGTGGGTGCCGCCTCTAGTTCATCTTACATACAGGAAAATGGGGTCCCGCAGGGCTCGGTGTTAAGCCTCTCCTTATTTCTAGTGGCCATTAATGGTCTGGCTGCAGCCATGGGGTCGTCAGTGTCTCCTTCTTTGTATGCCGACAACTTCTGCATCTCATTTAGCTCCACAACTACGGGAGTCGCCGAACGCAGGCTGCAAGTAGCCGTTCGCAAGGCGGCATCATGGGCTCTGACTCATGGTTTTCAGTTCTCTGCAGCCAAGACTCGAGTTATGCACATCTGCAGGCGTCGGATGGTCCACCCTCATCCTGAACTTTAGCTCGACGACCACCTGCTTGAAGTGGTGGACACTTGCCTCTTCTTAGGACTCGTCTTTGATGCCCGGCTCACATGGGTTCCTCATATTACTCAGCTGAAGCAAAAGTGCTGGCGGCACCTCAACGCCCTCCGCTGCCTGAGCCACACATCTTGGGGTGCGGACCACTGCACGCTGTTGCGATTATACAGAGCCCTTGTGCTTGATTATGGGAGCCTGGCCTATGGGTCTGCATCACCCTCAGTGTTGAAGTTGTTAGACCCCATACACCACTGTGGGGTTCGGCTTGCATCTGGCGCTTTTCGTACGAGCCCTGTGGATAGTCTACTGGTGGAGGCCGGGGTTCCCCCGCTGCGGATTCGCCGCCATCGACTGCTCGCTGACTATGCTGTACACGTGCATTGCTCGCCGGGCCATCCCAATCGTCGCCTGCTTTTCCCTGCCATGGTCCTCCATCTGCTCGAACGGCGACCTCGGTCTGGGCTTTCCATAGCTGTCCGCGTCCAGTCCCTGCTGTCGGAACTGGGGTCATTCCCTCTTCTGCCTCCCTTCCGGGTCCGTGCACCTATGCTTCCCTGGTGTTTGCCCCAGCCGTCCGTCCGTCTGGACTTGGCACAGGGACCCAAGGACTCGGTTCCGCCTGTGGCCCTCCGTCGCCGTTTCCTTGCGCTCCTCGCCTGATTTTCGGGCTGTGAGACTGTCTTCACTGATGGTTGCCTGGTTGACGGTCGCACTGCCTAGCTTTTGCTCACGCGGCCCATGTTGAACAGCGCTCCTTGCCGTGTGGCTGCAGTATTTTTACTGCAGAGCTGGTGGCCATATTGCGCGCTCTTGAGCATATGCGTTCCTGCTCAGGTACGTCCATCGTCATCTGCAGTGACTCCCTGAGCGGCCTCTAGGCCATCGACCGCTGCTATACCTCTTCTCCTCTGGTGTCCTCTATTCAGGAGTCTGTTTCCGCCATTACCCGCTCTGGTCGTTCGGTGGTCCTTATTTGGACGCCAGGCCACGTTGGGATCCCAGGGAACGAACGTGTTGACAGTCTGGCCAAAGGGGCGATCGACGTCCCAGCTTTGGAGATCGGCGTCACGGCTCGCGATCAGCAGCTGGTGTTGCGTCGTAAGGTACTTGGGATGTGGACTGCTGAGTGGCGTGGCATGACATCCCTGAATAAACTGCGGGCTGTCAAGGAGGCGACCGATGTGTGGCGCTCCTCCCTGCAGGCTTCTCGCAGGGACTCTGTTATCCTGTGTCGGCTGCGCATCGGCCATACCTACCTGACGCATGGTCATCTTTTGCGTCAGGACGATCCCCCCCTGTGTCCGTGTGGGTCCTGGCTGACGGTCGCCCACATTTTGTTGGAGTGTCCCCGACTGCGCACCCTCCGGCAGTCTTTTAATCTCCTGGGCACTTTGCCTTTGATTTTATGTGACGTCGCCTCTATGGCTGATGACAGTTTAAATTTTATCCGTGGTAGTCCTTTTTATGGTTCCATTTAGGGAGGTCCTGCACCTTTCCCTTTCTGTGTCTCTTGTCCTCGAGTCTCTCATATTTGGTTGCAGATTTTAGTGTGTCGTAAGATGGTTGACTCCCTTTTTTTTGTTCTCGTGGTCAGTCAACCAGTCTCCGGCCATCTTCTTTTCTTCTGTTACTTTCTGTCTGGTGTTTATCTGTACTCTTCTTATCTGTAGTGTTCGTTGCCTAATTTGTGTTCTTTTAGTGCCGGGGGGGGGGGGGGGGGGGGAGGGAGTTTCCTTCCCCTTGGGGTTTTTACCTGCTCCGCGAATTTTTGTCTCGCCTGTTTTTGGAATGGGGGACTGATGACCTTAGCTGTTTAGTTCCCCTTAAACATCCCAACAACTACCACCACCATCTCAGAGTAGCACTTGCAACCTACGTCCTCAACTATTTGCTGGAGTATTCCAATCTCTGTCTTCCTCTACGTTTTTGCCCTCTACAGCTCCGTCTACTACCATAGAAGTCATTCTCTGATGTTCTAACAGGTGTCCTATCATCCTGCCTTTCTCCTTGTCAGTGATTTCCACATATTTCTGTTCTCTCCGATTCTGTCCAGAACCTCCTCATTCCTTATCTTATCAGTCCACCTACTTTTAAACATTCGTCTGTAGCACATCTCAAATGCTTCAATTCTCTTCTGTCGCAGTTTTCTCACAGTCCATGTTTCACTACCAAACAAATCTGCGCTCCACACATACATTCTCAGAAATTTCTTCCTCAAATTAAGGTCTATGTTTGGTAACAGTAGACTTCTCTTGGCCAGGAATGTTCTTTTTGCCAGTGTTAGTCTGCTTTTGATGTCCTTCTTGCTGCGTCCGTTATTGGTTGTTTTGCTGCCTGGGTGGTAGAATTTCTTAACTTCATCTACTTCGTGACCATCAATCCTGATGTTAAATTTCCCGCTGTTCTCATTTCTGTTGCTTCTCATTACTTCGTATTATTTTATTGTTGTACTAGCACACTACCCGGCATTGTCCGGACATGAATTTATTCCAAATCAGGTAGTCCGTCGCCACCCCCATCCTCTGTCCATATGCTCCTCCCCCTCCTTCTGTCCATCTGCCCATCCCCCAATTATCTATTTGCTCCTTCCCCCTGCCTCTATCCATCTGATCTTCCCTCTCTGTCTGTACATCTAAACACGTGGACATTTTGGAAGACTAAAAGGTTTGGAATGGTTGTTGTAGTCAGTGCTGGGTGGATACCGGAAGGGTTGTTTGTGTGGAGTAGCTTAACAACAGTGTGGGTGTGTGGACAGTGAGCTCAGGTTTCTTTGGAGGGGTTTGGAGTTACAAGTATGGAAGTAGGTCGGATGAGACAGCCTTCATAAGTTGCTAGCAGGTGGCCGTTTAAGGTTCTGGCATTGTTTGTGAAGCTGGTGTTGCTCGTAGTGAGTACAGGTGGGTGGGATTTTGCAACTTTCGTTCAGGTGATGGTTGTATTCGAGGCATTGCTGATATTCATATGCTTGCGTCGTTTTTCTAGAAATTTCTACACGATGCTTCGTGCAGAAAATCAAGACCCCATTTTTGTAAGTTTCTCTATACAGGACGATTTTTTCCACTATGTACAAGGTCTAGGGATTGATCGATGAGAGGAATAGCAAAGAAAAAGATCTAATGAACTTATGTCCGGAAATGCTTGGTTTCCATGCTAGAGACAATGTATTCAATCATACATTGTTACAGAGACTGCAGTCTAATAGGCGCTGTACCAAGCAGCCACAGTCGCAGTAAGTGCTGAAAATGCTTTCCACGTGCCTCAACGCATGCGTATACGCTTAGTACCTTTTTCTGTCTCACACATTCACATCGACCAGGTTGCAGACGAACAGCGTCAAAGGCAGCACGAATACGCTGCTCCAGTGTCTCCGCATCTGGAATGGGCTCACCAATTATCCCGACCCACACATTCTGGCTTCACCGATGCTGATGATTCGCTGTCACCATACCCAGAGCGTTCTGCATACTATTCCACAGAAGATTGTTATGAAAGTTGAAGATACCACTCCGCATAAAGGTGGGCTTGTCTGTGAACAGAATAAATGACGCAAATCCCGGAATCGGTGTTGCCTGGTGAAGAAAGTGTAGTATCCTGCCCACTCATCCAATTTAGGGTGCCTAGGAAGCTGTTTTCTCGGATCGCTAGATAACAGTTCAAGCAAATCATATTAATGGAGTTTATTACAGTAAGGTAAACTGATAATACTTAACTTTCTGTATTCACAAAGGTGAGTCTCAATCAGATGGCGACATGCAAATAATCAGTATCCTAGTCCGCCCCGGTAGCTGAGTGGTCAGCGTGACAAACTGTCAATCCTAAGGGCCCGGGTTCGATTCCCGGCTGGGTCGGAAATTTTCTCCGCTCAGGGACTGGGTGTTGTGTTGTCCTAATCATCATCATTTCATCCTCATCGACGCGCAGGTCGCCGAAGTGGCGTCAAATCGAAAGACCTGCACCAGGCGAACGGTCTACCCGACGGGAGGCCCTAGCCACACGACATTTCCATTTATTTATCAGTATCCTTGGATATATACACTCCTGGAAATGGAAAAAAGAACACATTGACACCGGTGTGTCAGACCCACCATACTTGCTCCGGACACTGCGAGAGGGCTGTACAAGCAATGATCACACGCAGGGCACAGCGGACACACGAGGAACCGCGGTGTTGGCCGTCGAATGGCGCTAGCTGCGCAGCATTTGTGCACCGCCGCCGTCAGTGTCAGCCAGTTTGCCGTGGCATACGGAGCTCCATCGCAGTCTTTAACACTGGTAGCATGCCGCGACAGCGTGGATGTGAACCGTATGTGCAGTTGACGGACTTTGAGCGAGGGCGTATAGTGGGCATGCGGGAGGCCGGGTGGACGTACCGCCGAATTGCTCAACACGTGGGGCGTGAGGTCTCCACAGTACATCGGTGTTGTCGCCAGTGGTCGGCGGAAGGTGCACGTGCCCGTCGACCTGGGACCGGACCGCAGCGACGCACGGATGCACGCCAAGACCGTAGGATCCTACGCAGTGCCGTAGGGGACCGCACCGCCACTTCCCAGCAAATTAGGGACACTGTTGCTCCTGGGGTATCGGCGAGGACCATTCGCAACCGTCTCCATGAAGCTGGGCTACGCTCCCGCACACCGTTAGGCCGTCTTCCGCTCACGCCCCAACATCGTGCAGCCCGCCTCCAGTGGTGTCGCGACAGGCGTGAATGGAGGGACGAATGGAGACGTGTCGTCTTCAGCGATGAGAGTCGCTTCTGCCTTGGTGCCAATGATGGTCGTATGCGTGTTTGGCGCCGTGCAGGTGAGCGCCACAATCAGGACTGCATACGACCGAGGCACACAGGGCCAACACCCGGCATCATGGTGTGGGGAGCGATCTCCTACACTGGCCGTACACCACTGGTGATCGTCGAGGGGACACTGAATAGTGCACGGTACATCCAAACCGTCATCGAACCCATCGTTCTACCATTCCTAGACCGGAAAGGGAACTTGCTGTTCCAACAGGACAATGCACGTCCGCATGTATCCCGTGCCACCCAACGTGCTCTAGAAGGTGTAAGTCAACTACCCTGGCCAGCAAGATCTCCGGATCTGTCCCCCATTGAGGATGTTTGGGACTGGATGAAGCGTCGTCTCACGCCGTCTGCACGTCCAGCACGAACGCTGGTCCAACTGAGGCGCCAGGTGGAAATGGCATGGCAAGCCGTTCCACAGGACTACATCCAGCATCTCTACGATCGTCTCCATGGGAGAATAGCAGCCTGCATTGCTGCGAAAGGTGGATATACACTGTACTAGTGCCGACATTGTGCATGCTCTGTTGCCTGTGTCTATGTACCTGTGGTTCTGTCAGTGTGATCATGTGATGTATCTGACCCCAGGAATGTGTCAATAAAGTTTCCCCTTCCTGGGACAATGAATTCACGGTGTTCTTATTTCAATTTCCAGGAGTGTACAAGTTCCATGCCAGCAAAACAATTCAGTTCATACGTCAATGCTGTAGCGTTTTTATGACGGCTCTTCTTGCACTCTGGCGCGGCCAGGCGGCGCGGCGCTTATGTTCTCTTCGTACAGATGCCGCTCGAGTCGTGGTGTCGTCCTGGTCAGAGTACTACTGGCTGACGTTGTCTCACAGCTCCTCTGCTCTTCCGTTCTTCATCGTCGTGCCGGCGCTTGTCGCCGGAACAGAAAGCAATGACAGAACAGCGCCCGGTGTGGAAAGTCTGTCGCTAGTAAGCCCTGCGCACGCTGTAAGTGATAAGGGTAGTAGGAGTTGTCATGGAGTCTGTTCCACACGGTCATCTGGCTCACCTTGTACTGGCAGGCCAACTGCCTGGTACTGACACGGCGAACACCTTCCACAGCGTAAATCTAATTTTTCTTCAAGTCTGGTGTCCGAACATTTCGGGTACGCCCTTCGTGACTCCCTACTTCCTGAGACGACCCTGTTTCAAACAAACGGCGAAACACTGTTGCAAACACTGAATGCTGTGTTTGTGTTGGATGGGATAGGTCTCCTGATACAACCTTGCTGCCCGCCACCCGTTGCCATTTGCCTTGCGTTAGGAAACACCATGACGGCAAGCTCTCGGTTCGAATATGGAACCATTGTGTACAACGCTGTATCACAAGGTGAGTCAGAAACAGAAGTGAATCGGACACAACGTTACAAATGATTAGGGGAGGAGAAGGCGCTGAGGCATGACGAATGAGGAACAGTACCACCCTCTAGGAGGAAACCATGCATACTGCAATTGTAGTTGCATGGTACAGCGCGTATTAGACCGCAGTCTCTGTAACAAAGTATGACTGAATAAATGGTCTCTAGCATGGGATCCATGAGCTTCCGGACGTAAGTTTCTTTGTTCCGCATCCTCTCACTGGTCAACCCCTAGAGTTCGTACACGGTGAAAAAAAAAATCACCCTGTAGTATCGGACACAGTAAGTAGTGAGGACCGTTATCATTTCGAATGCCTTGCGTACATTAATTCGTGATAGTTCAAATTATTTTCAGTTTCGTCGTTGGTGTATTCTAAATCGTAGACTTTAATCGTTGCTGTGAACGTTAGGGGTCGGCGTGTTGGCTGTGGTTGTATGCCGGAAGTTTAGTGAAGGATCCTAGCAATTCATTTCCTCCAAAAGTTATAATTATGCGTAAGACTGAATGGGTGTGTAGGTCATTAGTTTTGATGATGATGGAGTCCAGCCTGGGGACGAGTTGCTGGGTTTGCAGCGCTAGTAAATGTCTTTGAATGTAACTGAGGAGTGTCTTGAGGTTTAGGAATTCAGGGTCGCATCTGCTTAATAAAAAGGAAGAGGAAGCTACTGGCTTGTCAGGTCCTGGAGTGGTTTCGGCATGCATGTCATCAGAATCTGATACGGTTAATTCAGTCTTCTGGCACTCATTTGTAATGGACCTTTTCTTGGCTTTTGTAGTAGGTTTCGGTTAGGAGAGGAAGAAAAATTGTGGGATGTCTGGGGCTAGGAAATGTTTATGTGCAGGTACCGTTTCTGTAGCTGACGTTGTGGCTGTTGCTGGAGATGTTGCGGCTGATGACGCTGCTGGCGATGTGGTTGTGACCCAGCTGACGATGTTGCGGCTGATGACGCTGGTGGCGGTGTTGTGGTTGATACTGCGATTGGTGGTGATTCTGATACTGTTGCCTGGTCGGTCAGTGGCACCGTAGGTGGTGCTGGAGAGTTGTCGAGTGGTCCAGTGAACGTCTGACAGGTAATCGTTGCCCATTTTGTTGTTGTCTAGGTAACAGCTAGTGCCGTGTAGATTGCGGCTTTTGTTGTCGTAGCGCCAGTTCCAGGGGACGTCCTCACCCAGACGGTTGGTCGTCGTAGTGCGGTGCGGCTACTGAGGTAGTGTCTGTGCGTGGCAGGAGAGGCTAACCTCACGGCGTCGATGTGGCGATCACACTATCGATGAATGTTGTGTCGACTATGATATACCGATGCGAAGGGGTAGCGGTTTCAACCATCCGATTTCGAACGTAAAATAGTAGCTTGTAGCACTTCGATGACTGAGAGTTTAGTGGCTCCAACCCTCTCTGTAGACTTCTGTAATTCCTCTGGCGGTCACGTGGCGTAGTTACAGCTGCTTCTGGCGCAACAACTAAAACTGGTGTCTACCACTGATGGGCCTTCGTCCACCGACGGCACAGATGTGAAAGCGTAGTTGATGTCTGTGCAGGTGCTGGTGGGAGTGGTGGCGGTGATGGGCGCCGTCTGCTCTGGGGGCTCCCTGGCCTTCTCCGCGGTGGCGCTGCCGCAGCTGCAGGCCGACCAGGACCAGCTGGACGCCGACCAGGCCTCGTGGTTCGGTAAGTCGCTCAACGCAAGCGGCAGCTGTCCAAATGAGTCTTGGCAGCTAAATGTAGTTGGTGACACCGCCGAACTACGACTCTAGACTACAACCTCTGTATTTACTAACATGAACGAATAGCTTGAGCAATGCCGTTTTTGCAAAAGCGATGGTAGGTTGGGTTTTCGTTTTACAAGTTATGGTGCCGAGGTATACGGAGCCCATTCTGTATACACATACGTAGTTCTGTACGTATACAACGCAAGCCGCCTTCCGGTGTATGGCATAGGGTACTTTCTACACCAGTGTCACAACTTTTCATCTTCCGGTAGCCTATGGTCAATGGGAAGAACGCTTAACGTTAAACCTCCGTGTGGGCTCAAATCTCTCTAAGTTTATCTCCATGGTCATTTCGCTAGATATACGTAGGAGGAAGCAATATATTGGTTGATTCTTCAAGGAATGTACGCTCTCCGAAGTTAAACAGTAAACCACGCCGTGATGCAGAACGCCTCTCTTGCAGCGTCTGGCACTGCAGTTGGCTGAGCATCTCCATGACACTTTAGCGCTTACTAAATAAACCTGTAATGAAACGTGCTGCTCTTCTTTGGATCTTCTCTATTTCCTCTATTAGTCCTCTGTGGTGCGGATCCCATACTGACAAGCAGTATTCAAGTATTGGACGAAGAAATGTTTTCTAAGCTAGCATCTTCGTGGATTCATTACATTTCTCAGTCTGGTATCTGCCTTACTCGCGATCAATTTTAGGTGGTCGTTCCACTACAGATCACTCAGTGCCCATAGTCCTAGATATTTTATGGAAGCAAATGCTTCCTGCCATTGTCCTGAAATTTTGTAATAATACAATAAAGGGACATCCTGTCTATGGATTTGCAATACCTTTCGATTGTTGACGTTCAGGGTCAATTGCCACTGCACCAAGCGTCGACCATCTGCAAATCTTCCTGCTTTTCGCTACAATTTTCTAGCGTCGGTACTTCTCCGTGTACAGCAGTGCCATCTGCCAAATGCCTCATGGAACTTCTGATGTTATCTACTACTTCGATACATATTTTGTGAAAAGCAATGGTCCTGTAACCCTCTTTGGAGCATGCCCATAGTTACTTTTACGCCTGAGACTTCTCTCCGTTCAGAATGACTTGCTGGGTTGTGTTTGGTAGGAACTCTTCAATCCAGTCAGTATCTTCCGTACGCTCGCATTTTGTTCATTAGACGGCATTTCGGACCTATATCAAATGCTTTCCGGAAGTCAAGAGACGCAGCATCTTTAGGGACTGGAGAAGATGTAATCCCACAGAAAGTTTCTCATCCACTCTGAATCTCTCAGTGCCCTTCAATCTGTGTAGCAAATGTATCCGATAGAGAAACGATTCGGACTGTCCAACATGACTTACAGAAAAATCAAAACAAAGACAAACTGATGATATATTATTGGGTACCGGGACACAATGGAATACATAGAAATGTTACAGCTGTCGAAACAGGCAAAGAAGTGAGTAGAAGAGACGTTGTGATTCGATGTGTCGTCCCCTTACACGGTATCATTTCATTGTCAAACAGATGAATCATACGTCAGTGGGAAGACGAGTGGTTGGGGGAATAAATAACAAGCTGTTAATCAGATAGGCCACCCATGAATGGTGAACTTCATGCTAGCCACACCAATGGTGGTGGTGGTGGTAAGTTCCTATGGGACCAGACTGCTGAGGTCATCGCTCCCTAGGCTTACACACTACTGAATCTAACGCTATCGACAGCCGGCACACACACACACCCATGCCCGCGGAGAAGGGGGGGGGGGAGGGGTAGCCGCACGAACCGGGGCAAGGCGCCTTAAACAGCGTGGCTACCCCACGCGGCCACACCAATGGAAGAAAGTGGTGCTCACCAGGTCAAGGAAAGCACACTGTCCACTGAGACAGAGATTCCTTCTCTCGCAGAATGGTCTACCAATATGAGAAGCCTACGTAGTACCGCTTTCATAATATTTATTTTATTTGCTGACATAAAGGCAACCCTGTGCTTGGCAGGAGACTTCGTGATATTCTAGCGGACGAGAGCTACGCATTTTAAAATTTTGTGAAGTGTCAGATCTCCTACCTGAAGTGTTTGGGAAAGAACGGCAGTGAGCCCTGAATAGATACACGGCCCTTGTTTTCTGTTTAAGAAGTCAGTCATCCATATAACAGCCATGATGTCATTTAGACGATTCTCCAAACGATTTGTGGCTACGAACCACAAATTTGTGTCGACATAGCGAGGTATCTGAAGAAAACTGCCAACATGTGTTTCTCAGGAATCGTGACAGCAATTAGGCGTAAGAGGACTGAAATCATTTAAGCCGCGAGTTATGTATGTTGATATCCAGTTAGAGCCCTGATGACCATGATGTTGAACGCCGTAAATCCACCATTACGATCATTTTTTTGCCAACAGGATAGGGCACGGTGCTCTCAGAATCCGAGGTGAGATTAATTGCAAACTTTAAGCAGACCCGGTGACACCGACGTGCGGCCGAAAAGCGAACTCTGTGGAACACTAACCAACAGGTACGCGTTTAAGCTTTTGGAGCTTACATTAGATAGGTAAACAAGTAGGTGCGGTTACTGGCGATAGAGAGCGCACACAGTATTCTCCTTGTTAACTTAAACTATCCTCCTGACAAACAAGTTACAAGTACGCAACACCTCTGGAAAAATTATCTTTGGTTTTACGGCGAGCATCGTGTCAACAAAATGAAGACAAATAGAGTGAAAGACACTGCGCTATTCTGTCCAGACGGGATTCACGATCTGCAGTCATACAGGTAGCTTCCATTCTGCCAGTATCTCTTTCCCACGTTCGTAAGTAACTCCTGAGGTGCACAAAAGAGAGGAGAGATGAGAGATACTGACAGGAGAGAAGCTGTGAGGGCGGACTGTGTCGCCAGAAGATTCTACTTGGGGGGGGGGGGGGGGGGAGGATTCGAAATTATTGAATGCTCTTTATTTATTGCAGTCTACTGTGTCTGAGTAGTTGTTTCACTATTTTAACTAGTGTACGATGGAGGATGGTGATGAACTGCATAATAATAAATTCAATCCCATTGCCACCCAAAATGAGCTGATCTTGCAGCAGCAAAGAATAACGGAAAGAGAAATTTCAGAAAAAACACATCGACGATGTTATCCAAAGCATTTCTTTGTTGGAAAGCGAATACTCGGCGGACGGTATATATAGGAGAAAAATGCTGGATGTAGCCAAAAGATAAATCGTCCAGTCACATTAATATGACCACCTGTTAAAAGCCTGAATAACCTCCTTTTGCAGCGCAGACTGTTGCGAGGTCCTGGGAAGTACCAACAGGGATGTGGAGCCATGCCATCTCCATGGCCAGAGATACATATGTGTGTTGATCCACTGTACCTTCCAGAATGACTATCACTCAGGGAATGCCCTACGGCCTGGACCCTTCCGACGATTGTTGCAGGGTGTTTGCGTTTCAAGCTGTACACGTCAACAGCAACCTGTCCGATGAGCATAAAACATGACCCACGTGAAAAGACCGCCTGTCGCCACCCAGTCGACGTCCAGTTGCGGTATCGGCGTGCAAACTCCAGCTATCGTCACCGATGAACGGCAGTCAGAATGGGTACATCAATCAGGCCCTGCCCATACGCAGCAACGTTCACTGAACGGTCGTTGTCGAGGCACTGTTGGTAGCCTCGTGAATCCTCCAGGCGGTCAGTTGCTCAACAATTGCACGTCTATTCGCCCTTACATATCTCCGCAACCGTCGTTCACCCCTGTCATTTATAGCCCGTGGTGCACCACAATTGCCTCGGAATCTGTTTTGAGTAGCGTCATTTTGCCATGCACTATATTCTTTAATCACGGCGGCAAGCGAACAGTTTAGCCATTTCGCAAATACTTCCACCCTTGACCTGAAAGTCAATGATCATGCCCTTATGGACGGCAGATAAATCGATTCGTTTCCGCATTGCGACTCTGCGGTGGCTCAGCATTCGTTTGCTGAGTACAGACTATGCGACCATCTGGTTCCTGAGGTGGGGACTGTCACTGTAAGCTCTGGGCATGCTTCAGCGAGCACCGTGCGGTGCGGTAGTGCAATGTTGTGTGTCACAGGGAATGGGCATTTTGGCTTGACTGCTCGGATCGCGAGCATGGAATAAACCTCTATTAAAAAAAACTTCAGTCTCAAGGTGTGCTGCGTGCTGACGAGATGCATGGCTGTTGAGGTGGAAGAGTCCGTAGCGTGATCCATCACGCCACTGAATTATTCATCCCAAAGTCCTCAGGAGGCGACCTGTACCTTGGTGAACAAATGAGCGCCGTTCAGCCGACCAGGTCAGACGTGCGGTTCTTCGACGATGTAACTGCCGCCCTACAGCAGACAACCTCATAGCCTTTCGAGACACGAGAGTCAAGACTCGACGCGTAATTAGGGAGAGCAAGAAAAGGTCATGGCAAGCGTTCTTGGACTATCAACCGTTCCACTTGTTTTACGAAAGTATGTTAATCCATCAGGAGGATTCCTGGTAAACGCAGTCATTTAACAATAGCAGCAGCACTGAAGCAGGGATGCTCCAAAAAGCGCCCAGACGATGGCAGATAATTTTGAACAACCTACTGTCAATGCCAGCCACGATTCCGGCGTTTCGTCGCAATCTTTCGACTGTAGAGAGGGGAAAATTGGACTTAGGATCCAACAATTCTGAGACAAATACCCATTCTCCATGTGGAACTGGAATCGGCTCTGTCTGAGACACGTGATACTGCAACTGGTCACGACCAAGTCCGGTACTGCATGCTTCGACATTTGCCAACAACGTCAAAGGAAATCCTCCTTGCATGTTTTAATCTTACATGGCAGCAGGTACTGTAACTTCCCCAACCCGTGGACAGAGGCACAGTTCATGCCTCATCTCAAACCAGGAAAGGATCGCACATATCTCTGTAATTATTGGAGTATCGCCTTAACGAGCTGTGTAGGAAAGACCTTGGAGCGAAAGTTTAACCGTCGTCTGGTGTGGTGGTTAGAGGCCAGGCAACTGCTTAGCTGCTCGCAGCGTGGATTCCGGAGATTTCGATCCGCTGTCGACAATATGACCCCGTTAGAGGCGGCTATTCAGCAGTCTTTCCTACGTAATCATCACTGTAGTAGCATCTTCTTTGACATAAGTAAGGCTTATCACGCTATTTGGAGACATAGTACTCTCGCACAAGTGCACCAATAGGGCTTTCGCGGCCACCTTGCGATATTCTTACGTTCTTTTCTGTCTCAGCGGCTTTTTTAGGACCGGAGTTGGTGGCTCGCTGTCACATCGTTGCGAGCAGGCGGTATTTTAAGTGTTATCCTCTTTGTCATAGCCACGTCTATGCTAAGGAGTCCTGTAAGTGCTCCTTATTTGTGGGCGATTTTGCTATTTTGTGTTTCTTCTCCAGCATTGCAGTAGAAGCCGTCAGATGCAACTTACAGTGCGGAGGTTAGAGGCGTGGGCTGCAAAGACAGGTCTCAGTTTTGTGCAGATAAGTGCATGTTTGTTCATTATAATCGTTATCGTCATATTATATAAGGGACACCATCTTACATTTTAGAGACTCAGTGAGGTTTCTGGGCCTCATTTTTGACTCCAAATTGTCGTGGTTGCCACACCTGAGAGACCTGAAAGCCAGAACTCTCATGCACTGAACATCATAAAGTGTCTTAGCCACAGGTCTTGGGAAGCGGACAGGGCGCTTTCGTGAATTTGCGGCTGGGCTGTGGGTGCACGATGTACTGATCGGCGAGGCCTTCTTATTTGGAGATCATTGACACTATCCGCCATGAGGGGATTCGGCTGGCAACTGGTGCTTATAGGACCAGTCCTGAGGTCGGAGAACCGCCACTCACCATCCGGCGGCATGGTGTGTCAGGCATGTAAGTTCCTCACAGCTCCGACTTCGCCCGCATGCCATACTGTTGCTCATCCGCCTCTGGAACGCATTTTTTCCAACTATCCGCGAGCAACAAGGCTGTTTGGGATCCATGTGAGGCATTTGCTGGAGTCACTTGGAGTGTAGCAGGTCCAACGTCAAATCCAGGGTCTTAACCGTCTACCACCCTGGTTGCTACTGAGGCCCAGAATCAGATTTAATGCAGTTCAGGAGACAATACATCCCTGTTTCTGTGTTTAATGCGCTATTTTCTGACATTTTATATGAGCACCTCAACCTATATAGCTTTCTTTACAGATAGGTGTAAACAAGGGGACCCCGTTGGTTGCTCTGTTGTTTTCCGGGATTGTGTCCTTGAGGTCCGACTGCCTCAAGACTTTACTGTCTCTTCCATTGTTAAATTTCTTGTCTGTTCCGATTCTCTGAGTGCCTTTCAGTCTCTTTAAGGCTTGTATGCAGCAGATAAAGTCGTCCAGAACATAATAGGATGCCTTCCTCCAACTACAACGACTGTGGCGGGAGTTGTCTTTGTGCTGGGACTAGGGCAGAAAGGTATTGTGGGGAACGAAAGGTTGGATCTAGCAACCCGGGAGGCGTGCCATGTTCCCCACTTATCTCAGTGTACCATCCCCCTGCTTGCTATAGTCTCGCTGTTGAGGTCCAGAGTCTTGCGTCGATGGAAGAATGAAAGGCTGGAAGTGCCACACAATAAACTGTCTAAAGGCCATAACGCGGCCGTGGTGTACTTCCTTCCAACCAAGAAGAAGGGACGAGGCCCTCTTTACTTGTCTTCGCACAGGCCACAGCCCTACGACGCATGGCTTCTTGCTCCGGCGACAGCACCCTCCAATATGTCGTCCTTGTGGCGTACAGACCACTGTGCGCAACATTTTATTGGATTACGCTTTACTTTCTGACCAGCGGGCTGCGATTGATTTGCCTACGGATGTGCCGCCTACTTTAGGTAACATTCAAATGAAAGTGATTATAATTTTAAAGTTTTGTGAATTGTACAATATTTTTTTCCAAGGTTTTAGGGAGATCATTTTAATGTGTTAACAGAGTGACTGGCTTAACCATATTCGTCAGCCAGTGATATTTTCCTGTGCCCTCCTTTTAGCTTCTTCGTCGTTTTACGTGTGTTTTAGTCTCCTGTATAACATTTGTTATTCTTCGCCGTTGTCTTAGCGTGTATGATAACATTTTAGTATTTGTAATTTTATTAACATTCGTTTCTTTTAATGTGTGTAAGGGCGCTGATAGCCTCAACGTTGAGAGCCCATAAGCACCAAACACACACGCACAAACTTCGCATTACAACAACGACTGCACTGTTTTTCCACTTCTCCCGGACACGCTTTTTATACCCTCCATTGCTAGTGGTGCATATGTCGTCTGTGAGTGGTTATTGTAAGTTGAAGTCGAATGTAGACGGTGGTCACATTAATGTGACTGGACCCTGTATAAGTGTATGTGGCGAACGTGACGTGACAGAAATAGCTTTTTTGTGTACCATTACTTATGCCTAACCTGAGCGTCTGCTCGGGTACCGCGAAGAATACGAAAGGTTTCGTGGCTGGGCACTCAAAAGCAAGGATAGCTCAGTTACTGTGCGATTTCCGAAATTCACAGTTGAAGATTTTCATGATACTTCCGTAGAGTAATTGGATAGTATTGGAAAAGTCAGTGATATATTTTAACAACGGGATTTATATAACTATTTCCCTCCACGTAGTGCCTTCTGGACAGATTCAGAAGTATTCAGTATCCTGCCAACATCTTATGGAAGGTGATCGTTCAGCTGCTGATTTTTGTCATCAGGAAGTGGAACTTACGTATAATGAGAGTGATCAAACAAGGTCGTAGCCCTTAGCTCAGCTCTGCGTAGAGGTATTCGTGTAACGTACATGGACAGAGGAGAAGGACCGGAAGATATTGCTTATTTTCCTGAAGGATGCAGCCCAGTTTCACATCCTTTGTACCGACCAAATCACTAAGAAATGTTGTATCCTTGATCACAGCCGGCTGATCGTATACTAAAGTGGACTGAAGTTCTATTGTGCGCTATTTTTAATTTCATACAGTTTTTGTAACTGCAGCATTGAACAATGCTGTACAAGCATTTGGGGAGGTTTATATATTGCAAAGTGTGTGCTATAGAAAATTTTTATCATGTTGCTGTGTGCATAAAAATAAATTTTTAATATAAAAAGTCGGCAAGAGCATTGCTCAACAGGCGCGCGGAGTGGAAGCGCGGTTTGAGGCGCCATGTCACGGATTGCATGGCCCCTCCCGCCGGAGGTTCGAGTCCTCCCTCGGGCATGGGTGTGTGTGTTGTCCTTAGCGTAAGTTAATTTAACTTAGTTTAAGTAGTGTGTAAGTCTAGGGACCGATGGCCTCAGCAGTTTGGTCCCTTAGGAATTCACCCACATTTGAACATTTGAACATTGCTCAAGAAGACAAACTTCTGGCTTCGCATCCTGATCTGGTTCACATTTTTAATCTGCCAGGAAGTTTGGAAGCTGAACACGCTCTGCTTCAAAGTGAAAGAATTATTCAGGATGTTATAAATAAAAGTTAAAAAGTATTAAAGAGACTTTACCTGGAATAGAATTACCTGCTAGTGAAATTAACAAATGAGTGTAATTTAAACAAAAGTGGTGGCGTATTAATAACGAGGCAATGTGAAAAGTCAGCATATGTTTCTATTTTGGGTGTGATATTTCATACCTACTAAACGAAGATGTGAGTAGAAAGAAGCAGAAATCGTAGTATCTAAGTGGCACAATCAAAAGGGATGTTAAACACAGGGGAAGACATACATCGCTTAAAGCTTATAAAGTAATGGCAACGTTGCTCTATGGATGTGAATGTTGGACAGTTACTAAATAGCTCAAAAGTGAGATTTTTGGGAACAGTATCTTAATATGCATCACTTGACAGGAAGAGAAATGATGATATGAAGAGAGAAATTAAACATATTTAATCTGAATGAAGAAACAGTGAAGTAAAGGAACATATGGAAAGAGCCTGCGAGAGTGCAAGAAACCAGAACACCAAAGTCACCGCTGAAGCCCAAACGTGGAAGAAGAAATGGTGGCCGCTCAAAGAAAAGATGGACAGAGCAAAGTAATTGAGGTTGTAACAAAGCAGAAATGCTCTAATCCTTGATGGCGATGAAGTTATTGTAAACCACCTTGTGCCTTACGAGCCGCGGAGTCGTCTTTAGTGCCTCATTCATTCGACGGCTGACCTGAGCTGGAGATTTGAAGTGACTAGGGCTAGGGCAGCTCGACAGGATTGGATCATGTGATGCCGGCCGCTGTGGCCGAGCGTTTCTAGGCGCTTCAGTCCGGAACCGCGTGACCGCTACGGTCGTAGGTTCGAATCCTGCCTCGGACATGGATGTGTGTGATGTCCTTAGGTTAGTTAGGTTTATGTAGTTCTAAGTTCTAGGGGACTGATGACCTCAGATGTTAAGTCCCATAATGCTCAGAGCCATTTGAACCATTTTGGATCATGTGATGCTCGTTGTGTTCAGTTATGGGCTAAGCGGCTGTCCATTTAGTCATCCTAATCTCTGCTCAGTACATTTAGTAGCTCTCAAATTTATATCAGCGACTGCCGAACTGGAACATACTTAATCAGGGAAAGATATTTTATAAAATAAGTGCCCGAAACCTATCCTGTGTATAACGATCCTGTCAACTTTTTTCAGAGTGGCTAATTGCGTGCGTTATTACGGTGCGCGATACGTATGGAAGAATGAGTAAAATGCTCTCAACCAAAGATCGTATGGATAGTAAGCGGCACGGGCATCTAGGAGTAGCAACTGAAATGTCTATTGCATAGCTACGGGTACAAAAGCCAGAAAGACTTGAAGTGTAATGATCCAGAAAAAATCTAGGTTTCAACTTACGGTAATGCCTTGGTTACCTATAAGTTTTTTTCCCCATCGTCACATTGTGTGTTCCCCTGTAACTGAATGAGTGAGCCGGCTGTCAATTGTAAAGAGTTAAGAGCGAATCATCTACAATGGGACCGTTCTTACGAAATCACTATTTGACGTTCAAACCAATCTTTGGATTGAGTGCTAGCTCTCATTTTAGTTTTCGCATAAACGAAACCTTCTCTTCTTTGGATTCCAGTCGAGAAGCATCGTTGATGAGTTTCTACAGTTTGACAAATATCGAACTGACGTTCTTCCCCAGAAGATGATTGACAGCTGTGACACCTGTCAAATCGTCACGACTTATTAGCACTACTGTCGAGCTGAAATCCTGAGAACAGAGTTCATCAGTCTGATTACTATTTTCTTTCTCCTTGAAAGAAAGCGATGCTTATCTGAGCCGACAACACAATCTTAATTATCGCGTCAAACGGGATTATTCGACAATGAAGATTATTCACACGTACGCACGCATTTGTTTGAGATATAAATGAGAGCGGCCGTCTCGTTCCCCTGATCTGAGCACGCGGAGGAGTCCTGCGCAAAAAATGCAGATAAAACGGCGACAACGTGCCCAGCTGTTGGCAGTGGGATTAGCAAAGATAAGGGATTTTGAATAGAAATCTGCAGAGATTTGGCGGGAGGGCTTAGGGAGGAATCCGTCTCGACGCTTATCGTTGTCTCGTCTTTCGTAAGAAATGCATACAGAGACAAAATGCTCTCGACTGAGATTTTATGAAGAGACATAATTCCGAGTAAGGTACGAAAATCTGCAAATAACCAAGTGGCTTTTGGACAGATATGTTATAAGGCACTATGGCAAAAATAACGCCCACGAAAGAAAGATTGATAGCGAAAGAAGCTCGTGGCATTCCTCGTGGTAAGGTGAAACTGTCATCAACCTGAAGGTCATTATAGATACAATTAAAAGGTAAACGAAAATGTTACACTATCTGTATCAGTGGAGGATTTTAATTAATCCACTTCGGCTGTCGACATTTACCCTGTCGTTATCACGTGAAAGGCATTTTTACATGACGCAGGTAGTTTAAAATCATTGGCGCTTTCTTCTGGTAATGTGTGAAGAGGCCACGAGCATACGGTGCGTCTTGCAAGTGCAAAGACAGCAGCCCAAGGCTGCGCTGCAAACTAAGTAAATGAAATTGTATCAATTGATTCACTATGAAAATCTTACGTGATGCCCCACATCAGAATACAACAATAGTCTGTGGTCCTTGAACCTGCAAAATGTAACAGAACTTCCTGGCACCCAATATGATGCACGAAAACACCAATGTTTTCCAGAAGGAATAGTCACGTAAAAAATTCCTTCCGCTTGATCATAATTTAACCGTCGAAAACAGTGGTGGTTAAACACAAATATAGTGCCTGAAGCATAAATTGTAATGTTTTCATTCAGATTGGCAGTCGCAAGACAGTCCATAGAGCATGAAACAATTACTCCTGAATCCACTTTTCTTTTGATCCACGTATTATATTTGCTTCATGGTCGGTCCTTCTCCTCAGTTTACCTTTCTTGAGTGTGTATGGTAAATTGAAAATCTTATTCCAGTTTGAAATTGGTCCTCCTAAAAAGCTGTCATGCAAGCACCGTCAGTTACTGCTCTGAGGCTGTGGTGGAGTCAGACTGTGCACTGTATTCATTGTCTTGGGGTTGTTAGTTCCACAGCATTACTGAAGAGAAACAGCGTAGCTTGGGGATAAGGGGAGACGCGTGTGGTAAGCTGCAGCTAAATTTCAAAATGTAATCCTATAGACAGATCCTTTGCACACCCATTAATCAAAATTATTCGACCACTGGTGTCCCCCAAAACTTACCAACGTCAGAGCAAAGTCTACAAAGAAGCCATGGATTACTCAAGGAATAGAGGTATCTTGTAAAACAAAAGGAAAACTGTATCTGTCAACCCGTAACAGTTCCGATGTTGATGCTATAGCACATTAAAAGAAATACTACAAAATATTAAAGACTGTAATACGGACATCAAAGCAAATACATTACAAGGAAAAGATAGTCATATCAGATAACAAAATAAAGACTATATGGCATATAGTGAAGCAGGAGACCGGTAGAACCAGACATGAAGAGGAACAAATAGCATTACGAGTAAATGACACATTGGTGACAGACGTGTATAGTGTTGCAGAACTTTTTAACAAACATTTTGTAACTGTTACTGACAAGATGGGGTTGTCAGGTTCTGTAGATGCTACTATGGAATACCTCAGACCAGACATTTCAAGTAACTTCCACAATATGAATTTGACCCTCACTACCCCAGCAGAAATAATATCCATCATAAAATCATTAAAATCAAAAACATCTAGTGGGTATGATGAAATATCAACAAAGTTAATTAATGAATGTGATTCTGAGTTAAGTAACGTATTAAGCTATCTGTGTAACCAGTCATTTATCAGTGGAATATTTCCTGAATGATTGAAATATGCTGAAGTTAAGCCACTGTTTAAGAAGGGAGATAAAGAAATAGCATCAAATTTCCGTCCAATTTCACTTTTGCCAGCATTCTCAAAAATTTTAGAAAAAGTAATGTACAATCGGCTTTATAACCATCTTATCTCAGATAACATACTGTCAAAGTCACAGTTCGGATTTCTACAGCGTTCTGATATTGAGAAGGCTATCTACACTTACAGTGAAAATGTGCTTAATTCATTAGACAAAAAATTGCAGGCAACTGGTATATTTTGTGATCTGTCAAAGGCATTTGACTGTGTAAATCACAATATCCTTTTAAGTAAATTAGAATATTATAGTGTAACAGGCTTATATCTCTGACAGGAAACAAAGGGTGTTATTAGGAAAGAGACATGTATCAAGCTATCAGGCATCATCCAACAGGGAACTAATTACATATGGGGTCCCACAAGGTTCCATTTTAGGGCCCTTACTTTTTCTTGTGTATATCAATGACCTTTCATCAGTAACATTACCAGAAGCCAAGTTCGTTTTGTTTGCCAATTTTACAAACATTGCAATAAATAGCAAATCAAGTGTAGTCTTAGAAAGGTCAGCTAATAAAATATTTGTGGACATTAATCACTGGTTCCTAGCCAATTCTTTGTCACTAAACTTTGAAAAAACGCACTACATGCAGTTCAGACCTTGTAAGGGGTGTCCCACGAGTATATGCCTCACATACGATGACAAGCAGATAGAAGAAGTGGAAAGTGTTAAATTCTTGGGATTACAGCTTAATAATAAATTCAACTGGGAGGAGCACGCCACAGAACTGCTGAAGCGTCTTAACAAATCTCTATTTGCAATGCGAATTGTGTCAGACATAGGGGATATAAAAACGAAAAAGCTGGTATACTATGCTTGCTTTCATTCCATAATGTCATATGGGATTATTTTTTGGGGCAATTCATCAAACCAAGCTAAAGTTTTCCGGACACAAAAACGTGCAGTAAGAGTTATATGTGGTGTGAACTCAAGAACATCTTGCAGAAGCCTGTTTAGGGAACTAGGGATACTAACTACTGCTTCCCAATATATTTATTCCTTAATGAAATTTGTCATTAAAAATATATCACTTTTTCAAACCAACAGCTCAATTCATGGAATCAATACTAGAAATAATAATCTTCACAAGGATTTAAAGTCACTTAGTCTTGTACAAAAAGGTGTGCATTATTCAGGAACACACATTTTCAATAACTTGCCAGCGGCTATAAAAAGCTTAACAATCAATTAAATTCAATTTAAGAAAAGCCTAAAGGATTTATTGGTGGCAAACTCCTTCTACTCCATTGATGAATTTCTCAGTAGAACCAACTGATTTGTGTGTAGATATATATATAAAACTACAATATAACTTCTGCACAATTTCAGTGCAGTAATGTGTTCATTGTAAATAAGTGTGTGTGTGTGTGTGTGTGTGTGTGTGTGTGTGTGTGTGTGCGTAAGTACAATCTAACTTCTGCACCAGTTCAGTGCAATAATGTGTTCATTGTAGATAGTATTTTGTAGTTGTATTACACGTTTATTACCTTATAAATAAATAAACTTTTTTATTTTAAATTCATTGCATTAGTATTTGTAAAATGATTCTTTCATATAGCGTTCATTAAAGAATGATGACCATGCCACTTCGGACCTGTGGAATGGTACATTAGCTTATTTGTTTGAGCTGTAAATATTTGTCATGTATTGTTGTTTTTCTGACATGTTCTACATCCTGGAGGACCTCCTCACTACGGATCAATTGGAATGAAAGTAAATCTAATCTAATCTAATCTCCTTGCCATTTTTGAAGTGTGTGCTCTTAAATTTACCTTCTGTACAGAAATATCGTCTATTGAGACAGTAAATATTGAGGGATTTTGAGCTTCCTGATCTAGTGAATAGGGGAAGTTATCGCAAGACGTCGAACTCTTGTGATGTCATTCACTTGTTCGCAGCGGCGAATACAGAAAAACCTAAAGGAGGGGGCGCTAAAGATATCTTGAGCTACCTTTACTTTTACTGTAATAAAAAATAATGAAGTCATATGCAAAGTTTAAGAAAGTTTTATTTAAACTGATTATACACATATACAAGACAATGCCATATTATGATATAAAAAAAGTTACAATTGTAGTTCTCCTCCTTAAATGATGAATTCTATGCACCATGCACCTATTTTTCCTGGCAAATTGGTTAATTATATCGTCAATTGGACAATCAATGTCAGGCTGAGTGTTCAACAGAGCTAAGCCATTAAGTCGATCGTCCTTCAGTGTCGATCTCAGCCATGTCTTTGTACGCCGCAGTGTTGAAAAACTTCTTTCTACTGTAGCAATAGATGCAGGTAAAGAAGCAAATATTTTGTACAGCGTGTGCGAAGTAGGATAGTCAGATCTAGGACAAACAGAGAACGCTTCCATAACAGAATCACGATCATTAAGGGGGTTTACGCAACTACTGTGAAAACGACAAGCAAGTATGTACCTTACGACGTATAATATACGGGGGTTTCCGGCAGTTTATGTGTGTGAATCTTTTATTGTCGATTCCGTTCCTTTCTAGTGCATTCTATAGAGGGCCTATACAGTAATAATGCGTTTTTAGGAATCTTCTCGAAATTCACTATTATCGGAGATATACGCATCAATAGTTTCCCATACCTATGTCATATACTAGTTAGGTATGGGAAACTATTGTTACGTTATTAGTAATAATATTGTTGCGAGTCTTGTACATTGCTCCACAATCAACTGATCACTCTCACCCTTGACTAATCTTCACACTTGCGCTTGCCACAACTAGGGCTTTTTACTTATTCATTTTTCAGTCTTAATATTATGCTTCTGAATATCAACTAGCTTCCTATTCGCCGAATAGTCAGTATTTATAACGCTACGTATCAAAAATTGTCAGTACAACAAAACAGTAGAATATTCGCGACTTTTCTCTAACAAATACCAGACAGTACAACGCATCGAAATCACTAGAATGCCCCGACTTTTCTCGTAGGTATGTGTTTGCTATCTATGTGCCGGACAGAAACGCATAAAATAAGATGAGGCGGACTCGCGTGCTACATAGGAAAGTACAACTAATCGATAACTCGATTCAGTCGAGTCGATTGACGAAAGAAACGAACGAATAGCGTGCAGGCTGACTGGCAGGAGCGACGTGGGTAACAGTGCGGGCGGCCCCGCAAGGGCGGGGGAGGGGGGCGGGGCGCCTTCCAGTGAGTGTTTCTTATGGTGTATAGATCACTGTGCGCCACATTTTATTGGACTGCGGTTTACTTTCTGGCCAGCAGGCCGCGGCTGATTCACCGACGGATCTGCAGTTTATTTTAGGTAATGGTGAAACGAATGTGGTTCGAGTTTTAAAGTTTTTGTGTGTGTGTGAAATCTTACGGGACTTAACTGCTAAGGTCATCAGTCCCTAAGCTTACCCACTATTTAACCTAAATTATCCTAAGGACAAACACACACACCCATGCCCGAGGGAGGACTCGAACCTCCGCCGGGATCAGCCGCACAGTCTATGACTGCAGCGTCCTAGCTCGGCTAATACCGCGCGGCTAAAGTTTTGTGAATTTCCAACGTTCTGACCAAGATTTTAGGGAGATTGTTTTAATATGTTCACAGGGTGACTGGTTCTCCCATATTTTACAAAGTGGCCAGCCAGTGTCATTTTCCTGTGGCTTCCTTTTAGCTTCTTTGTCGTTTTACTTGTGTTTTAGTCTCCGGTATAGGGCCTTTCATTCTTTCCCGTTGCCTTAACGTGTATGGTTAAATGGTTCAAATGGCTCTAAGCACTAGGGACTTAACTTCCAAGGCCATCAGTCCCCTAGAACTTAGAACTACTTAAACATAACTAACCTAAGGACATCACACACATCCATGCCCAAGGCAGGATTCTAACCTGCGACTATAGCGGTCGCGCGGTTCCAAACTGTAGCGCCTAGAACCGCTCGACCACTCCGACCGGCCGTGTAATGGTTACATTTTACTATTTTTCTTCACATTCGTTACTTTTAATGTGAGTAAGGGTGCTGATAATCTCGCCGTTGAGTGCCCGTAAGCACCAAACGTGCGCGCGCACACACACACACACACACACACACACACACACACACACACACACACACGAACCCAAATCAATCTTTCTCAAGGTCGGTTTTTATCAGTTTTTTCCGTTCTTCTGGCCGGCCGCTGTGGCTGAGCGGTTCTAGGCGCTTCAGTACGGAACCGCGCTGCTGCTACGGTCACAGGTTCGAATCCTGCCTCGGGCAAGGATGTGTGTGATGTCCTTAGGTTAGTTAGGTTTAGGTAGTTCTAAGTTCTAGAGGACTGATGACCTCAGATGTTAAGTCCCATAGTGCTTAGAGCCATTTGAACCATCCACTCTGTGAATAATTCGAGTCGGTATTTTGCAACCACGACATGTCAGACCTGCTTTCGTTGGAATTGGCATTGTTATAAGCATTCTTCTTGAAGTCTGACAGTATTCTGCCTCTGTCATAGTCTTGTATACGAGATTCTTGAAGTCTGACAGTATTCTGCCTCTGTCATAGTCTTGTATACGAGATGGAATGTCCCGATCGACTGCGCTTCGCTAATCCACTACGTGATTGGTGTGAGAGTGTGTCGGTGTGTGTCCCGCAGCGAGCCTGTCGTCGATGTGCACGCCGGTGGGCTGCGTGGTGTGCGGCCTGCTGCTGGACCGGCTGGGCCGGCGCCCGCTGCTGCTGCTGCTGGACGCGCCCTTCCTGGCCGGCTGGCTGCTGCTCGCGCTCTGCCCGCAGCCGGCCCGCGACCACGCCGCCCAGCTCTACGCCGGCCGCCTGCTCACCGGGCTCGCCACAGGTGAGCCCAGCTCAGCACCGCGCTGTCTACACGCTACCTCCACTGCCACATTGTCATTTCTTGGAAAGCTCTGCGGAACGAAACGTGTTTGCCTAAGCTCTCCAGCCAAAAAATACTGTCTGACAGAGAAAGTGGAGCATCCAGATGACGTAGTCGGATGTCAGGGTAACTACACTCATGCTCATAAATGAAGGATAATGCTGATACATGGTGAAACAACGCTCTGGTGGGCGGTTTGCGGGTTTAAACCACCTCGGGATATGACCTTGCGGTGCACGGTGGCGCTGGCAGAGGTGTGTTGGTGCATGTTAGAGTACGGTGCAGCGAGTAAGTGTGCAGACGTTTTCAGACGTGCTAATGGTGACTGTGTGTTGAAAATGGCTCAAAGAACACATATTGATGACGTTATGAGGGGTAGAATACTAGGGCGATTGGAGGCTGGTCAAACACAGCAGGTCGTAGCACGGGCCTTCCGTGTGCCACAAAGTGTGATCTCAAGATTATGGCAACGATTCCAACAGACAGGAAACGTGTCCAGGCACTACACTATGGGACGTTCACAGTGTACAACACCATAAGAAGACCGATATCTCACCATCAGTGCTCGCAGACGGCCACGGAGTACCCCAGCTAGCCTTGCTCGGGACCTTACCGCAGCCACTGCAACAGTTGTCTCCAGACACACAGTCTACAGAGTACTGAACAGACTTGGTTTATTCGCCCGGAGACCTGCAAGGTACATTCCACTGACACCTGGTCACAGGAGAGCCCGTAAAGCCTTGTGTCAAGAACACAGTACATGGTCATTGGAACAGTGGTCACAGCTTATGTTCACGGAAGAGTCCAGGGATAGTCTGTGAACAGTGATTCTCGCCGGGTTTTCATCTGGTGTGAACCAGGAACTAGGTACCAACCCCTTAATGTCCTTGAAAGAGACCTGCATGGAACCGAGCGAGGTGGCCCAGTGGTTAGACACTGGACCCGCATTCGTCTGGCCATCCTGATTTCGGTTTTCCGTGATTTCCCTAAATCGCTCTAGGCAAATGCCGGGATGGTTTCTTTGAAAGGGCACGGCTGGCTTCCTTCCCTATCCTCCTTTAATCCAATGAGACCGATTACCTCGCTGTCTGGTCTCCTTCCCCAAACAACCCAACCCAATCTGTATGGAGGTCGTGGTTTGATGGTGTGGGGTGGGATTATGTTTGGTGCACGTACACCCCTGCATGTCTTTAACAGAGCAACTGTAACAGGCCAGGTGTATCCGGACGACATTTTGCAGCAGTATGTCCGCCTTTTCAGGGATGCAGTGGGTCCCACCTTCCTACTGGTGGATGATAATGCACGGCCCCACCGAGCTGCCATCGTGGAGGAGTACTTTGAAACAGAAGATATCAGGCGAATGGAGTGGCCTGCCTGTTCTCCAGTCCTAAACCCCATCGCGCACGTTTGGGATGCTCTCGGTTGATGTATCACTGCACGTCTTCGAACCGCTAGGACACTTCAGGAGCTCTGACAGGCACTGGTGCAAGAATGGGAGGCTATACCCCAGCAGCTGCTCGACCACCTGATCCAGTGTATGCCAACCTGTTGTGCGGCCTGTGTACGTGTGCATGGTGATCATATCCCATATTGATGTCAGGGTACATGCGCAGGAGACAATGGCGTTTTGTAGCACATGTGTTTCGGGACGGTTTTCTCAACTCATCACCAATACCGTGGACTTACAGATCTGTGTCGAGTGTATTCCCTATGTCACTATGCTATTAGAGCTAGTTTTGTGTAGTGCCACATTGTGTGGCACCACATTCTGCAATTATCCTTAATTTATGAGCATAAGTGTACAAATGCAATACTGTGCCACAGGTAGCACGGCCATCTGACGGATGTTCGTGTTCAGTGTTGTCACTGGGCCTGGTAGGGGGTAAACGGAGCACGAACAGCGTCAGACGTTGAGTCAAATCCCTAAACGACAAGGAGATACCGGTACTCGTGTCAGACAGCGTTATCAGCATCTGACAGAGTTGGAAAGGGCCTTCACTGTGGAAGGTCCATTTGGCCAGCTGGTCGAATTGTGTATTATCCACATTTGCGGGGCATTCGGATGTGACAGTGCCCTGATGTTGGATTGCACGGAACGGTAGGGCAGGCATACTCGTCTGACCATCACAAGAGGGCATAACTGCATTGTGCACCAAACACACCACTTCGCATTTGTGCCTGTCGGAACAAGTAGTAGATACCCTGCTTCATTCTGTATCATCCTGGACCATTGGTCAGGTGGTGGTGGTGGTTGTTGGGATGTTTAAGGGGGACTAAACAGCTAAGGTCATCAGTCCCCCATTCCAAAAACAGGCGAGACGAAAATTTGTGGAGCAGGTAAAACCCCAAGGGGAAGGAGACTCCCCCCAGGCACTGAAAGAACACAAATGCGGCAACGAACACTACAGACAAGAAGAGTACAGATGAACACCAGACAGAAAGAAACAGAAGAAAAGAAGATGGTCGGAGACTGGTGGACTGACCACGAGAACAAAAAAAAAGGGAAAGAGTCAACCAGCCGACTACACACCAAAATCTGCAACCAATTACGAGAGACTCGAGGACAAGAGACACAGAAAGGGAAAGGTGCAGGACCACCCTAAATCGAAACATAAAAAGGACTACCATGGATAAAATTTAAAACGTTGTCAGCCATGGAGACATCGTCACATAAAACCAAAGGCAAAGTGCCCGGGAGATTAAAAGACTGCCAGAGGATGCGCAGTTGGGGACACTCCAACAAAATTTGGGCGATCGTCAGCCAGGACCCACACCAACACAGGGGCGGGGGGGGATCCTCCTGACGCAAAAGATGGCCGTGCGTCAGGGAGGTATGGCCGATGCGGAGCCGGCACAGGACGACAGAGTCCCTGCGAGAAGCCCGCAGGGAGGACCACCACACATTGGTCGTCTCCTTAACAGCCCGCAGTTTATTCTGGGATGTCAGGCCACGCCACTCATCATTCCACATCCCAAGCACCTTACGGCGCAACACCAACTGCAGTTCACGAGCCGCGAGGCCGATCTCCAAAGCTGGGGCGTCGATCGCCCCTTTGGCCAGGCTGTCGACACGTTCGTTCCCCGGGATGCCAACGTGACCTGGAGTCCAAACAAAGACCTCCGAACGACCAGAGCGGGTAATGGCAGAAACAGACTCCTGAATAAATGATACCAGAGGAGAAGAGGTATAGCACCGGTCGATAGCCTGGAGGCTGCTCAGAGAGTCACTGCAGATGACGATGGACATACCTGAGCAGGAACGCATATGCTCAAGAGCGCGCAATATGGCCACCAGCTCTGCAGTAAAAATACTGCAGCCAGCCGGCAAGGAGCGCTGTTCAAAATGGGCAGTGTGAGCAAAAGTGTAGGCAGTGGGACCATCAACCAGGGAACCATCAGCGTAGACAGTCTCACAGCCCAAAAACGAGGCGAGGAGCGCAAGAAAACGGCGACGGAGAGCCACAGGCGGAACCGAGTCCTTGGGTCCCTGTGCCAAGTCCAGACGGACGGACGGCCAGGGCATACACCTGGGAGGCATAGGTGCACGGACCCGGAAGGGAGACAGAAGAGGGAATGACCCCAGTTCCGACAGCAGGGACTGGACGCTGACAGCTATGGAAAGCCCAGATCTAGGTCACTGTTCGGGTGGATGGAGGACCATGGCAGGGAAAAGCAGGCGATGATTGGGATGGCCTGGCGAGCAATGCACGTGGACAGCATAGTCGGCGAGCAGGCGATGGCGGCGAATCCGCAGTGGGGGAACCCCGGCCTCCACCAGTAGACTATCCATGGGGCTCGAACGGAAAGCGCCAGTTGCAAGCCGAACCCCACAGTTGTGTATGGGGTCCAACAACATCAACATTGAGGGTGATGCAGACCCATAGGCCAGGCTCCCATAATCAAGCCTGGACTGCACAAGGGCTCTGTACATCCTCAACAGTGTGCAGCAATCTGCACCCCAAGACCTGTGGCTCAGGCAGCTGAGGGCGTTGAGGTGCCGCCAGCACTTTTGCTTCAGCTGAGTAATACGAGGAACCCATGTGAGCCGGGCATCAAAGACGAGTCCTAAGAAGCGGCTAGTGTCCACCACTTCAAGTAGGTGGCTGTCGAGGTAAAGTTCAGGATGAGGATGGACTGTCCAACGCCTGCAGAAGTGCATAACTCGAGTCTTGGCTGCAGAGAACTGAAAACCATGAGTAAGAGCCCATGATGCTGCCCTGCGAACGGCAACTTGCAGCCTGCGTTCAGCGACTCCCATAGTCGTTGAGCTAAATGAGATGCAGAAGTCGTCGGCATACAAAGGAGACATCGACGACCCCATGGCTGCAGCCAGACCATTAATGGCCACTAGAAATAAGGAGACGCTCAACACCGAGCCCTGCAGGACCCTAGTTTCCTGTATATAAGATGAACTAGAGGTGGCACTGACTTGCACCCGGAAAGAGCAACACAATAAAAAGGTTTGAAGAAAAGCCGGGAGCTGACCACTAAGACCCCACTCATGCAACGTAGCAAGCATGTGATGCCTCCATGTGGTGCCATATGCCTTCCGCAGATCAAAAAATACAGCAACGAGATGCTGACGTTGGGCAAAGGCCGTACGGATAGCAGATTCCACCCTCGCTCCAAATGCGGTTAAAGATGGTGAGGATGTGTCTCTGGCAGTCCCTGGAGAGATGCTTCAGCATCTGCGTGTGGATGCAGTCTGGTCCTGGTGCTGTATCGGAGCAATCGGCGAGGGCAGCGAGGAATTCGCTCTCGCTGAAAGGAGCATTGTATTTTTCAGAACGACGCGTGGATAACGGCGTCTGCTCGGCTCGCTCCTTTAGAGAGCGAAAGGCGGGGGGATAAGTTGCAGTCGCAGAGCTCATAGCAAAGTGCGCGCCAAGGTGGTCAGCAATGGCGGCAGCGTCTGTGAAGACAGCGCCGTCCAAGGAGATCCCAGGGACACCCATAGGGGTCTGGTATCCATAAATCCGCCGGATCCGGGACTACACGAGCGAGGGGGAGACACGGGAGCCCAAGGATGAGACATACCTCTTCCAGCACTCCTGCTTACGCCTTGCAATAAGACGATGGGCCAAGGCACGGAGTCTCTTAAAGGCGATGAGGGTCTCGAGAGACGGGTGCCGCCTATGACGCTGGAGGGCCCGCCTATGGTCGCGAATAGCCTCAGCAATCTCCGGCGATCACCAGGGTACAGCCTTCCTCCGAGGGAGTCCAGAAGAGCGGGGGATGGCAGCCTCGGCCGCAGAAATGATTGACGTGGTCAAGACACAGATCATCTCGTCAATGTCACCTTGTGGGGGAGACCCAATGGTGGCAGCGGAAGTAAAAGCCAGCCAGTCAGCCCTGTTGAGAGCCCAGTGGGGCAGGCACCCAGAAGAATGACACTGGGGCAGTGACAAATAGATGGGAAAATGGTCACTACCACACAGGTCAGGATGCACTCTCCAGTGGAGGGATGGGACAAGGCCGGGGCTGCAAAGAGAGAGATCGATGGCCGAGAACGAGCCATGGGCCACACTGAAATGCGTGAGAGCACCGGTGTTCAAGAGGCTAAGGTCGAGCTGAGCCAACACATGCTCCACGGCACGACCGCAGTCATCGGAGACAGTCCCACCCCATAGAGGGTTGTGGGCATTGAAATCGCCCAGAAGCATCAATCGTGGCGGGAGTTGAGCCAGCAGCGCAGCCAAGACATGTCGTGGGAGCTCCCCATCCAGAGGAATGTAGACAGAGGAAACAGTAATAGCCGGCGAGAGCTCAACCCTGACAGCGACTACCTCTAAAGGCTTCAGAAGGGGTAGTGGCGAGCTACGGACAGAATGGTGAACAAAGAGGCAAACTCCACCTGACGCTCGTTGACAGGCAGCGCGGTTCTTATAGTATCCCCAATAACCGTGAAGGGCGGGGGTCCGCATTGCTGGAAACCAAGTTTCCTGAAGAGCAATGCAGAGAACAGGGGAAACACTCAGCATCCGGAGCTCAGGCAGGTGGCGGAAATAACCGCCGCAATTCCACTGCAGAATGAAGCAGTAAGGGACTGAGAGGGCGTGAAGGCGACTAAGAGGCAGACGGCGCCTCAGAGCCAACTGCCGCCACTGGGGGAGAGTCAGCCTCGGCAGAGACCCTCGGCAGATATCCTCGGCAGAGGCGAGGATCTCCACCTCATCCCTGGAGCCAGAACTATTTACAGCAGGCGGTACCGAAACCGCCGAAACGTCCTTCTTCTTGGACACATTCCGTTCCTTCTTCTCGCGTTTGTCCTTAGGGTTAGAGGGCTGGGAGAGCTTCTCTGAAGGAGCGTCGGAGGCTGACGATGACGCAGAAGCCCTACGACCAGCAGGTGGCGGAACCTTCAGCCACTGGCTGACACCCGGCTGGGTAGGAGAAGAAACGGAGGAAGGGAGAGCCCCAAGGGACCCCTTCCGCGAGAGAGGAACCAGCAGAGGCAACGCCGGCGGAGAAGGAGGGGGAGGGATCGAGCCCCCCGGTTTTAGGCTAAGGGGGCAACAGAGGAAGGCTTGCCCCCAGACACTAGGGGGGCAGACAGAGATGCACGGCCCCGAGGGCCCACTGAAGGCGGCACAGATGAGGCGACAACTGCTGCTCGCGAGGGCTACGATAACGTGGCTGCAGCATAAGATGTTCGAAGGGAAACAGGATACAACCTTTCAAATTTCAGTTTTGCCTCTCGATAAGTAAGCCGGTCCAGGGTCTTAAATTCCATTATCTTCCGCTCCTTATGAAGAACGGGGCAATCCGGCGAGCATGGAGAGTGGTGCTCCCCACAGTTGACACATACAGGCGGAGGCGCACATGGAGAATCAGGATGAGAGGGGCGTCCGCAATCTCGACATGTGGTGCTGGATGGGCAACGGGAGGCCATATGCCCAAACTTCCCGCACTGGAAGCACCGCATCGGGGGAGGGACGTATGGCTTGACGTCACAACGGTAAACCATTACCTTGACCTTCTCGGGCAATACAGCACCCTCAAAAGCCAAGATAAAGGCACTGGTGGCCACCCTGTTAGTCTGGGGTCTTCTATGTACACGACGGACAAAATGGACACCACGTCGTTCCAAGTTGGCTCTCAGCTCGTCGTCGGATTGTAACAATAGGTCACGATGGTAAATAATCCCCTGGACCATATTTAAGCTACTGTGGGGAGTGACGGTAACAGGGATGTCACCGAGCTTATCACACAAGAGCAACGCTCGTGACTGGGCTAGGGAGGACGTCTTGAGGAGGATGGATCCATTCCTCATTTTAGACAACCCCGCCACTTCCCCAAACTTATCCTCCAGGTGTTCCACAAAAAACAGAGGCTTCATCGTAAGAAAGGAGTCACCATCAGTCCTGCTGCAGACAAGGTATTGTGGTACGTAAGGCTCCCGCTGGGCACTAGATCTGTGTCCCTCCCACAGCGCAGCCAACGAGGGGAACGACTGAGGGGCATATTGCGCAGCATCAAAGTCAACTCTGCCTCGCTTAGAGACGCTGGTGGCCATGCGACCACCAGCTTGGTGTGATTTATTGCGCTTCATTGCGCCACATCCGCCCAGATGCCACCTACTCCGAACGAGGGCTCTCCCCAAGGGCCCCACCCAGCCAGAGCAACGGGTACCTTGCCGATATCCTGTTGCCCGGAGTCCCCGTGCCCCAGACAAGATGGGCACATACTCCTTGGCATGCATGGAGAGGAAACAGCTCTGGCATCTGTAGTGTGATCTCTGCATGGTCAGGGGGCTACCACCAAGAGGGTACATGACGACCCCACCACAACGGACTGGCTACCGTGCTGGATTTTAGGTGTTGAAAGGGTCCACAGTTGTCGTGGGCGCTAAGAAGGGGATTGCACACAAGACGAGAAGGAGGCAACCCAGAAGACGTGGGTGTAAATCCCACCACACGACAATAGGTAACATGCAAGATGGTGGTGCATGATGGACCAATAGAAAAACACCACGTAAGGCGTCCTTCCCCAAATGGCACACACTAACAACGGAAATTTGGAAAATGGAGGTCAAACCCAAGAGGGGACCATCACATAAGGCTGAAACGTTTGAGACTCCTTTTAGTCGCCTCTTACGACGGGCAGGAATACCGCGGGCCTATTCTTACCCCCGAACCTGCAGGGGGGCATTGGTCAGATACTGTCAGCAGCCCTGCTAAGCAATTACACCTGCGCAGATTGCTGTTCACGTCACAACACAAACGACTGCATTTGGAGTGGTGCCATGATCAGGAAGCATGAACTGCTGATGAACGACGCCATACTATGCTCAGCAATGAATTGCAGTCCTGCAATACCCCGGATGGATAACCATCGTTGGCAAGTATGGCGGCGACCTCTTAGAAGTCCCATCCCTCCAACGTTTCGGATAGACACAGCAGTGTTACTCCTGCGTCACGGTGCCGGAAATCATCAGGTATGACCTCACGACTGGTACTAATAGAACTCTGACAGTACAGCGGTACTTCATGGACAACCTTCGTCCTCATGTGTTGCCTCTCATGCAACAGTATTGTGGTGCCATTTTTCAACACGACAATGCTGAGCCACACAACACATGGCACGTGTCTCTATGAGCTATTAGTGTAAAGCTGAGGTACTTCCATGGCCAGCAAGACCTCGAAGTCTATCCCTGATAGAACATTTGGGAGACAAGCTCGGACATCAACTCTCCACCAGCGATAGGACCAAGGATATCAAGGACCAGTTGCAAAAGTTATGATCCAGTTTGCCTCAAGAGAAGATACAGCCTGTATCATCACGTCCTTCCGAACCAAATCAGTGCATGCATTCAGGCCAGAAGGGTGCAAGATCATAATGATAATTAGGTTCCTGCTTCCAAGTTTCTTGTCAAGTTGACCCCGTTTTGTAATCATTGAAAGAACATCACGTACCCTCCAGCCCATGAAGTTTCACTTCGTTTCTTCTTTTCTTTCTGGGTGCTTCGCTTCTTTTTTTCAGTGTGTTAGTCACGTCCTCAAAAGAGTGCTCTGGTAGCGTTAATCGATTTCAAACCGGTCATGAATTGATACTGTCAGTGAATCCACATATATCTCAAGCAATATCCGAGCGGCTTTTGCGGAGGGAACTTCATGCAATGAAAATTTGGAGTCGGAAGACCTCACAAAGGCGTACAGCTCACAGCGGTACAAGAAACTGCACGTCTTCAATGGGCCGAACAACAATCGCCAGTAGCTAACTGGAGGAATGTAGTGTGGTCCAAAGACTCGCGATTTCGCTTCTTTCTAATGGCGCAAAGCGTCGTATGCATTAGAGGTCAGAACTGGAGCGAATACGGATCTAATATTCAGGCTGCATACTTCACAAATCGAGGCTCCGCTGTCATATCAATGGAAATGCGCTTCCTTTGTTCCCGTTCTACAGATGACCTTCGCTAATTCGTTCCCTGCGGGATCGGGAGCATGATCGGAACGCAAAAAGGGTAGGATTATCAGAGGAAGACTTTTATTAACAAATAACATCAGAATACAGCATAGTGCAACTTTAATTTCCAACTGGAAATACTGTCTGAAACATTGTTTCACTTTAAAACAGTAACAAAAAGAAAAAAAGGAACGCTGCCACACTAAAATATCTTACAGTAAAATATTGTTACTGTGAATGAATGTGTAACATCTGTACATACATTATTACAATCGTGCATTGACATACAACTGATTTCACTAAACTGTTTGAAGCAAGAGAAATTACATGTAAAAAAGTTCTGTTCGTATGTTGTTGTTGTGGTCTTCAGTCCTGAGACTGGTTTGATGCAGCTCTCCATGCTACTCTATCCTGTGCAAGCTTCTTCATCTCCCAGTACCTACTGCAACCTACATCCTTCTGAATCTACTTAGTGTATTCATCTCTTGGTCTCCCTCTACGATTTGTACCCTCCACGCTGCCCTCCAATGCTAAATTTGTGATCCCTTGATGCCTCAAAACATGTCCTACCAACCGATCCCTTCTTCTAGTCAAGTTGTGCCACAAACTTCTCTTCTCCCCAATCCTATTCAATACCTCCTCATTAGTTACGTGATCTACCCACCTTATCTTCAGCATTCTTCTGTAGCACCACATTTCGAAAGCTTCCATTCTCTTCTTGTCCAAACTGGTTATCGTCCATGTTTCACTTCCATACATGGCTACACTCCATACAAATACTTTCAGAAACGACTTCCTGACACTTAAATCTATACTCGATGTTAACAAATTTCTCTTCTTCAGAAACGATTTCCTTGCCATTGCCAGTCTACATTTTATATCCTCTCTACTTCGACCATCATCAGTTATTTTACTCCCTAAATAGCAAAACTCCTTTACTACTTTAAGTGTCTCATTTCCTAATCTAATCCCCTCAGCATCACCCAATTTAATTTGACTACATTCCATTATCCTCGTTTTGCTTTTGTTGATGTTCATCTTATATCCTCCTTTCAAGACACTGTCCATTCCGTTCAATTGCTCTTCCAAGTCCTTTGCTGTCTCTGACAGAATTACAATGTCATCGGCGAACCTCAAAGTTTTTATGACTTCTCTATGGATTTTAATACCTACTCCGAATTTTTCTTTTGTTTCCTTTACTGCTTGCTCAATATACAGATTGAATAACATCGGGGAGAGGCTACAACCCTGTCTCACTCCTTTCCCAACCACTGCTTCCCTTTCATGCCCCTCGACTCTTATAACTGCCATCTGGTTTCTGTACAAATTGTAAATAGCCTTTCGCTCCCTGTATTTTACCCCTGCCACCTTCAGAATTTGAAAGAGAGTATTCCAGTTAACGTTGTCAAAAGCTTTCTCTAAGTCTACAAATGCTAGAAACGTAGGTTTGCCTTTTCTTAATCTTTCTTCTAAGATAAGTCATAAGGTTAGTATTGCCTCACGTGTTCCAACATTTCTACGGAATCTTAACTGATCTTCCCCGAGGTCCGCTTCTACCAGTTTTTCCATTCGTCTGTAAAGAATTCGCGTTAGTATTTTGCAGCTGTGACTTATTAAACTGATAGCTCAGTAATTTTCACATCTGTCAACACCTGCTTTCTTTGGGATTGGAATTATTATATTCTTCTTGAAGTCTGTGGGTATTTCGCCTGTCTCATACATTTTGCTCACCAGATGGTATAGTTTTGTCATGACTGGCTCTCCCTAGGCCATCAGTAGTTCTAATGGAATGTTGTCTACTCCCGGGGCCTTGTTTCGACTCAGGTCTTTCAGTGCTCTGTCAAACTCTTCACGCAGTATCTTATCTCCCATTTCATCTTCATCTACATCCTCTTCCATTTCCATAATATTGTCCTCAAGTACATCGCCCTTGTATAAACCCTCTACATACTCCTTCCACCTTTCTGCCTTCCCTTCTTTGCTTAGAACTGGGTTTCCATCTGAGCTCTTCATATTCATACAAGTGGTTCTCTTCTCTCCAAAGGTCTCTTTAATTTTCCTGTAGGCAGTATCTATCTTACCCCTAGTGAGACAAGCCTCTACATCCTTACATTTGTCCTCTAGCCATCCCTGCTTAGCCATTTTGCACTTCCTGTCGACCTCATTTTTGAGACGTTTGTATTCATTTTTGCCTGCTTCATTTACTGCATTTTTATATTTTCTCCTTTCATCAATTAAATTCAATATTTCTTATGTTACCCAAGGATTTCTATTAGCCCTCGTCTTTTTACCTACTTGATCCTCTGCTGCCTTCACTACTTCATCCCTCAGAGCTACCCATTCTTCTTCTACTGTATTTCTTTCCCCCATTCCTGTCAATTGTTCCCTTATGCTCTCCCTGAAACTCTGTACAACCTCTGGTTCTTTCAGTTTATCCAGGTCCCATCTCCTTAAATTCCCGCCTTTTTGCAGTTTCTTCAGTTTCAATCTGCAGTTCATAACCAATAGATTGTGGTCAGAATCCACATCTGCCCCTGGAAATGTCTTACAATTTAAAACCTGGTTTCTAAATCTCTGTCTTACCATTATGTAATCTATCTGATACCTTTTAGTATCTCCAGGATTCTTCCAGGTATACAACCTTCTTTCATGATTCTTGAACCAAGTGTTAGCTATGATTAAGTTATGCTCTGTGCAAAATTCTACAAGGCGGCTTCCTCTTTCATTTCTTCCCCCCAATCCATATTCACCTACTATGTTTCCTTCTCTCCCTTTTCCTACTGACGAATTCCAGTCACCCATGACTATTAAATTTTCGTCTCCCTTCACTACCTGAATAATTTCTTTTATCTCGTCATACATTTCATCAATTTCTTCATCATCTGCAGAGCTAGTTGGCATATAAACTTGTACTGCTGTAGTAGGCATGGGCTTTGTGTCTATCTTGGCCACAATAATGCGTTCACTATGCTGTTTGTAGTAGCTAACCCGCACTCCTATATTTTTATTCATTATTAAACCTACTCCTGCATTACCCCTATTTGATTTTGTATTTATAACCCTGTAATCACCCGACCAAAAGTCTTGTTCCTCCTGCCACCGAACTTCACTAATTCCCACTATATCTAACTTTAACCTATCCATATCCCTTTTCAAATTTTCTAACCTACCTGCCCGATTAAGGGATCTGACATTCCACGCTCCGATCCGTAGAACGTCAGTTTTCTTTCTCCTGATAACTTTTGTGGCGGCGTTCGTGGCGACAAACTATTCGCTGTAGAAACGGCTTACGAAGTCACCGCCACACTTTTAATAGCGGGCCGACCGGTCCGCTGGAACAGTGAACAGAAAGATGAAAACCCAAACACTCTGATTAAATAAAAGTCGGTACTTATCTTTATTAACGAAGATACAGAAACACAGTAGTGAACTCCGTGTCTACAGAAATCTGTCTAGTTCGAGTCGGAGCGGCTAGGTCAGCGTCGGCTGACGACAAACAACAACTCTGCTGCGATGAACACACAACTGACTAGCAAGTACACAATTCGGTGGCGAGTATACAACTGAGCGGCGAATACAGAACTGTCCTAGCGCTCGCGACTCCAGCGCTTAAGAAACCAGAAGCCAGCGGTGGCGCGCGCAGACTTGCGGCGATTTCCTGTCTCGCTGGCGCTGCTTATGCGGACGGCGTCCGGACTTTGATGCTGCCAACCTTTTGGCAGCGGGCTCGGGTGGCATTACTGGCTAGGATATAACAATAACGACGTCCTCTTGAGTAGTCCCCGCCCGGAGATCCGAATGGGGGACTATTTTACCTCCGGAATATTTTATCCAAGAGGACGCCATCATGATTTAATCATACAGTAAAGCTGCATGTCCTCGGGAAAAATTACGGCTGTAGTTTCCCCTTGCTTTCAGCCGTTCGCAGTACCAGCACAGCAAGGCCGTTTTGGTTAATGTTACAAGGCCAGATCAGTCCATAATCCAGACTGTTGCCCCTGCAACTTCTGAAAAGGCTGCTGCCCCTCTTCAGGAATCACATGTTTGTCTGACCTCTCAACAGATACCCCTCCGTTGTGGTTGCACCTACGGTACGGCCATCTGTATCGCTGAGGCACGCAAGCCTCCCCACCAACGGCAAGGTCCATGGTTCATGGGGGGTACTGTTCGTAAGCAGGACGAAAAAAGTCTTTAATGTTCTTCTGCTTAGCAGATGACAACCCTAATTTTGCCGCGATGTTCCCCCATTACCTGATCCACAAAATGTGTAATGGGGTAGACGAAGAGCTTTGTTCGATTCATCGAACGGCTGTATCAAATGCATTTTTAGCGTCTGCATATGACACTTGAGCCGTAGGTTTATTGTCTTCGTCGTCTTCACCATCTTTCTCGTTCTCATCGGTTGTTCAGGCTACAGAGTCAATGGTTTGTTTGTCAGTTAATCCTTCTTCCGTTGTGCAATCAACATCAGCTGAACTGACCCACTCACTAACATCATTGGGCTTATCGTCCGGTTGGAAGGACGGTGTCTCATGTTTACTTTTAGTTGGTGCCAAAATTCAGTTTTGCACACTTTAATATGTAGGAAGAACATTATCACTAATTTATAAAATAAATGTTTGCACACTAACCCCTGTTGATCGAGTTAGAAACAAGTTATTTCATACTAAAACTGATCGAACTATGGCACCTAGCAACAGTCAGGTGCCCTACTGTCGATGAGTCATCGAAAATTCCTGTTTACACAAATAGACACCAGACAAAGGATGGTCGGACTAAGCGGGGAGTCGCACCGTCCGAGGTCGGATTAGCTAGCTTGTAGTTCCGCGAGTATGACGTGTTTGACAAGGGAACCTCCCCATCGCACCCCCATCAGATTTAGTTATAAGTTGGCACAGTCGATAGGCCTTGAAAAACTGAACACAGATCAATCGAGAAAACAGGAAAAAGTTGTGTGGAACTATGAAAAAATGAGCAAAATATGCAAACTGAGTAGTCGATGTGCAAGATAGGCAACATCACGGATAATGTGAGCTCAGGAGCTCCGTGGTGCTGTGGTTAGCGTGAGCAGCTACGGAACGAAAGGTCACTGGTTCAAGTCTTCCCTCGAGTGAAAATTTTAGTTTCTTTATTTTCGCAAAGTTATGATCTGTCCGTTCGTTCACTGACGTCTCTGTTCACTGTAATAAGTTTAGTGTCTGTGTTTTGCGACCGCAACGCAAAACCGTGCGATTAGTAGACTAAAGGACCGAAAACATTTGATCGCAACCGATTCCTCCACAGGAAAACATGTCTGATATATTCTACACGACACTGGTGACGGCATGTGCGTCACATGACAAGAATATGTTGTCGACCCACCTAACTAGTCCATTTGCCGAATGGGTAAAAAGATTCTTCTACCTTGCCCGATTTAGGTTTTCTTGTGGATGTGATAATCGCTCCCAAAAAAGTGATGAAAACATAAGAGTTTGTCACATAAACTGAAAATAAAGAATTAAACTTTTCCACTCGCGGGAAGACTTGAACCAAGGATCTCTCGTTTCGCAGCTGCTCACGCTAACCACGGGACCATGGCGCTCCTGAGCTGACCCTAACCTGGATGTTGCCTATGTTGCGCATGGACTACTCAGTTTGTATATTTTGCTTATTTTTTTCGTAGTTCCACACAACTTCTTCCTTTTTTTCTCGATTGATCTGTGTTCAGTTTTTCAAGGCCTATCTACTGTGCCAACTTATAACTAAATCCGAGGGGGGTGCGATGGGGAGGTTCCCTTGTGAGAAACGGTAGCGCTGCAGTCGCTTCATACTCGTCGATTACTTCTCTCTTGCTATCTCTGGCTATAAAGTCGAAATAATGACTGCGTCAAATAAATGAACAGTAATTTACAATTCAATGCAGGAATGTAAGGTTAGTCGTGACTTATTGTTAGTACGGAAGGTGAGTACGCGATCTTGCTGCTGTATGGTAGCACTGACAAAGCGAAATGACGGATTGTCGAATCAGATGGCCTTCAACGAACCTGTATTTTGTGAGTCTGTGGAGGGTGTAAGACGAAAATTAATGCATGGTACACAATTGCAAATGTTTTCAATTAGCAGAGGAATGTTATCTGGAATAAGTTTCACTCTATAGTCCACTCTTGAGACGAAAAACATACAAATTTCGCCCAATGCAAACAAAATGGTTGTATTCTTGTTTATTCCACCTCCGCAGTGAGAAAACGAATGTGCTGCAAATGGCTCTGAGCACTACGGGACTTAACATCTTAGGCCCTCAGTCCTCTAGAACTTAGAACTACTTAAACCTAACTTACCTAAGGACATCACACACATCCATGCCCAAGGCAGGATTCGAACCTGCGACCTTAGCAGTCCCGCGGTTCCGGACTGCAGCGCCTAGAACCGCACGGCCACCGCGGCCGGCTCGAATGTGCTGCGTCAAACGAAAACTGGGCACAGAGCAACGTCACTTTTGTATCTCTGCGACAAAAAATCGTTCTATATTGTAATAGTTTGGCCAAGGTAACTTTCGTTTATAGGCTAACAGCGAGTTGCGTAGGTTATCATTCACTTCCGAAATTTATATATGGAAGTAATCTGTTCCCGAAAGAACAGTTACCGTTGATGACCACGCAGCTTCGGTAGAATGAAATGATAACTGAACGGACACCGTAGCTGCAAATAGGTGTTGATATACTTAATTACGGACATGTTGAAAATGTGTGCCCCGACTGGGACTCGAACCCGGGATCTCCTGCTTACATGGCAGACGCACTTAGCAGAGCACTTAGCGACTTCTAGCAAACTTTACTCATAATTTCAAACAATTTCGAAACTTTTTCTCGCTGACAGCCGCACAAAATAATGGAAGGAGAAAGAATTTTCGTACTCATGCAGTAAAACTTCAGCATCAGGCATGAGGATTTAATTTATTACTTTTTTAGTGCCAACTTTATTTGTAACGCATTTTGTAGACAGTATCGACATATACCACTAAATGTAACTGCAAAATTAATCCACTGTACGGCACTTAATTCAGGGGATAAATATTCAGATGCCTGAAAAACTAGTTTTTCTTAAAACTGTGCGAACTGCCAGACTATACTCATCCGGTTTTGGCTAGTTTCCCTTTCATTAGTCAGTGGATGAATAATCCTGAATTAATGAAACCATCATAATTAGGTTTTACGTCGTCTATCATAAAGGTTTCATATGCTTACAGCCAAATATTTAACTTATTAACTCATTTATAAAGTTATAAGACGTCTGAAGCTGTTTTCTACATGGGAGTTCGATTCTTTAAAGAATCGGGGTCGGGTTTACTGATGCTATTGTAGTAGGTGATTGGCAGGAAAGAGCGAATTGCCAGCTAGTACCTAGTGGCAGCATTATCTTGAAGAAAAAAGTCTACTCCGTACGGCGGTTATCTTGTGTCCACAATGCCAGCCTGACGACCCACATGTGTTCGCCAGAAAGCAGCTCCACGATCCGTAAGCAAGCGGACACGAGGGAACTGCATACCGGCATCGACGTCGTGCTAAAACCTGAATGTTCCACAGGCCTGGCGAGTGTGCCGGCGACGGTGTACCTGGGGGAGACGGCCCCGCCGCGGCTGCGCTCCACGTTCGTGACGTGGACGTCGCTGTCCATCTCTGCGGGCATCCTGCTGGCGTACGCTCTGGGGGCGGCGCTGCCGTGGAGGGCGGCGGCCGGCGCGTGGGCGGCACTGCCGGGGGCTGCGCTGCTGCTGACGTGGCTGCTGCTGCCGGAGTCGCCTGCGTGGCTGGCGCGCCGGGGGCGGACCGCGGAGGCGGAGGCGGCTTTGCGGAGGCTGCGAGCTCAGCCCCCGGCCGGGCCGCTGCCTCCTGCCGTTGCGGCAGAGCTGGCCCTCCTGCGGGCGCTGGAGCCTGTACTGGCACCTGCCCACAGCGCGCCGCCGCCGAGCCTCGGAAAGGGGGGCGTGGCAAAAGAACTGGCAGTAGCCGCAGCTCCGATCACAACAGACAGTTGTTCACCAGGTAAACAACTAGTGGATGCTGAAGACAGTGGCCGTCACTCGACAAACAGTCAAACAGGCGAAAAAGAAGAAAATCGGAGCGATTGTGAGCTAAGAGACGGTAGTGGTGCCGAATACCATCCAGCGGTCCACCAGAAACCTGACAACTCGAACCAGCTCGACGTCTCAGCACGTACAAGTATCAGAAGCAACCACTCGGCACAGCATGCTTTACACGGGCATTCTAACCTCGCCTTTGAAGAAGATGCTGTTGCAAGCCCAGTATTGGATCACGGACTGCACTCCCCCATTTGTGTAGCAGATCAGAGTCAAGATGGTAATCTACAGACAGTTCAGTGGACAGGCAGTAAAAGTGAAGATAAACCCACTCATTCCTGTGGCAGTACGGATGTCACAGGGAAGCATCCACCTGTGAGCACTGCTGCCTCTCATCTCCAGACCAATGGCCATATCTCGTTACATCAAAAAAGGTTTACATATTTTCTTCTCTTTCTTCTTTCTTTATCTCGCCCCATCTCTCTCTCTCTGCGTGTGTGTGTGTGTGTGTGTGTGTGTGTGAGAGAGAGAGAGAGAGGGGGGGGGGGAGGCTGTGGATTTGCCCTTTCTTTAAAAAAAAAACTGATAAGCTAAAGAAAACTTGCATGTGACAGTATTTATTTCATTCGTATTGATTTGTATACTTTCTAATAACAGTTCTCTATTTCTGTTTTTGAATTGTTATGTTTGGCTAATGCGACTATTATGATCTTTTTCAAGCCTTTCAAGTTCTAAGCTTATATCTTTTCACTGTGACAGCCTAATCAACTATTTGGCAGTGCTGTCCAGTTGTTTTTGAAATGCAGTTTCACTCTCACACCGAATTTTTTGTTTTGGCATCCTTGTATGGAATCTTCTCAGTGTTCAGAGTGGGTGGAGTGTAGTGCACACCACCGCTGTACCGATTGCCTGCATTTCTGCATGTGAAACGTGCCCTCCAGGTGACATCCCTGCCAATACACTTTAAAACTCCAAGCGACGTCACTCGACTAATCGCATGCTTTAACGGCACTATAAAGGAAGCAGAATTTACTTTCAGCAGACAGTCATCTCCTGACAAAAGAGAATGTGTTAATCTTCGAAAGCACAATTTGAAAATCCTCCGATTTGGAGCAATCCGGACACCGAGAAGATTTTACAGAATTTCACTCTGTTTAGATAATCAAGCAATTGTGTTTAGGGAATATGACAGGAATTCATATCTATTTTCCATGTAAGACGTGTACATTTCAGTGCTGACATTTCAGTGTTATGCTTATTTATCTGGACCTATACAAAATGACTACTACCCTTTTCATTTACATTATACGTGGTTATCTTCCATCACGCTCCTTTCTGCGAAAAATTATTAAAGATATAATATGTTTCTGAAAACTCATTACCTAAAACTAAAGTTACCATCACCTATGTTGATTTGTTTATCTCACTAGTACATACATATTTATGCATTTTCTGTCATTGAACCCAGGCCGACCTTACTCTCCATTTAATTTAATTATTGCTGGAAGTGCAATACAAAAAATGAGAAGCAGTGCCAAAAGGATTAAAATGAATGGTGAATAAGTACATTGTATTCGATTTGCTGATAATATATTAGTCTACCAGACTCAGAAAAGGGAAAGAACTATTTGTTAATTTTCTCTGGTGTTTTGGGCAGCTACAAACTGAAAATAAACACTTAACAAAACTAAAATAATGGGAACAGATAAATAGCTCAGACAAATAAGGGCAAACTCTAAGAAAGGAAATTCGATAGTAATACAAGTAAATGCATTCTGTTATTTGGAAAGTACATAATGGTTCAAATGGCTCTGAGCACTATGGGACTTAACATCTATGGTCATCAGTCCCCTAGAACTTAGAACTACTTAAATCTAACTAACCTAAGGACATCACACACATCCATGCCCCAGGCAGGATTCGAACCTGCATCCGTAGTGGTCGTGCTGTTCCAGACTGAAGTGCCTAGAACCGCTTGGCCACACCGGCTGGCTGGGAAGTACAGCCAGAAGAATAAGCAAACGGCAAGTGCTCCACCTGTAGGTGGTATTAACGCTCTCTGCTGGTTGTGGATAGACACAGTTGCTGGTCTCAAGCCAAAAGAGCTGTACAATCGCCAACATGACAAGCTGCAAAATATGTATTGAGGTTAGAGCAGTTGATGAATGCAACCTTATCAGTACTTGGAAAAGGGATAAATTTCAGACTGACTCCGATGCTACCAATGAGCGACTTTAGCAATGCAGTGGAATATGTTGCCCTTGCTTTTTAAAGGGACCTAATAGAGGACATATGTGGTAAAACATGCCACAATCTGTCTAGGTCCATTTCACAGAAGCCGAACTTTTCCAACAGGGAGAGGAAAGTGCTTGAAAGCCTTCAAGTACATTCTGAGACAGTCATCCTGTCAGCAGGCAAAGGAAATTCTACAGTCCTACCACCACTTTAGGTATAAAAGCAGAGAATGTATAACATACTAGAGGATGACACCTACAGCAGTAGCAGAAGATCATAAAAAACCGTGTGATGAGAAAGACCTTCCAACTTCTGCTCATTCCTTTTGAAGACAAGACTATGAAAAAAGCATTTGCTCCTCCAAGACTCCATTGCTTACAAAAAGTCCATAAAGAAGGGATTGGCCCCTGTCCCATCGTAGGCAACTTTGATGTACCAACATATTAGCCAGTAAAACATCTCTCTGCAATGGTCAGTCATTAGCACACAGAGAAATCGGCACGTTTCACCCATCAGCTTCAGAATTTCCATTTAGGCAAGAAAAACCTCATGGTGAGCATCGACATCTTTTTTCCATTTACTAGCACATCTCTAAAAGACTCTCCCAATCTCACAGGAGAGATGTTAGGACCGCCATCTAATGAAACTCTTTGAATTAGTTCTCACGTCAACTCTGGTGGTTCATGGTATGGGTTCCTGTAGTCATGTCCTAGTTCATGAACCACGGGCAACGTATGAGTGGCCAAGTAAGTGGTCCCGACAGTCGGGATACCAGTTACTTTGGAATAAGGCTGGGCATCTCGGACATATTCTGAGTCGTGGTCACCGTTGTGCTCATACGGCAAAGACAACCAAATCCACCGGTTAGTCCTTCAACCGTTAGGGGTAAAACTCAATGGGACTCAGGGCAAGTAAGGCTAGCAACCTGCTTCCCTGGTACTTTAAATATGATGCTGGCAACAATCAGAACAAAATGCCTCGGACCTTTGGAGGTGACGGAGTCCCACCTCTAACTGACAAACCAGGGACTCCTAAGATACGACTTGGCAAACAAATGGTAATGAGATGGGGAGCTATTAATATCAATGGGGGCTACTCTGGGAAGAAAGTAGAGCTGGCAGAGGCTGCAAGTAAGATGGGGCTGGACGTTTTAGCTGTTAGTGACATTCGGGTAAGGGGTGAGAAAGAAGAGGAAGTGGGAGAATACAAGGTCTACCTGTCAGGAGTCAAAGCAGGAATAGCACAATGGGGTGTAGGGCTTTACATCAGGAAAGAAATGGAACCCAGCTTAGTTGCAGTAAGGTATGTAAACGAACAACTGATGTGGATAGATTTGACAGTGTCTAGCAAGAAAATTGGGATTGTGTCAGTATATTCGCATTGTGAAGGGACAGATCAAGATAAGATGGATAGTTTTTATGAGGCACTCAGTGATGTAGTTGTTAGAGTAAAGGACAAGGACAGTGTTCTGCTCATGGGTGATTTTAATGCCAGGATTGGAAATCGAACAGAGGGGTAATGAAAGGTTATGGGTAAATTTGGAGAGGATATGGAGGCCAACAGGAACGGGAAACAACTCTTGGATTTCTGTGCCAGTATGGGCTTAGTAATCACAAACTCCTTTTTTAAACATAAGAATATTCACCGGTATACTTGGGAAGGCAGGGGAACCAGATCTGTCATTGACTATATAATAACAGATCAGGAATTCAGGAAGGCTGTGAGGGATACACGTGTATTCAGGGGATTCTTTGATGACAGTGATCATTATTTAATCTGCAGTGAAATTGGGATTGTGAGGCCGAAAGTGCAGGAGGTCAGGTCCATATGTAGGAGGATAAGAGTGGAGAAACTTCATGATAAGGAAATCAGGCACAAGTACATAACAGCAATCTCAGAAAGATACCAGTTAGTTGAATGTAGTCAATTACAGTCATTGGAGAAGGATGTCCGCCCCGGTAGCTGAGTGGTCAGCGTGACAGACTGTCAATCCTAAGGGCCCGGGTTCGATTCCCGGCTGGGTCGGAAATTTTCTCCGCTCAGGGACTGGGTGTTGTGTTGTCCTAATCATCATCATTTCATCCCCATCGACACGCAGGTCGCCGAAGTGGCGTCAAATCGAAAGACCTGCACCAGGCGAACGGTCTACCCGACGGGAGGCCCTAGCCACACGACATTTCCATTTATTTTATTGGAGAAGGAATGGACAAGGTACAGGGACACAGTACTAGAAGTGGCTAAAGAATGTCTTGGAACAGTATTGTGTGAAAGTAGGATGAAGCAAACAGCTTGGTGGAATGACACAGTCAAGGCAGCCTGTAAAAGGAAAAAGAAGGCATATCAAAAATGGCTACATACTAGAACTCAGGTAGACAGAGAAAGTTATGTTGAAGAAAGAAACAAAGCCAAACAGATAATTGCAGCATCCAAGAAGAAATCATGGGAAGACTTTGGAAACGGGTTGGAGACCATGGGTTAAGCTGCTGGAAAACCATTCTGGAGTGTAATTTGCAGTCTTCGAAAGGGAGGTAAGAAGGAAATGACAGGTATTTTGGACAGGTCAGGAAAACTGCTGGTGAATCCTGTGGATGCCTTAAGCAGATGGAGGGAATATTTTGAAGAGTTGCTCAATGTAGGTGAAAATACGATCAGCAATGTTTCAGATTTCGAGGTAAAATGGGAAAGGAATGATGATGGAAATAGGATCACATTTGAGGAAGTGTAGAAAATGGTCAATAGATTGCAGTGCAAATAAAGCAGCTGGGGTGGATGAAATTAAGTCGGAACTCATCAAATACAGTGGAATATCAGGTCTTAAATGGCTACACAGGATAATTGAAATGGCCTGGGAGTTGGGACAGGTTCCATCAGACTGGACAACAGCAGTAATCACACCAATCTTTAAACATGGAAACAGAAAAGATTGTAACAACTACAGAGGTATCTCTTTAATCAGCATTGTGGGTAAAATGTTCTCAGGTATTGTTGAAAGGAAAGTGTGAGTATTCGTTGAGGACCAATTGGATGAAAATCAGTGTGGGTTTAGGCCTCTTAGAGGTAGTCAGGACCAGATCTTTAGCTTACGGCAAATAATGGAGAAGTGTTATGAGTGGAACAGGGAATTGTATCTATGCTTTATAGATCTAGAAAAGGCATATGACCGGGTTCCAAGGAGGAAGTTATTGTCTGTTCTACGAGATTATGGAATAGGAGGCAAACTTTTGCAAGCAATTAAAGGTCTTTACATGGATAGTCAGGCAGCAGTTAGAGTTGACGGTAAATTGAGTTCATGGTTCAGAGTAGTTTCAGGGGTAAGACAAGGCTGCAACCTGTCTCCATTGTTGTTCATATTATTTATGGATCATTTGTTGAAAACAATAGGCTGGCTGGGTGAGATTTAAGGTATGTGAACACAAAATAAGCAGTCTTGCATATGCGGATGACTTAGTTGTAATGGCAGATTCGATTGAAAATTTGCAAAGTAATATTTCAGAGCTAGATCAGAAATGTAAGGACTATGGTATGAAGATTAGCATCTCCAAAACGAAAGTAATGTCAGTGGGAAAGAAATATAAACGGATTGAGTGCCAAATAGGAGGAACAAAGTTAGAACAGGTGGACAGTTTCAAGTACTTAGGATGCATATTCTCACAGGATGGCAACATAGTGAAAGAACTGGAAGCGAGGTGTAGCAAAGCTAATGCAGTGAGCGCTCAGCTATGATCTACTCTCTTCTGCAAGAAGGAAGTCAGTACCAAGACTAAGTTATCTGTGCACCGTTCAATCTTTCGACCAACTTTGTTGTATGGGAGTGAAAGCTGGGTGGATTCAGGTTACCTTATCAACAAGGTTGAGGTTAGATATGAAAGTAGCTAGGATGATTGCAGGTACTAGTAGATGGGAACAATGGCAGGAGGGTGTCCACAATGAGGAAATCAAAGAAAAACTGGGAATGAACTCTATAGATGTAGCAGTCAGGGCGAACAGGCTTAGATGGTGGGGTCATGTTACACGCATGGGAGAAGCAAGGTTACCCAAGAGACTCATGGGTGCAGCAGTAGAGGGTAGGAGGAGTCGGGGTAGACCAAGGAGAAGGTACCCGGATTCGGTTAAGAATGATTTTGAAGTAATAGGTTTAACATCAGAAGAGGCACCAGTGTTAGCACTGAACAGGGGATCATGGAGGAATTTTATAAGGGGGCTATGCTCCAGACTGAACGCTGAAAGGCATAATCAGTCTTAAATGATGATGATGATGTCAACTCTGTCTGACAGAAGTTGCTATGAACAGATTGATAGAATGGCGATGGGGAACCATGTTTGCGAAAGCATTTGAAGGAAGTCTTGAGTCAGCAGTCCACAACCCTTGCATTTCTTATGATATGTAGATGATATGTTCGTAATCTGGGAACATGGTTCAGATGCTGCAAAAAGACTTGTAAAATGTGTCATCCAACTGCATTAAAGCATCTGGTTAAAACTAACAGATTTATTCTTGGATGTCTCCAGATGTCATGTCCCCTCACAATGAGGGCCTCAGCACACTAGTGCAAAGTGCAGAGGGCTCTCGAAGTATCTGACCAAGAGGATCTAGTATCATAGTTGCACATCATACAGACACTTCCCTGGGAGAACAACTGCAGCTGCCAACAGATCCAGCATGCTATAAAGCCAATGCTCCGAACCTGCAGTTGTAAAGGAAGAAGACAAACCTTTTATGACGCCTTTCATCCCTTACTTTGATAACATGTCAACAAAAAGAGGAAAAATGTTTCGGAAATGTAGATTCAAGTGTGTATTTCGCCTGCCACAAAAGACAAAATCCTTGTTGTGAGCCGTTAAGGACGACCTACAGGATGCACAAAAATATGGAAACACCAAAAATGCAATACCTTAATATGTCTAATATGGTGCAGGGAAACTTCTGGCATTCAGAAGAGCTTCCACTCATCTCGGACTATTTCTGTATGATTTTCAAGGGAATCTTGTACCATTCTCCCTGCAAAATTGTGGCAAGTCTAGGTAACAACAATGGAGATGGATAGCAATCATGCACCATTCTCTCCAAAGCAGACCACAGAGGGTCAATAATATTGATATCTGATGACTGTGATGACCAGGGGAGATGTTACAATTCATCCTCTTGCTCACAAAACCAATCTTGGACGATGTGAGTTGTTTGAACAGGGGTTCTGGCAGTAACGTGTCCTTGCAGAATAGCCATGGGCCCTTGGAATACAAGGACATGGCTGCCCTAATTATCACTGATTTTCCTGTTATGGGCATTTGCATCACCGATACACACTTTGGAATTCCAGCTTAGATTGCAATTCCCAGATTTTGGAGCTCTCTTCATGCTGTTTGTGAGGGAAACATTTCATTCCCTAGTGAGTTTTGTAGCTGTCATCCTCTTAATTTTTGTCACAGTCCTCTTAAAGCACCATCCATCATGACCACTCAATATACGGTTTCATCTGCATTGTGAGACAGCCAACGATGTTTTTCCACTTTCCCTTTACGTGGGGAAACCTTCGATGTTGTACGTCTTGAAACTCCAAACATTTCAGCTCCCATGGGTACAGAAGAACCCACCATATGAGCAAGGGCAACTTGCCCATGTTTGACTTCACTTAGTTCTGACATAATGCATTCACAATTACATGCAACACTATTGTGACCACAGATGACACTTGCAATGTCTTGAGACCATTGCACAGGTGCTGTTTGTGGTCAAAAACAATAGCGAAACCTGCAGGCTTGGCTACAACCCACATTTATGTTAAAAAAACACATTTTTTGTGATGTGTCCATATTTTTGTGTAACACTGTAAGGTTCAGGGCTCTAGAAACTAGGAGTCTACCGCATCCCTTGCTAGTGTTGGAAAATGTATGGAGACGAGATTATCCAGATGGTGCAGGCAAGGTGCACAAAGCACTAGTATCAGAAAGATAAAGAATGATTAAGAGAGTCAGCTGTCACAGAGCATTGCATCTCCAAAGGACTTAGCATGAACAATGATGGCACCAAGTTCTTAAAAAAGTATAAGATGCATTGGACCATGTGTGTAAAGAATCTTTAGAGATTCTAGTAGAGGAACTGATATATGAAAGACAGAGCTTTCCAAGTAAGTAAGGCTTGTGATCCAGCCTTTAGCATGCCCAAGGCTCAATGAAAGTGTATGGAAAGATCCATTTACATCATACCAACTGAAGATTAGTGCCATAAATGCATACATACCTCCTCCATTTGCATTTTTCTGACCCTTATGGTTGTGACATGAAGACCAAGGGCCATGGCACATGTCTGTTCCAAGCACTTCCCCATCCACTTTGTTACCCGTCCTCCATTAGATTATTACCTCAGTCTTTTATTTCCTAGAATCCAGCAGAGATCTTCCTCAGTTTACCTGCCATCCATACTCCTGGCAACGTGTCCTGCCCACATATATTTCATTTTCATTATAGTCATAATAATTTCTTTCTGTCAAGTGTCTTTCCTCATCCATTTGTTTTTTGTCCTAATGTTTCTAATAATATCAACATTCATCTCTGCATTGTAACCTTGTATTTTTTAAATAGTTTTTGCATTGATGATTCATGCCTCTACCAAAAATTGTACTGGTAATGCATACTAGTTACTTCCAGAATCAGACATCTTAATATTTTCTGCCACTTATATTTTATTTTGCACAAAAGTGCATGCTGCTCATGCATAAAGATGGTCCTTGTAGGGAGAAACTATCAGCCTTCTTTAATGAAATTTTCACTCTGCAGTATAGTGTGTGCTGATATGAAACTTCCTGGCAGATTAAAACTGTGTACTGGACCAATACCTGAACTTAGGACCTTTGCCTTTCACTAGCAAGTGCTCTACAAAGCGAGCCACCCACACATGACTCACAACCCATTCTCATAGCTTTACTTCCATCAGAACCTCATCTCTCACCTTACTGCAGAGTGAAAATTTCATTACAGAAACATTCCTCTGGCTGTGGCTAAGCCATATCTCCACAGTATCCTTTCTTCCAGTAGTGCTAGTGTTGCAAGTTTTGCAGGAGAGCTTGTGTGATTTTTGGAAGGTAGGAGATGTGATACTGGCAGAACTAAAGCTGCGAGGACAGGTTGTGAGCCATGCTTGGGTAGCTCAGGTGGTAGAGCATGTGCCCACAAATGCAAAGGTCGTGAATTTGAGTGTCGGTCTGGTACATAGTTTTAATCTGCCAGGAAGTTTCATATCAGCCTTCTTCTCATATAATGAAATCTATTACATACTCCTTACTTTACCAGGTGGCATATTCCTCATCAGTTACGAAATCTGTGGATAGCTTTCATCGTGGGGATATAACACCGTTCAGCATTATTCTGGTGTGTTGTCACTTTACTTGTAGTCTGCTTTCAATTCTTGTTACATTCTCTGTGACCATATTATGTTAAAAGAATTTAGTCATTACTAAAAGTTTCAAAGTATAAATCAGTGTCATTATTACCTTACTGGGACTTCAGCAGGGGAATCTGGAGTTATTGTATTGCGTAGATTCCATTGTTTTCCTTGCTGGATTTCTATAAGTGTCATTCAATAAGTAATGCCCCACATTTTTTCTCAGAACATGTTTATTGTTAAGAGTCAGAATTTGGTGACAATATACATAAACATGTCTTGTCCATGTCCTATTTTCCTTTGTAGTCTCCATCACATTCTATGGCCGTACACCAACATTGTGGAAGAGCATGTATTCCCTGCTGGTAAAAGCTCTTGTTCTGTAGGCGAAACCATGTTTTCACTGCATGACTGACACTCCCATCATCTTCGAAGTGTGTTTTCCATAGAGAATCTTTAAGTGGCCCAGAGAGAAGGAAGTCCAAGGGTGCCAGGTCTGGACTGTAGGGTGGATGAGGCAACGATGTCCAGCCCAATTTAGCGGTGTGTTCTCAGTTTCTCAGACTTGTGTATGGACGTGTTTTACCATGTTGAAGCAAGATTTATGCTGGATTCTCGTCCGGTCGAACATGTCGGAAATGGTTCTTGAGTTTGAGTCTTCACGCATGCCTCTGAATTGATGTTTGACCCTCTTGGCATCACATCCATGAGAATGACATCATCACAATCCCAGAAGACTGTCACCATGACTTTTCTGGCAGAGAGGGTTGTCTTGAATTTCTTCTTTTGTGGTGAATGAGGATGATGCCACTCCATGGACTACCTTTTTGTTTCCGTTGCAAAGTGGAGCACTCAGCTTTTGTCCCCCATAATGATCCATGACAGAAAGGCCTCTCTGTCAGTCTCAAAATGCTCCCACAATTCAGATGAAATGCCTTTCCTTGAATGTTGTGGTCCACTGTGAGCATTCTTGGAAGCCATCGTGAGCACCTCTTTGAATATCCGAGCGTCTCGATCGTTGCAGACATACTTTCAATGCTGACTGACAACTGTAGAGCCAATTGTCGAGTTGTAATACACTGGTCGACACAAGTAATGGCATCCGCATGATTCAGCATGTCTGGAGCAGTGGCTGTGACAGGACATCCCTAGTGTGGCTGATCATGGAGCTCTGTTTCTGCATTTCCTGAGGCTGTAACTTTCTTTACCTATCACCCAACTGTGCTCCTATCAACTGCAGCATTGCCATACACTACACACAAATGTTTATGGATGTTTACCATGATTTCTTTTTCTGCACACAAGAATTCAATAACAGCACGCTGCTTGTAATGTGAGCCATATGTAGACACCATTTTGACACTTTACTATGGCTCTGCCTTCTCCCAGAATGGTTCAAAACTTCACTACTGCACAGAACAAACATCAAATGTGAACCAACAAGGACACTTGTCTATGTGTATTAATGGCTTCTTTAAATAAATGTGGGGCATTACTTATTGAACAACCCTCATAGTTTGTTCTTGGGCAATCTGAAACATGAAGAGAAAAAATCTTTTTATTCAAGTACTATTGTTGTGTATCTGCATTTTCACCAACTCAAGTTTTATCGAAAATCACTGAAGTACAAACAAATCGCAAGATAATTTACACCCAGATTCTTATTAAACCAAACAGAAACAAAGATTGCTAGAGATGGATACCTCATGGGAATAAAACTACTCTTGAGATTTATTGAATAACTCAAGTGACAGTGCTGGATAACACTATAACTTTGCCAAGTTGGGAAGCACTCTAATGTGAACCACTGTCTCAGTGCATGCGCATTTTCTTTGCTCCTCAGATTCATAGCTATTAGTCATCAGGTGAAACTCGTCCTGTACTTTACTACATGTGCCTGCAGTTCCACAGTTATCCTCCCAAAGGCCATTGACACCTGCTGCTTACCACTGCAACACTGGAAATTTAATTATTGTCTGCAGCCACGTACCATATGAGCAAATTTTCCATTCTATATTGAGTACTAATATTCTGCTGAATATGCGGACTATGACAGTTCAAATTTTTGTGTTGTCTCATTGTCACTGTAGGCTTGTACCATGGGAAGCAAGAAGAGGATGTTGTTTGGTGGTCGGTAGCCTCTTTCTATAATACAACTGCACGCATCAATAACAGGGTTCTTTATCCACATAAACAAAGAACTACTTAACGTCCAAGATAGTCTGTTACAGTCCACGTTAGCCTCACTGCTGGTGAAATACAAGTCCCGCTATGCACACTCATCTGGTCGCTACTGACTGACTCTGAGCTAGAGGCTGAGCTAACTGCAGCTGTGACTCCCACTGTGCTTTGACTGATGACTCGTCTTGTTGACTCACTGGGTGACTGACTGGCCCTCCAGTCCGCGGCGGCAATCTAAATAGTGGCAGTTCCAGAGGGTGTTGGGAGTGCGTTTCTTGCGAATCTGTCTTTTGCCTCTACCAATTTTCTCACAGCCGTTTTACCACCAGGAGTACTGGCACCACCTTATGCCAGCACAGTCAATGAGGATGATAGGGTGGTGATGATGACAGCACAACACCCAGTCCGTGGGCGGAGAAAATTCCCCGACCCAGCCGGGAATCAAAGCCGGGCCCAGAGGATTGACAGTCCATCACGCTGAGCATTCAGCTATCTGGGGCCTGATGACATGACAGAACAAAAGTGATCACTTAAATTAAATTGACAGCCACTCATATTCACTTTTTTTTAAGGAACTTAAGATTGCAACCTATGTCTATATCAAGACACGATTAAAAAACTATTGTCAGCAAAGAGAAGTGTTTTAATTTCATGAGCAACACCGCCCTCTCCCTCCCCCACCACAACCACCCAGATGGGTGGCTGTTGAGGAGCAATGGTCATTAGCAGCCCACAAAAGGAGTACCAATCACACCTCAGTCACATTAGGCTTCCCAACGAAGTAGGCTTGTCCAGAGCTGAAATTCCATTTAAAATAGTTAACAGACACATGTACTTCCAAAAGTACAAGCAAAGCTACACTTGCTCATCCACTAACCATCACCAGCTCAGCAAGAAATAACATGGAAAAAGTGATACTTCAGAAGCCACGTTACAACAGTAGCTAAACACACAACAAAGGAGAGCATGTAGCTGAGCGTATTAACTCGACCATTAAAACAGAAACATCCCTAAGGAAGCAGAAGTCAAGAAAACACCTCCTGACTCACTTGTCTGATGAGAAACTGTTTGTTGAAAACATAGAACTGAAAGTACATCTGAAACAAGAAAAAGATCCTCTGTATCAACCCTAGCCATCATGACATTCTCAAATAAGTGAAAAGAGAAAGAAAGACACACGCTTGAACATTGCCATACTACAGTGGAACATAAATTGATTCTATGTGAAGGAACTTGATTATCTTAGCATGAGGAAGGCCTCTGTGTCTCTGCCTACAGGAGACACACTTCAAAGCATCTGCCATTCATATCCTGATCAGTCATAGCCGCCACTGGAAAGGTGGCCTCAGTGAAGAGATGGATAAACAGACTATGGCCAAATCATCAATAAAAAATACCACTCACTGCCTCTCTCCATAGACATCAGCTTTCAAGCAGATGTCATGAAAGTGCTATTGCAATATGGGACATCTTTTTAGTGACACATGTCACTAATGAGGCTCTACACAATGAGACTCATCAATACCATCACCCAGTGGCCCAGAAATTTTCTTCTTTGTGGAGTCACAAATAAAATGAATCTGCAGCTCTCCACCATGCCCCCTCCCAACTGGACAGAAAGGTTGAGGACCTCAAGTTGCCCCCCTGTGGGTTCGGGGGTAAGAATAGGCCCGTGGTATTCCTGCCTGTCGCAAGAGGCGACTAAAAGCAGTATCAAACGTTTCATCCTTATGTGATGGTCCCCTCTCGGATTTGACCTCCATCTTTCTAAATTCTTCCGAAGAGCGAGCCAATTGGGGAAGGACGCCTTACTTGGTGCATTGTGTCCATTTTGCGTTGAGAACTTTCGCCAGCTTATTCATCGTTGCATTACGGTCCTGCCCGCTCTCCATCTCTTGGGCATGGATACGTTCCTGGCGTCTGCTGAAGACCTGGATCTCACCGGTCCCTCAGATGCCATGGATGTCACTCGCGCAGGTACTGAATCGGTGGCAGCGAGTGAAAAAGCGACGTAAATTGCCTTCCCAGTCCCTTCACGCCTTTCTCAGCCATGGACAATATCATCCTCCAGTGGAACTGCAGCGGTTTCTTCCACCATCTAGCTGAGCTCCGACAACTTATCAGCCTTCACACTTTCTTCTGCATTGTTCTTCAGGAAACTTGGTTTTCAGCAATGCGAACCCCTGCCCTCCGTGGCTATCGGGGTTATTATAAGAACCGGGCAGCTTATGAAAGGGTGTCTGGTGGCGTCTGCATCTATGTCCTTCACTCTCTTCACAGCGAGCCTGTCCCTCTACGAACACCTTTGGAGGCTGTCGCTGTTCGGGTGTGGACGCCACAGGCTGTTACCGTCTGCAGTCTTTACCTTCCACCGGATGGTTATGTCGCACAGCATGTCCTGGCTGGGCTGATAGCCCAGTTGCCGCCACCTTTCTTGTTACTGGGCGACTTCAACGCCCATAATCCTCTGTGGGGTGGGTCAGTGGCAACAGGTCGAGGCGCCACCATTCAGCGTTTATTGGCACAGCTAGATCTTTCCATTCTAAATGATGGTTCCGTCACTCACTTCAGCGTGGCGCATGGCACGTACTCCGCCATCAACCTTTCGACCTGCAGCCCTAGCCTCTTACCTTCTGTCCAATGGAGAGTGCATGACGACCTGTGTGGTAATGACCACTTTCCGATCTTTCTGTCACTGCCACAGCGTCACTCTTCTGGGCGCCCTAGCAGATGGGCTATGAACAAGGCTGACTGGGACTTGTTCTCCCCAATTGCCACTGTTGAGCCTCTCTCTAATGACGTCATTGATGCGGCGGTTCACTCAGTCACCACCGGCATCGTTACTGCCGCAAATTTTCCATTCTCCGTTCTTCTGAGTCCCCTCGGCGGAGGACTGTGCCTTGGTGGTCGCCTGAGATCGCTGAGGCGATTAAAGATCGCCGGCGGGTGCTACAGCGTCACAAGCGACATCCCTCCATTGAACACCTCATCACCTTCAAACGGTTACGTGCGCGGGCCCGCCACCTTATCCGCCAACGCAAGCAGGAGTGCTGGGAGCGGTATGTGTCCACCATTGGCCTCCATGTCTCTCCATCGCAGGTCTGGGCCGAGATCCGACGCCTCTATGGCTATCGGACCCCTGTCTGCGTCCCTGCGCTCTCACTGCATGGAGCAGTTTGTACAGACTCCGACAAAATTGGCAATAGCTTGGCAAAGCATTTTGCTCTGAGTTCCGCTTCTTCCAATTACCCACTGGCCTTCTACTCCATTAAAGAGCGGATGGACCGTCAGAGCCTTTCCTTTCACACCCACCATCATGAAACCTACAATGTTCCATTCAGTGAGTGGGAATTTCACAGTGCCCTCGCCGCTTGTCCTGATACCACTCCTGGGCCAGATCGCGTCCACTGTCAGATGCTGAAACACCTTTCAGTGGACTTCCAGTGACGCCTCCTCGACCTTTACAACCGTATTTGGGTTGAGGGTGAGTTTCCGTCGCAATGGCGGGAAAGTATTGTTATCCCTGTTTTGAAACCTGGCAAGAACCTTTTGGAGGTGGACAGCTACCGTCCCATTAGCCTCACCAACGTTCTTTGCAAGTTGCTTGAACGGATGGTGAGCCAGCACTTGAATTGGGTACTGGAGTCTCGGGGCCTTCTGGCTCCGTCTCAGGGTGGGTTCCGTAAAGGCCGCTCCGCCGCCGACAATCTGGTGAGCCTGGAGTCAGCCGTCCGTACTGCTTTTGCCCACCGTCAGCACCTGGTCGCTGTCTTTTTCGACATGCGGAAGGCGTACGATACGACATGGCGTCATCACATCCTTTCTACGCTTCATGGATGGGGTCTTCGGGGTCCACTGCCGATTTTCATCCGAAATTTTCTGTCGCATCGAACCTTCCGCGTGCAAGTCGCGGCCTCATATAGTTCCTCCCGAGTCCAGGAGAACGGGGTGCCACAGGGATCTGTCCTCAGTGTCTGCTTGTTTTTAATTGCAATCAACGGGCTCGCTGCAGTGGTGGGAAATTCTGTCTCCGCTTCCCTGTATGCTGACGATTTCTGCCTCTACTATAGCTCCATTAGCATTGCAGCTGCTGAACGTCAGCTGCAGGGCGCTATCGGCAAGGCGCAGTCTTGGGCCGTAGCGCATGGTTTCCAGTTTTCGGCTGCCAAGACCCGCGTTATGCATTTCTGCCGGTGCCGAAGAGTCCACCCTGAGCCGCAGCTTTATCTTTCCGGCGAACTTCTTGCTGTGGTGGAGTCACATAGATTTTTGGGAGTTGTTTTTGATGCCCGGTTGACTTGGCTGCCTCATATTCGGCAGCTTAAAGAGACGTGTTGGTGGCATCTCAATGCTCTGCGATGCTTGAGCCACACCAGCTGGGGACCCGATCGATCTACCCTCTTATGGCTCTACCAGGCATTAACCAGTCCCGCGTGGATTATGGGAGTCTGGCTTATGGCTCAGCATCCCCATCTGCGTTGCGGGTGCTGGACCCAATACTACAAAGCGGGATACGCCTTGCCACTGGTGCCTTCCGGACCAGCCCTGTGGACAGCATACCTGTGGAGGCAGGTGTCCCTCCACTGCGGATGCGGCGCCAACATTTACTGGCCGCTTATGCTGCCCATGTTTTTAGCTTGCTCGGGCATCGAAATTATCGTCTTCTGCTCCCACAATCGGTCGTCCATCTGCCAGAACGTCAGCCCCGGTCAGGTTGTACGATCGTGGGCCGGGTCAAAGAGCTTCTCTCCAGGCTTGGGGTTTTCCCTGTTCCACCTCCTTTCCGGGCCAATTTGCGCACACCCCCAATGGTGTGTTTCTCGCCCTTGCCTTCTGTTCGACTTGGCACAGGACCCAAAGGACTCAGTCCCTCTGGAGGCCTTCCGCCGCCGCTTTTATTCCATGCTAGCCATGTATCAGGGCTCTGGCATTGTATACACTGACGGTTCGATGGTTGCTGGTCGTGTCGGTTATGCTGTGACTCTAGGGGACCACTATGAACAACATTCATTGCCAGCTGCCTGCAGCATTTTCACTGCTGAGCTGGTCGCCATCTTTCGTGCCCTCGATTATATCCTCTCCTGCTCAGGTGTTCCTTCATTATCTGCAGCGACTTCCTGAGCCGTTTACAAGCTATCGACCAGTGTTTCCCTCGTTCTCATCTGGTGATAGCCATCCAGGGATCCCTGCATAATCTTGCCTGTTACGGCCGCTCTGTGGTCTTGGTTGGACCCCAGGCTATGTTGGGATAACCGGCAATGAACATGTCGACCGCCTGGCGAAAGCAGCCACCAGTAAACCACCTCTGGACATTGGTCTCCCAGAGACTGATTTGCGAGCAGTCCTCCGCCGAAAAGTTTTTGCATTTTGGTACGCTGAATGGGCGATCTAACCACGCCCAATGAACTCTGTGTTATAAAGGAGATGACGACTGTGGCGGTCATCCATGCGAGTCAACTGCATGGACTCAGTCATCCTTTGTCGGCTCCGCATTGGCCACACCTGACTGACACACAGTTATTTACTGTGTCGTGAGGACCCGCCTCTTTGTCGCTGTGGGGCAGCCTTGACAGTGGTCCACATTCTGTTGGAGTGTACCCTTTTAACTGTGATCAGGCAGATGTTTGCGCTGCCTGATACGCTCCCTGCCCTTTTAACAAATGACTCCGCCATAGCAGGCTTAGTTTTGCGTTTTATTCGGGCAGGAGGCTTTTATCATTTGCTCTGAGTGTTTAGTTTTACTTAGTGTTGATTCTGGCATTTGCCCTACGGTTTTAGACTGAGTTTTTAATATGTTTCTCGGTGGTTGGCTTTTCCTTTTTTTCTCTATGGTCAGCCAACCACCGTCACACTCTGTGTGATTTTAATTCATTTTTTCTGGTCTTTGTCTCAGTTTCTCTTGTCCTGTGTTGTCTGACATCTTTTCCATTTTTTTTCGTTTTTACTCTGTGTTGGTGTTTTCAAGTCTTGGAACAAGGGACTGATGACCGTAGCAGTCTGGTCCCTTTAATCTCCCAAACCAACCAACCAACCTCAAGTTGACTGGAGCTTCATGTGTACAGAACACTGTGTACAACTTGTAGTTAAATTATCCTGTTGGATAGTTCTTACCATGGCATTTATATTGTGATTCACATGAGAGATAAACAGTCCAAGCAAGGTCAAACATTTATATGCAGAATAAGCCCCCAGTGTCTGCATCAAAGCAAGAAATACATGTACTGAAATAAGTTGCTCCTGCACCAAATGAATTAATGCAGGTGTTAATAAAACACTAACTTTCTTTGTATTCCATGTCAGTAAGTCTTCCCACTACAGCAGACAGTGTGAAAATGAACAGAAAAGGCCATTCTGTTTGATGCATTTAAACATACAATAACTAAGAAATAAATTGCACTTGTTGCAGACTTTCATGGATGAACTAATATATATATAAATAATAAATGTCAGAATAGGGTCACTTGAATCAGCTGGAACTGTGATACATTATGAAGGCCTTATGAACTACACAGTGAAACACAAAGTTGTGATCTGTCACCCACCAAATGGGAAGTTAGGTCATTTCTTCAACAGCCTAAATAAGACAACTGGTCAGTTGAACCCAATAACCTCACAATACTGGGTAATTTAAATAATGATGCAAATTATTGTGATATTAATAATTTAAAATTATCAGGTTTATTGAATTCATATAACCTTATAAATGTAGTAGCTTTTCAAATCTGAGTAATAGATTTAACTTCCAGGAGGATAGACAATGCAATAATCAGCAAATATGATTAAGATAGTGTTCATTTCAGTAACACAGAATGTCACTTCTCTGGTCATTGTTGCTGGAAAACTGATTATTTAAATGCAGATCCTCCACAAATTGCAAAAATAATTCAGCAGAAAAGAAGCATAACCACTATGAACATAACCAGATTCAAAAACATACTAGCTACAGAGAATTTGGACATTGTCTGCCAGTGAGAAGGGTCAAATAATAAATGGGACGAATTCATTCAATTCTGTTGAAGCATTTTGAGTCTTGTTGTCCAATTAAAACAGAAACAGTTTTCAGTCAGTGGAAGGAAGAGTTAAAATAAACTACCAGCTACGTTAGTCAAGCTTCCACTGAATATCCATGACCTCAATATAATGTAAAAATCATCTGGGCTGGACATTTTCAAAGAAAAATATACCAGTGCTAAGCAAAGCTTCAAACTAGAGCTCCTAAATCTTGGGAAATAAGTCCACAGTGAAACAATAGCACAGTCAATTAATGTAATCCATGCCTCCTCGAATCTTACTAAGAAATATTGTAAAACATGTATGAACACAAAATGGGAAGCAATAAATAGCAAACATGAAGGTCAACTGATAAGAGACCAAAAAACTGCTTGTAACCAACTGGCACCATACCTCGAGACACAGATCCACTCAACATTCTAGTGCCCTGCTACACAACAGATAAGGACTCTGAATTTGAGGAAATAAAAGGACAAGAGATAAGCAAAATAATTCTTTAGCTACAGAACTAACACTCAAGTAGTTGGGATGGTTTTTCCAGCACAGTAATTAAGAAATACTCAAATGTTGTGGTTAAAACAATTCAGCATCAAAGAAGGTATGTTTCCTAAAGCTTTGACAAGGAGCATTGTCAGACCAATACATAAAAAGTATCAAAGGAGGCAGCATAAAACTACAGACCAATACCTCAGATTTTTACATTCAGTAAGATTTTTGAATCAGTAATGCTGGTACAGCTTTGTGCATTTTTCACTATAAACAATCTCCTTGCAGAAATTCAACATTGATTTTTAAAAAATCGCAATACTACTGCACCTGTCACAGAATTTTTGTTCCAAGTCTGTAGCTTTCTAGATGAAGGAAAGCATACTCTAGGCACATTTTTAGATTTCACAAACGTTTTTGGCCTTCTTGCAGAAGCTGAGAGGGTGCAATATTGTGCACACATCTCTTGAACTACTATCTGTTTATCTACAGAACTATAAAAAATGCTCAAACATAAATTATCAAAGGAGTCAAAAAAAATCTACATTCAGTCTTTGACTGAAATGGTAATGCAGTGTGTGCTGTGCCTGTATTAGGACAATTTAATTTTTTGTGTATATAAACGATTTATACATCCTTCTAATTCCCATATGGAGATGACACCTCTCAACTGTTCTATGGTGACCATGGGGATGATATATTTTTTAACACGTGGCATGTATGAGGTGACTAAATATTTTAGTAACCAACACCTAAAAGCAAACACCTCAGAATCACAGTTACTGGAGTTAAAAGCAGGCAACTTGTGCATAGATGTGAAGGAGGCATTTATGGAATTTTATATACAGACAATGGAGGCTGTAAGTTCCTTGCTGTGCACTTGAATGACAATTTTCAGTGGGAAAATCATGTTAACTAGGCATTCAGAAAGGTAAGCAGTACATTGTATTTGCTTAGCCAAATGTCCAAAATTGTATGTAATGAAACATTAAAACAGTGCACTATGGGGCAGTTTTCATGTTTATAAGTTATGGGATAGAGCTGCACTTGAACAGATCACTGGTGCTATGAAAGAGAGTTGATAGGATGGTTCATGATCTGGGACACAGGGAAACCTGTTGTGATGCCCTCGTGAAACATAAATATCTAACTGTGTTGTAAACCGTTGTACGCAAATGAAATATACTGTACCTCTGTAACAATACAACATTTTCAAAGGCAACACACAAAAAAATATAAGAAATAAATAAATATTCTCCAGACTTTGCTGACATTTTCAATAGCATTTGGAGAACTATTTGTTATAAACAAGGCACATTGTTTGCTGAAGAGTTGCTTATCAGTGCTTGAATATTGTGATAGCATTCAGGAATGTGTACATTGAGCTATGAATATGAACTATCATACTGCTATTGGATCCATTTCAGAATCTTTATGCCACCTACAAAGAGCATTATGATGGAGCGAGGAGTGCTGCTCTGCAAACAGGCTGAGTACATCCTGATCCAGTCTAACTGCAGAAATCTCTGCGGTCATTTGGGTATTAAATGCAAAATGTTGAGAGAAGAGAATGTGGCATCAGTTTTTGAATGTTGTACATCATTCCACAAAATCCAAAGCAATAATGGAGACCATGATGAAGGATGTATGGTTGAAATGGCAGGTTATCTGTGTAATGTACATTAGATGTCACCAGACCAACCAAGGCAGATAGCACAGCCAATGGCACAAAATTTTGTCCCAGCCAGTATCCAGCCTTTGTTCACCACAGAGCCATAGTTGAGAAGGATAATCACAAATTCTGTTCAAATGATGATGTACATCACAACATCACATTACTGATCTGAGACGTGTAGCTGGTATTGTATGTAGCTTGCGGCATAGCATTTGGTTGCAATAAGGCTGTGGCATAACACACGACACACAAAAGAAATCCTCTTCAACCTAATATAGGGAACAGAATCATTTCCCATCTCACAAAAGTATTCCACAATGTTCCCATTTATGAAATCTGGGAAGGAGTGTACCTGCCAAAATTGTTGTTGCATTGTTGCCCTCTCTGCTGTGTAGGAAAGATTGTGGAACATATGGAGCACCAACTCAGATTATGAGTCATGGAAGTTCTATCAGACCATTCTGGAATGGAGAATTCAGCCACACAAGGAAGGATGCTAAGGATTACTGCCTTTGCCAAGGAACTCTGCAAAATATTTATTATAGATCAGAGTCAAGTCACCTACATTTTGCCTGGCAACCACTCATGTGAAATGAAGTACATTTAAATACCTCCGTACAGGCCACTGTCCCCTTCTGTGCCTAGAGGACCTTTCAGTCTGCAGTGTTTGAGAAGTGTTAGAAGAGTTCACTGAGTTTACACATGAAAGGACAATCCATAGGCTGGGGAATGAAATTGCTTTGTATTTTAGGGAATAATACTGGAAGAGTGAAATGCTTATTATGTTTTTCCTTTGCTTCCCAGTTTATACCAAAAGGTTGTGAATTTGCTGTTACTATGTTCCTCAAGCTGGTTGTAACTAAAAAATCTTGAAATTACCATTTTTATTTTAATATATCTGTATAGATTTCTAAAGAAATGGATAAACACTCATCCTATTTTATTACAGTTTTACAATGTGATTTTGCATATAAAATGCATTCTGTTTTTAAATATCCAGAAATAAATTCAGTGTTTCTGTAGTTAGATAATAAGCTTTTTCATGTAACACAATTTTCAGTCTCATTCTCATTATTTTGAGATTATTCATTGCTTTTTTACCATAAGAGTTAGTGTAATTCATGAATTTGCATGAAGTAGACTTATTTTAACATTATTAGCATTATGTATGTAGCATCTAATGAAATTAATAAATGCAATCAGTGATTACACTAACAAAAACAACTTACTCCACAGCTGTGCTTCTCCATCAGATGAAGAAAGTAATGTAGCAGATGAAGTGTGTGTGACTACATCGAGATGCAAGCTGGTGACCCTTCTGAGAAGGATGTGGTTACTATTGCGTGACCCTGCTGTCTGGAGGCCTTTGCTACTACTAAACATGTATTTCCTTTTCATGCAGCTTGCTGGTGTTTATGTGGTTGTGTCCTATGCTGTGGACATTGTGACTAACGCAGGAGTGGTTATTGATGCATACATGGCCACAATCATGCTTGGTGGTGTACAGCTTGTCTCTAGCCTTGTTGTCAGCTACATTGTTACCAGGTATTGTACAGAATAAAATAACTTTTTTATAATAATGCATTAACACAATCAAAGAACATTCAATAACTTGCATAGTTGAGTAAATAGTTCTTTACTTCCGAAGAAGCCAATAAATGTGATTAGTTTTGTGCCACATATCTGTATAAGCTATTAGTACATGCACTTCCTCTCCTCTCTGAGAAACATGTTATCCCATTGGTATGATTACTAGTTATTCTAGATGCCAGCAACATTTTTTTAAACAGTCAGCAAGCCGCTTTTTGTTAATACATTGTCTGTCGTTTTTTCAATCTCAGCAGCATATTTCATATACCGGTAATGTTATCTTCAGTGCATATGTTTAGATGACTTTGAGTGGATGCTGAGAGGGGATAGAAGAGGGGATTGAGTAAAACTGTGTACAAACATTTCAGTATATCTTTTTTCCTGGTTATTTTAACAGTTTCATGTTCTACTGTTGTAGCATGGTGTTGACAGAAATATTTTCTGCCTTAAAGCTCCAGTCACAATTATTAACACTATTCAGATCTGTTGTCTGTACCAGTTACCATTATTATTACTATTGTTGTTGTTGTTGTTGTTGTTGTTGTTGTTGTTGTTGTTGTTGTTGTTGTTGTTGTTGCTGCTGCTGCTGCTGCTGCTGTTGCTGTTGTTGTTGTTGTTATATTTGTGGGAGTACAGCATATTCTGCTCTCGCAACTAATGTAAGATTAATATGTAAATCTCATTTGCAAGTTTCACAGTTTTAAGAGAGTCTACATTTGTCATATAAGAATCAGTTGCAATAGTACCAAGGGTCAAAGATTAACACTGGTTACATGATGTTGTAGAGGTATGTTAAATATGCAGCCATAAGGCACAAATAAATATCAAATTTTATTATTATGGAACTGATTTGATCTTCACTTGTGGCTTATGGCTACAATTTAACTCCACAACATCATATAACCAGTGTTAATCATTGACCCTCGTCAAGAAGACATTTTTATAAGTTGTCAAAACCTATGTCAGGGGATTTTCAGTAAACCATGTACTATTGCAGCTGTATTGGCTGTTTTTCTCCTTTTCCTACATGAAGAGTACATTACAGTTGCTGCCTGCAGCCATGTAAAAGATTTTGAATGAGTTAAATAAGTAGACACCACTGACTGTTAAATTTCCTTGAGCGCAGCAACAGCATGCTCATTTCACCCACCATACCAAATACCAAAGTTCATGAAATCAAAAAGCTACTCATACAGCCAAGTTTTGATCACATTATGAAATTATTATACAGCAGCTGTAAAATAGACAATATGTACAATACCATTCTACACCTGTACATGCAGTTGTATCTGATATCATTATACATGGTGCCCTGTTAGTGTGTGGTTCTGGGCCAGTTGGTTAGTTAGTTACATATTCCATAGATCAGTAGAATGATTATTTTATCAAAATGATGTGGAATGAGTCAGTTTACAGGATATTACATATGATTAGTGTTAACATTAATGAGCACATTATTATTTTCTGTTCTACTCATGCAAGTACACTTTTTTTTTACTGGCTATCAGTTTTTAGAGCTTTGTCAATGGAATAAAAGGAATTGTCCTGGAGAAGTGATTTTAAATGAGATTTAAAACCTACTTTGCTACCTGTCAGGCATTTTATGTTATTGAGCAAATAATCAAAAATTTTTGTTGCTGCGTATTGAAATTCTCTCTGAGCCACTGGCAGCCTTAACTTGGGCAATAAAGATCATATTTCTCTTTGGTGTTGTAGGTATGTACATCACTCTTCTTCTCAAATTCTGATGGATTACGTATGACAAATTTTATTAGCAGATGTATGTATTATGACAGTGGAGTTGAAATGCCTAGCTCCTTGAAGAGGTACCTACATGATGTACATGGATGAACACCACATATTATTCTTACTGCTCACTTTTGTGCAGTCAACACATGTGGATTCATACAACAACATAGGAAAAGACAGTCTTACCATAAAGATGACACACTGAGTTGCAGACAGGCACATTAAGACACTTACACATAAGCTTTCAGCCACAGCCATCATCGTAAAAAGAGAAACATACACCATTCATTCACACAAGCAAGCACTCCAGCAGTTCGGGCCCAACAACTATCACGTGGGATGGAAGCAGCAATCTCAATGGGGGGTGGCGGGTGGGGAGGGGGGTGTGGCGAGAGAATGGGAAGGGATAGCAGTGTACAGAGGGGCAAAAGAGGCTCGTTGTCTGGTGGAGTATGCAGGGAATAGGATGCCAACAGGTGCAGCGTCAGGTGGTTGTGGGGCAGGGAGGTAGGGAAAAAGGAGAGGAGTGGGGAAAGATGGGCAGGTGTATTGGCAGAGGGTGGCAAACAAGGAGGGTGGGAGACGAGAATGAGGAGAAGGTAATAGGACAGAGGAGGTGGAAACCATTGAGTGGAGTATGTGGGGACAGTATGTTACCATACGCTGTGGCCAGAATAATTATGGGACTGGAGGATGTGTTGTAAGGATAACTGCCATCTGCGCAGTTCAGAAAAGCTAGTGGTGGAGGAGATGATCCGTATGGCTTGGGGAATGAAGCAGCCATTCAACTCAAGCATGTTATGTTCTGCTGCATTTTGTGCCACAGGGTGGTTTACTTTGCTCTTGGCCACAGTTTGGCAGTGGCCGTTTATCCTGATGGACAGCTGGTTGGTAGTCACACCAATATAAAAAGCCATGCAACAGTTGCAGCAGAGCTGGCAGTTGACATGGCTGCTTTCACAGATGGCCTGGCCTCTGATGGGGTAGGATAAACGTGTGACAGGGCTGGAATAAGAAGTGCTGGGTGGGTGGATTGGGCAGGTCTTGCACCTGGGTCTTCCACCGGGATATGATACATGTGGCAAGGGATTGGGATTGTGAGTGGCATAAGGACGGACTAGGATGTTATGAAGGTTGGGTGGGTGATGGAACATCACTTTAGGAGGGGTGAGAAGGATCTCAAGTTGGATGACCCTCATTAGAGGCCATATGGAGCAAAGCCCTGCCAAAACATATGGTTCAGTTGTTCCAGTCCAGGATGGTATTGGGTGACAAAGGGGGCACTCCTTTGAGGCCGGTTCTTGGGGCTGGTGAGAGGTTTGGGGGTGTGATGGGCAATGGCAAGGCAGATCTGTTTGTGGACTAAGTCTGGGGGTAGAGCATGTCTGTGAAGGCCTGGGTGAAGTCCTCAGCATACTGGACAAGGAAGTTCTTGTCACTGTAAATACACCATCCCTGATTGGCCAGGCTGTATGGGAGGGATCTTTTGCGGGAAAGGGGTGACATCTCTCTAAATGCAGGTCCTGTTGGTGGTTGATGGGTTTAGTGTGGACAGGGGTGCAGATGGAGCCATCTATGAAGGTGGCATGATGGGTTTAGGAGAGAAGGTGTTGAGGTTGTGAAAGAATGAAGACAGGGTGTCTTCGTCCTGAGTCCTCAATACCATTTCACCATAAAGCAATATGATATGGCCCATGGGACAAATTCAGTATATGTGTTTAAAATAGACCATCTTGTAGCGTTAAACTTATAGTTATGTAGCCTTGTGTGTGCACACGTTCACTCACTTCTACATTTACAACTTTTGCATCTACACTCTGCAGGCCGCCTTACGGTGTGTAGCAGAGGGTAAGTTGAGTACCACCGTCTTAATGCCAAGCGTGTGTGTGTGTGTGTGTGTGTGTGTGTGTGTGTGTGTGTTTGTGTGTGTGTTTGCATTCTATACATACACAAGCTAAACTGCTCGAATATAGCTTACTCCCATTCTCTGTCTTCCAGATGTGGTCGTCGGCCATTATCAATCATCTCTGGTGCTGGCATGATGCTTTGTATGTTGGGACTCTCAATCTACCTGCAACTAGCTGACCTGTCCGCCACTAATAAATCTGCAGTTACAATGCTACCACTTATACTTCTCGTCCTTTATGTGGTATGTATATAAAATTGAGATTAATTAAGTTTACAAATTAAGTAATAAGTTATAAAACCATACAGATAGAAAGGAAGAAAGTGTTACATTTTGAGCTTCGTTCAGTTGAATAACATACTGAAAGAACATTACAGGTCATTTCCCACTGTAGCACTGATCATTGTTACTGCACATAAATGAATCTGAAACTTAACCAAGATGATGAAACAGGTAATTCCTTACTCATTATCTTGTTTAAAGTATCCACAATATTGTGTTAAAATAATGTCTTACTAAGTATCCACTTCATAGATGTCATAAAGCAAACTCATGTTTTAGCTTTTTACAGCATGTAACTCAAAACATTCATACCACTATTACCAGAATTAGCAAAGTTTTACAGGCAAGATATTGATACAGACAGTATATGCCTGTATTGAACTGATAACATTAGGATGTCATAGATAACTTTGAACAAGGTGAGTTACGTAAAGTATGGTTGGATTGTAAGGATTTTGTTGTTGGTCTGCAGTTTGGTTAGTGTCACAGGGTAGCATGTGAATGCTCATGACTGTGTACCTATCTGCAACCTACCCAATATGCACAATACCTTGTTACATATATACACAAAAAAGAAAAGGAAGGAAAAAATTAAAATTAAACAAATATGCATACAGCATTTTGCACTCTTGATGTGTGCCTGTTGGATTAATTCCCTGCAAATGGCTAAATGTTACTTGATCTACCTGTCTAATCTTCAGAATCTGTCTGTTACACCACATTTCAAAAGCTTCTATTCTCTTCTTTTTTGTATTGTTTACTCTTCCATATAGGGCTACACTTCAGAAAATACTTTATGAAAGAACTCTCCAATGCTTAAATTTCTATTCAGTCTTAAATTTCTCTTTTTCAGAAACACTTTTCTTGCTATTGCCAGTCTGCATTTTATATCCTATTATTTTGGTTGTCATCAGTTATTTATACATGGGGAGTCACATAAGAAATAACAGCCCTTTTATTTGTTGAAAGGTTTGAGATAACAAAGTGAGGTTTTCGGCAAATAAAAGTTCACAGAAGGCCAAATAATTCTGCTGTATGTTTCATCTTTATTAACACTTGTATCAACTGAGATACTGAAGCAAATACATTCTTTTCAGTGGAATGGTATATGAGTCTGTTAGAAAAGTACCCAATCTTACTTCTTTTCTGTCTTGAATCTAGCTTGCTTGCATGAACTGACCCCGAACCTTCATGCGCATGGATGAATTTTTTTCCTGGCATCAGTTGCTGGCAAGCAGCAGTTGAGTGACGTAGTGTGTAGTCCTCACATTGGATTTTCATTGGAAGCAAAATGACAGAACAAATGGAGCAGTGCTACTGTATCAGTTTTTGCCAGAAACTGGGTGACAGCCAGGTGGAAACCATTCTGAAGATTCAGATGACGTTTGGTGATGTTATGGGCATCACACAGATTGAAGAGTGGTACAGCCAGTTTAAAGACAGTTGCACACCAGTGGAGAGTAAGCCACACTCCGATCTCAATATGCCAAAATGACCAGGTCACTGCCAAAGTGAATGATTTGGTGATGCTTGACCATCAAGCCACTATTAGAAAAATTGCAGGAGAAGTGAGCATCAGCACTTTTCGGCACGTTCCACTATGACCACAGCTTTGGCCGTAAAGAGAGTGACAGCGAAATTCGTGCCAAAGCTACTGACAGCAGAGCAAAAGAAATTTCATGTTGAAATCTCACAGGATATGCCGGACTCCACAAACAGTGCCCCAACTTCATGAACTACATAATCACAGGTGATGAGTCCTGGGTGTATGGGCATGACCCAGAAACCAAATCCCAGTTGTCACAGTCCAAGCCCAAAGAAGGCTCACCAAGTGCACAGCAGCATCAAAATGATACTGACTGCTTTCTTTGACTCCCACAGTATGGTACACCACGAGTACGCACCACAGCATCAAACAATCACCAAAGAGTACTACAGGGATGTCCTCCATCGACTATATGATGCTGTGTGGCACAAGAGACTGGACTTGTGGTTGACACAAAATTGCCACCTCCATCACAACAATGCTCCAGCACATTCCTCGCACTTGATTCAAACATTTTTGGCAAAAAACTATATTCCTGTGCTTCAACAGGCTCCTTATTCTCCTAATTTGGACCCCTGTGACTTCTGGCTGTTCCTCAAACTCAAGAGGCCATTGAAAGGAATCTAATTTCAGACAAGAGAGGACATTATGTCAGTGACAATAGCCAGGCTAAAATCCATTGCGAAAGGCCTTTTTGGTATTCTTCCAACAATGGCAGCACCGCTGGTAGAAGTGTGTGGAGTCCCAATGGAACTACTTTGAGGGTGATTAGGCGTCCACTGCTCCAGGTAAGTGAAGGGTTTTCCGGAACAAAGGTTGGATACTTTTCTAACAGATCTTGTACTTTTTTCAACACTGTTCAAAAGCTGTTGAGAACACAAGTACAAGGATATAAAGTCTGTTGATGCTAACATTGAAAGTTTTCGCAAAACTATCGAAGGTGTGTGTTCAAACTGAAAGGTAAGGTGACCAGAATCAGCTGTTGTGATGTAGACACAATTAAGTGGAGCTGTCATGCCAGGCTCCATTGTTGTCTCAAGCCTTTCAATTGTTTACATGTGTCTACAGAAACTGTTCACTTAAGCATGAGTATGAACACGTTTGAAATATTTTTCTTAAGCCCCTTCTATGCACTAGAGTGTAACTTCCATAGCTTTTACTTTTTGTATCCACACCATATAACATAAAGCTAAGAGGAAACATATTTTATCTTTGTAGTGTAGGCCTAGCTTCTTGCTGCTTATACTGACAGAGCCTGGCATGAGATCCCTACTTGGTGTTGTTTACACTGCAATAACTGATTATGGCCATCTTACATTTCAATTTTAGTGTATTTCCCTCTGCCGGAAGACAGAGCCACTGACTCAAAAAGCTTTCACATTTCCACGAGGTTTATGTCTTTTTCTCTTGCCACCATTTGGTGAGTAGATTCTTTGTCTACTCAATCATGTTATATTTTCAAAAAATTGATTGTTTTTGTTGATATATTCACCATGTTTAGGGTAAAACTCATCTTTTGCTTTTAGTATCTGACTGAGTAATCCTGTTCCCTCAGCATCACCTCATTTAATTCTACTTCACTTCATTAGCTTTGTATTATTTTTGTTGATGTTCATCTGGTAGCCTGCTTATAAGATGATATCCATTCTCGTCAGCTGATCTTCCAAGCACATTGTCGTCCCTTCAAAATTATACTATCATTCTCCAACTTTCAAGTTTTATCTCTTTCCCTGAAGTTTAATTCCATTTCTAAGTTTCTTGTTGATTCCCCTATGAACAAATTCAATAATATGGGTATAGGCTGCAAACCCGTCTCCATTCTACTTTGCTTATTGTTTTCCTTTTGTGTTGTTCAACTTTTAATTACTGCAATCTAGTTTCTGTCAAAATTGTAGACTGCTTTGCACTCCCTGTATTTTATCCATCGTAAATTCAGAATTTCAAAAAGTATGTTTCATGTATGGTTCAGTACTGCTCAAACATTCTGTAGTCGCCTTGGGATTATAAATTTCTTTTTAAAATCTGTGTCATTTTTACCTGTGTACCAGGTAAAATAGCTTTGTCATAATTGTTTTTCCTGAGGAGCTTAATTATTCTGATGGAACACTGTCTTTGTCCTTTACAGGTGCCTATTCAACTACTTCCCATTCCCTTTTCATAATGGGATCTACAAGTTTCTTTCCTTTATACTGTCCTTCTATACACTCTTTCCACTTTTAAGTCTTCCGTCAGTTGTTAGCATTGAGCTCTTCATACCCTAAAAGTGGCACCTATCTTTCCCAATGTTATGCACATTTTGGTACATTTTTGCAATTCTCCTGTAACTATTCCTGCTTTGTAATTTTGCACCCTCTGTTAATATCAGTTTTCAGACATCTCTATTCCATTCTGCCTGTTGTATTTTTTGTATTTCTTCATCTCAGCACTTTAATTTCTGAGATAGAATTGCTGGCAAGTACTTGCCTCCAAGAGGCAATATTTCAGTGGTACTGAGAGATACATACAAAAGTATATACACTATCCTAGCTTTCATAAGTAAAAGTCTCTGCCTTGGGGAGGAGAGAAGGATAAGTTTGGGAAAGTTAACGAGGAAGGGCATGCCACCAGACCACAGGATGAAAGGGCCAGTTTGTTGTGAGGATGATGGGAGAAAGAGAGGAAAAGCATGGAGGAGCTATGGGAGAGAGTGGAAGGTCAAAGGTAGTACACTGGTAAGCACTGTGCCAGCTTCAGTCCTGAGATGATGAGGAATAAAAACTGGCTAAAGAGAAATAATAAAAAACAAACAAACTAGAGAGGCTTGCCCCAGTTTATTAACAACAATATTCACAATGCCCCTCAGAAAGTGCAAGGTAACGTAAATCTATGTAGCAAAACAAAGTGTAGCTCATGCCGAATTAGAGTTCCACCTATGCGATACAGTCCACAATATTTGCACCAGAGCCAATCTGACACCACACTCACTGAATGCTTCACAGATTGTATCAATTAAATCAGTCCAGCTCTGGGATGGCTTATATGTTACACATTGATCCATCTCTGGCCGTTTGCAAGCAGTTATTTCACTTGGCATTAATTGACAGACCTGTTGGATGGTGTTCTGAGGGTTATCATGCAAAACTTCTCTCCAATTGGCACATTACATCATTAAAATCTGGAGCTGGTTCGAGAGTGCTGCTGCTAACACTACAAATGTGCTCATTTGGAAGAAGATCTAGTGACATTGCTGGCCAAGGTAGAGATTCCAGCTTTAATGTGCCTCACAACACTGCAAACAGGCTTATTGGTGTACAGAGGTCAGTGGTAGTCAGTGCAAGGGGCACCGTGAGCTCAGCCCCCTTTCTGTGAGCCACCTATTCATAGTCCTTGTGGTCAGTAAAGCACCAGTTGCACATCAGATCAATGATAATGATGAATCTGGGGGCCTGGGTGCCTCTCTGATGATGACTCAGTCCTCATGTTTTGACGTTTGAGGTAAACCGCTTTCTTCTTGGCTCAGTGTTCAGATATGGTTTACCCATTCCTTCTGACGTTGTCAAATAGTGGTATTGCTGATGTTCAAGTGTTGAGCAATTTGCCGAGTACACCAGCCAGATCCTTTGAGCCCAACTACATGCTCCCTGTCAAATGTGGACATAAGCATATATTGTTCACGCGCCTGTTTGCAAGGTGTAGTTACTGTCCAACTGAGTACATGGAATGAAATTTGCAAAGACTTTATGTCCTGGTGCCATAATGTCAATTGTGCCAGCTGCATAGTGGAATTGCATTGCAGCATCACACACCAACCAGCAAAGTTTACAATTTTCGGTTTTCCATAACAATTTGTGGCCAATTTGCGAAACTCCTTCATGATGTGTCTTTTTTGCCTTCGTGTGTGTGTGTGTGTGTGTGTGTGTGTGTGTGTGTAAATGCTTTGGGATAAAAGGAAGGGAGGTGCATTAACTCAGGTTAAGTCCAGGAGGATGTCAGGGGACAATGTTATGGCCTGGCACGTAGCTAAATTACCAATATAGGGCTGGTATGGCCTGCTTAATGCAATCAGGACGTGACAATATTCTTCAGTTGTGCTTTCCCCTAATTAACCTTTATAACGGGAGGGAGTGGAACCTCCTTGGTTGTTCAGGGTCGATGCTTGGGAATGGAGAAGGATCTTTGAGAGTATAGCAAGATGATACAAACTCTTTAAAGAGTTCTTCTTATGGTGCAGCTGCAAATGTGAAGTCAGTTTTATAAAATGAAGAAACCGCATGGCAGCTGCTTGATCAACAGTCTTTTATTGTATGCACAACTGATTCCAGAACATCTAAAGATCCATCATCTGGTGTAAAAAATTAAATCACTTAACCATCTGAGGTCTTCCTCATCCTAATGTTCTCATGGAACCAGAACTTTGTCAGAAGGATGCAGGGGGACCATAAAGTTCATAAAACCTATTCCCCCATGCTGTTCGACTGGGAACACAAACTGGAGAACTATGTAATAGTCACACTGCAGGGGAACGGTTTTTATGGAATTTATGTGCCGCCCCCTTTATCCTTTTGACGTGGAACTTCTGGTTCCATGACAACAATGGGATGAGGATGACCTCGCATGATGAACTGATTTTATTTTTTACACCAAATGATGGAACTTCAAGTGTTCCAAAACCAGCTGTGTGTACAATAAATGATTGTTGATTAAGCAGCTGTTGTGCAGTTCTTTCATCTTACAAAATGAACTTTTTAATAATTCTTTTCTCATTACATATATATTATGCTATGTGTCTGACCAACAGATCCACTAACACATATACCTCAGCTGGTACTCCTTTCACTATGAATCTGTGCCATTAAATGTGGACTTCTCACTATCAAGAGACAAGAGCCACCTTGCTTCTTATTCTAGTCACTATTAAATACACTACCCTGTGGTGCCTACCTCAGACAAGTGGAGTTGTTGTCACTTGTTCTGCCACCTAATGAATCTGTGGCCCCTTGGCCTAAATATTAACTTGGTGGCCCATTGGCCTGTTAATTATCTCAGTGGCCCGTTGACCTAGCTCACAGGAGACAAATACTATGCAGCTTCTTGTTCCTACTAGCAAATGAAATCCGCTACATTGGTATCTGAGGCAGAGACAGACTATCTCTGTTCAGCACTAGTCAATGCAACATATATCAGACACTTGTAAGCTTGCCACTTACCCTTCAGTTGTAGTGGTGCTGCCCAGTGTAATACTGTCTTCTCGTGAGTGAAGTACTACAATTCCACAAGTAGCTGCTGGTGTCCACTAATGTCACTGGCTCTTGCCTCAGCTTCACTGGCTGGTTACTGCTTGCATACTTTGCCAATACTGATTATATCAGCCCTTATTGAAGATATTTTTCCACTTGGGTATGATTGCACACAGTGCCTATTTATTATCTTTGTGGGCTGCTGGAACATTTGGTCTCCATGTGATGTCTTAATTTCCATCTAACTGATAGGGCACTTAGCATAATCATGGCCTTAAACCTTCATCTCTTGGCCTTCTGAGAATTTATTACCACATTCTGATGCCTTGGTTGACCTTCAACTGATAACTTGGTGGGCAGATGCATCCAAATGCTTTATTTTTTGTAATACACTCCCGCTGTCTTGGAATCTCGTACTGTGCACATGCTTGCTTGTCCAAGAACTACAGGAGAATTCTTTTCTCTTTATAATATGACATATAACTAAAATATTCCACAGTCATGATAGCGAAGATGTGTTGAGGGCAAGCCCCATATGGAGTCCTAAGAAACTAGTACTGCATGAGAGGATCTATTTAGCCCTTGTGGCGCAGCAGTCTCTCTCTCTTAATAGCACTATTCATTACTCTCTCTCTAAATTCATTTTTCCTGCTCACCTCTGGACTGAAGCTGGTGCAGTGCTTACCAGTATACAATTTCTCTCCTCTTACTCTTTCTGATAGTTTCTATTTGACCCTCCCTTTCCCTTTTCATCTTTATATCCCCTTCCCTCATCTGCGCAACAAGTGGGTCCTATCACCCTGCAGTTTGAGTGTCCTGCCCTTCTCGTTAACCTTTCCCAACATATCCCTGAGGAAAGAGCTATTCATTTCACAATCTAGGATTGTGTATGTGCTTTTATGTGTGCCTACTGGAAGTACTGAATTTATGCCTCTTGAAGATACATACTGGCCAGAAATTGTGCCTTATAGTTTTCTCAAGTGAATATTACTTTTGATAAAATACATTATCTCTTATGATATCTAAGGACTCTTACTGGACCTAGCCTCTTTATGTAATTGTTTCTCTGCTGCCTCCACTCTTTCATCCCTGAAAGTTATTCATTCATATTCTGTTGTGCTTCTTTTGCCAGTTTCAGTGACTGTTTGGTTCATTCTCCCTGTGTAACTCTCAACAATATTTGCTTCCTTCAGTTTACTACATTTTGCAGTTTCTTCAGCTTTGTCATTTCATAATTAATAAATTATAGTTTGAATCCACATACTGTTGAAAAAGTTTTGCATCTTGTGTATAACCTTCTTTCACAATTTTTAAACCCAGAGTTATCAATGATTAACTGTGATCTGTACAAAATTCCAACAGCAACCTATCACCTACTTCTACTGATTTTTTCTTCCATTTCATCATCACAATTAAATCATTCCTTAATACTGAATATTTTCTTTGATCTGATCATACACTGTTTTACTTTATAATCGTCTACAGACCTAGTAGGCATAATTATTATAGGTTAGAACAGTATCCACCTGCAGATCTGTGACAACACTGAAGAGTTGCTGTAGAGATGGTTACAAATCCGTTATACAGTTGGTTGTAGTAGGCACGGGAAGCTGTCGTGCCCAGCCTACCGTAACTAACAGAAATCAACTTACTGTCAACTCAGCTGTAATATTGCTATGGTAGGTAACATCTTCACTATACTGTTCATAATACTTCATCCAAAATCCTATTTTTGTTCATTATTGGACTTACTCCTGCATCACTCCTGTTTGATCTTTTGTTGACAATTCTTTAGTTGCCTGACTACAAAATTTGTTCCTTCGGCCACCATACTTCACTTAAACCTACTTAGTGCTTTCATACAGGGTAATTTATCTTCTCAAATACATTTTTCTTGAAATGAAAATTTATTTTATGTATCATTTCATATTATGAGCACAGTAACTGTTTTACTTACGTGATTTGTTTAGATTATATAATTACTTAATACATTTTCCTCACTCAAGATTTTGGTATATCATTGTAAAAAATATTCTTCATTACTATTGTCATAGTTCAAAACAACTTGAGTAATTGTGTTGTTTACACCTTTATCAAGGATGAGAGTGAGAGACCACAAGGTACTTCCACACCTCAGACCATCTAGGTGGGAAAGCCTGCCTCTCCAAAAATCAATCCTGCTCTGCTTCATTATTTCCAAAATTCAGTGTTATTGCAATTATATTCGCCACAAGGTAACAGCAAATACTTTATCTCTTACCAGTAGCACACAGACATTCTCTAGTTATTACCAAGAACAGTGTTATTCAGCTCCTCCACAGTTACTACTCAACGAAAGAAAGACATATTTCCTCAGGCAGTACCAACATAGCAATGCTATGGTTAATGTAACAAGACCAGGTCAGTGAATCATCCAGACTGTTGCCCTGCAACTGCTGAAAAGATCTCTGCCCCTCCTCAGAAGCCATATTTTAGACTGGCCTCTCCACAGATATTCCAATGTGGTTGCACCAATGGTTCAAAGGTGTGTGAATTCCTAAGGGACCAGTCTACTGAAGTCATCGGTCCCTAGACTATGCTAATAACAATGCACACACCCATCCCAGAGGGAGGATTCGAACCTCTGGTGGGTGGTGGGGCTGCACAATATGTGACGTGGCACCTCTAACAATGTGGCCATCCCACAGCTTCACCAATGGCATGGTTATCTGTTTAATTGAAACATGCAAGCCATCTCACTGCAGCAAAGTCCATGGTTCATGGAAGGTAAAAAATGACAAACACACTGGGACATCACTTTCTTCACTTTGAAACTGCTCAAAAAATCATATGTTTAATTTACTTGGAAAGACATTAGTGTATAAATAGGATTACATGACAAGGCACCAACCAAGAACAAATTTATAAAAAAGAAGTTTGTAAATAAATTGAGATTACTGTGGTGCATACCACTACTGAGACACACACTTACTTTTACAGGTGTTTGGTGCACTGGGTTTCCACACGCTACCATGGGCACTGCTGGGTGAAGTCTTTCCTGCACATGCACGTGGGCCTGCAGCTGGAGCCACCACATGTCTCGCATACCTGGCAAACTTTGCAGCACTCAAACTGTATCCTTCATTGGCTGCAGCCCTGACAACTGACAGAGGTGATGGAGAATGGACATCAAGAGATGTCTTTCTGTTCTTTGCAGCAACTTCACTTGCAGGAACTATTTTTGTGGGCCTATTGTTACCAGAGACATACAGGCGTTCTCTGCAAGAGATTGAGAATAATTTCCGGCATGGTAATATCCTACAGGTTTGTGTCTCAACACCAAAGAAAGAGAGTGAGGAGGCATTCAAAGGAGTTTGAATGAAAACTGGCTGGTGTTGATGTACATAATTTTCCAGTGCTGTGCCCTCTGCCTTTACTCAGATACTACCATATGAATTTTACCAGATTATAACTCAGTGAGGTTTAAGCAAAAGCTGGTATGTGGGCTTAAAGGCACAGCCATGAGAAGTGGCCAGTTTTGAAAAAAAACATATGAATAATATTTTCCAGCTGTTGTATTGTGAAGTGGAGCTTCTTAGAGAACTATTTTAATCTTGGTTTTCTGAGTTTATTTTAGCACAAGTATTTTCATTAGAATGGGCATCTTGTTCATATTTCTTTGAAATCTTAGTGCTAAATGATCTGCTCTTTGACTTGACAAGGATAAGGTCCTGTATCATTTTAATGTCACACAAGCATAAAATGCTCTTATTATTATTATTAATATCATTATCATTGTTATTATTATTTTACTTTTTCATGTCTGAAAGTAATTAAGAATCTCTGTTTTTTTTATGTTAAATAGTACTTCCCTCGAAAGGCATTATCTGTGATATGTATATGTAAAAACAGTTATTATGGAAGTTCCCTCATTTACTTCCAATATAAATCTAAAATTAAATCTGTGGGCTTTCTGGAGCACTTATTGCACCGTAGTCAGATAGTAAATAGTGTCAAGTTGTTTAGGCCCTAATGTAACCAATATTTTTCAAAAATTTGCACTACTAAGCTCAGGTACTGTGATAGTGCTATTGCACACTGCTAAAATGTGGTGCACAAGAAAATTGTTCTGACATCATTCAGAGCTACAGAAGTGAATTTGACTTACAATAATCACGAGCACCCAAGGGAGATTTAGTGAAGAAAGATGCTGCCCACATTCGACAAGTTCAAATGGCTGAAAAATCATAAAGATGATGGACATTTCAGTTCCTTTTTGATGATGTTAATTAGAATTTTTGTAGAGGAACCCCTTTAAATGTTTTATTAGTTCCACTTCTGAATGTGACTCACTCTTGCCTTTGGTAACTTAACTTCCAAATCACAATGGAAGCTTTAACTATTTCCTGATACTAAAATAACCTTACTCATTAATTAAATTTGTAATGTATTTTAGAATTACTCAGTCTTGCCATTAGTAGCTTCCATATCATAATGCAAGATTTCATTTCATTCTCATTACAAATACACGTAATTTTAGTCATTATGCTACCATTTCATGTAAATCATGCTTCTGTAGATGTTGCCATCACGCTTTATTTTATTTTGTGGAGAATACCATTCACTTGAACCACTCTTCAGACATATTTTCTAATATGTATACCTGTCTAGCAACACATACCAAAATTTTGTTGTCCAGATGTTGCATCTTCAGGAAAAAGTGAAACAAAATTAGAGGTAAACAAATGTGCAAACTCTGAAGAAAATGAGAAAGGACTGAAATATATTCAGTGATAGAACTTGGTCAGAATCAAACATCACTAAATTTGTTAATATAAATTAGTTAATGACTGATCAGTATTTCTTTTGATCTCATAGTGGTGAAAATGGTGGACCAATTTCTTATAGCACAGATCACAATCTGTGATGTGTCAAAAGAATACTGAGTGTGTAAAGATGCAGTGCATTGTTATTGCAGAGAATGATGGTATATATAATGCAGAGAGAGCTGTTTATGTTAATAATGTCCATAATAATGGGAAGCAGAGAAACAAAAAATAATAAATACTAAACAGGTCGGCAGTTACAAAACAAAGCCTGATATCTATACTGCAGACAAGAGAGTAAAATAAAACTGATGCATCAACTGAAAACTGTGTAGTTAGGACAATAATTGTCGGAAGTCATATGATGGGAGATTACAACAGAAAATATGGATAAATGTTTAAGTAGTTAACAGATGGAGTCCAAAATTATGGTCTTTAAAACCTATACTAAAATATCATGACATGAATGTGATTAAAATTAAAAAACGAATACTAATGTACCTATGAAAATTAGTTCCCTGGCTCATACCCTGTCTACATGCCTCAAACACCCACCTCTTTACACACAGATGCAAGTGCACCTTATTTCTCTCTCTCTTTTTCTCTTTTACCATTTTCACACACACACACACACACACACACACACACATACACACACAAGCATGCCCACATAACACACATGTGCAATTTAATCCTAGAATACATCATAAAAGAAATAAAAAATAAGTGAGTGAAAACGACTAAAATATTGCAGTTGGTGCAGAGGATGGATTATCTTTGAAGTAAAAATGAATGAGCCAACTAATTATTTTTAGTTTAGTCAAGAATTCAACAGCACACACAATTTTAAAACACAGACTACACACTTTTTGTTGCCAAGTGAGAGAACACATCTCCATTTAAATTTATAGTCCCTCTTACACTGAAACATAAAATACACTCTGTTAAAGTGTGGAGTGCAGTGGATCATAGGGCCATGCACTAGAAACAGGAGGGATGATCCTCCAAATGATATACGAAACCAAGCATGAAAGGACTAAGTCCTATGAGTAGGAGAGATCCATGTGATGTCCACCTGTTACAATAGTTGGAAGGAGGTATGCTATGGATGGACAGTTTGTCTCAATGGCTTTAATTTATTGTCATTCATCATCAGTCATTCCTCTCAGCTACATGGCTCTCTGACACAAAAGTGGCATTGTGTTCCCGCAAATTCCCTATATATCAACTTAATTATTTTCTTTAATTCAGATGTGCCAGCAAGGGGGGGCGGGGGGGTATGGACATTTTGGATTATTTTCACTGCTACCTACATCTACTGTGAAGTAGGAATACCCGAAGGGAATTCTAGCTTGTGAGAAACCTGTTATCTTCATTGTCTTCAAGATCTTGTGCAAGAATTTTAAAAATAGGCAAAGTTTAGGAACAGGCTACATGGATTAAATCAAGAGAGTGGGCTGGTGGTAAGTGCAACAAAAGGCTGGAGTGCAGGAGCAGATAGAGAAAGCCACATCTGATGTCCAAGAGATAACACATTGGTTGAGAGCTGGGAAGGAGAGGAAATTAAAGATGGAAATGGCACAAAGAATGAAAGGTTAGTAATAACAGATAATGTGGTAGACATTGTAAGATGGGTGGAGGGGAATTAAAGGTTAGTGAAAGGGGTGTTAGAGAAGAAGTATTGCTTGAACTCTATTAAGTACCTGGAGGATGGTATACACAATAAAGCAGAATCCTATATCCATAGGTTAGATGCACCTAATTTAAATAAGGGGATACATTTTTTATACTTTTGTCATATAGTGCTACATGGCAACTGTGACAACAGGGAACTACCGGTAGAGATAGCTCACCCCGTTGTTGTCATTCCAATACATGATGAAAAAGAACGGTGTTTTGTACCTTCAGTCAATACCATAACTCATCTTTGTCCACCTACATGGCTAAGCAACCAGCATGTTTGATTGTTGTGTAGAGTACCCAGGTACAGTCCGCAGTACTATCAGGGATTTTTCTTGGTGGAAGGACAGGAAAGGGGTGCATTTAGCCTTGTGATGTGAACTGAGTGAGAAGAAGCATCTACAAGGTCTAGTAAGCAGACAACTTTCATAAGTGTGATGTGCTTACCTCTTTCTCCTCCATACTCCACCCAACTGATGCCACTGGCAGAGGATGACACAGTGCCTGTTTGGTACTGAATGACCCATTATGGACAGAGCTGGCCTCCCTTCATATTTTGTGATTCTGTTCACTACCTCGTATTTTCCTATTCTTTCACACTAATTGTAAGGATTTAGCATCTTTACTAGCTATATCTCGCCATTTCTATCGAAAACACAGCAATTTTCAGCATTTATATTTGCTTTTATGAGCATTCACATTATAATTCATCTGTCTTCATTGTCCAGTTGTTCACCAATATGTCTGGTCATCATCCAGCCCCCAATTTTCTCATTTATTTTTACTGAAATTACTTATAATCACAATTTATGATTAGGGCCCTTTCTCAATAATGAATTTATTTCTACCATATAAAATGAAAATTTAATTCCTTAATTTGTTACATTGTTTGTTTTTGTGATTTTAAAATGTTTTTATTCTGATATAGTGTCTGTACTTTTTTAATGCATATATTCTTTCACCTGGGCATCTCACTACAACCATTCACTCTATATACACTGTTATTTCCTTTCATACTTATTTGTCATTTTGATCTCCAGTATAAAAAATTATACCCTATCTTTTCATCAGCTCCAAGCATATACTTCCACTATGTTACTCCAGAACTAGCATCTTATTATTTAAAACACAGTATTAATAATGAAAAAGTTGAGCTTGGGATTTAATTCATTAAGAAAATGTGAGTTGTACAAAAAATCTTGTGTTGGTCTCCTCTGTATTTTTGGTTATTTTGATACTGTGATGAAAGATGGGATTCTGACAGTATATATATCTGTGATGTTAATTTTAAACTAGATATTTTGGTGTTGTGTTCTGTGTCTATACTACTTGTGCTTATGTAATGACATTCTTTATCTCCTACATTAGCAATTAAATTTCTCCATTTTTTAAAGCCAAAACAGCCTTAAATTTGACATAATTTTAATACTAAAAAATGAAAGCAGTAACATTATAACAACTGGTTTTAAATCTGTAGTAATATGAGAAGTGGGAAGATTTGAATAATTAAATTTATGTATCTACAATCTTATATACAAGACACTGATGCTTGTAAGAAATCCATTATAAAAAAAATATGTTGAATTTTGAAGTAAAATGTTTGTCTCCATTATTGCATGGTACAAACTACTCTATGAAGATAAATCAGCACTAAATGTTATCTGTGATGTTATTGTGTGTTAATCTATTAAATTTGTTTTTTAACTATCGTTTTTTTCCTTTTATTTTATTTTCTATGTTAATTACTTACTTTTTGACTGTATATCACAGGAATAACAAAACCGAATGCACATTTGTCTGAGATAATAAGAAACGGTAACTCGCTAAACAAGTCATCTAAGAATGATGCCATGATGATCATGGGTGGAAGCAATGATGTTTATCAGAATGAGGATAAACATCTACACAGTGCTTAAAAACTACACTATATGATCTCAAAATGTCCAACATCATAGTTACTAGCATGCCGCACAGATATGACCTGCAGGATAACTCAGTTATAAATTTGGCCTTTCATAACGTGACATTCTTCCAGCTTCCCATGTCAAGAGAACTGTTTACAAAACATGGACAACACTAGAACAATGCTGGGAAATCGCTGATTGGTAAAATGCTAGCAAAATTAATACAGAATGTTGACCTCATTACAAGCAAATCAATTGTTATAGAACCAGTCTCTGCAAAAACCTTACTGTGGTGAGCAAACCTGAAACATCTAATTTAGGAACTGTTTGTGATGAAACTTGTGCAACTATGAAAAAACACAAGAAAGACACGCCTATAGGCAACAAAACAAAAATGTCAAAAAATACAACCACAGCTACAGGAAAAAAGACATCCACAGTCAAAAAACAAATGAACCAAAACAAATGTCCAAACAAGAAATGAGGATGTTTTACGACCTCACCAGAAAAAGAAGACCAAGTGGTGAAAAAGAAGGTAAGTGATCAATTACATATGCCTGAACTTTACAGAAGCACAAAATTCATGCTCTCTCATCAGAATGTTCAATCTTTTGTGAATTAAATCAGTGAATTCAAAATACTCTTGTCAGATGATCTCAAGGAAGCTTCTGTTGTCTGTTTAAGTGAACATGGGTTGAGGAGTGATAAGCGATATGTTAGCAGTCACAAAATTGCTGGGATTACCATTGTCCTTGTCATTCTGTAGGACATCCTGTGCTCTTAGTAGGACATGCATTTTTGTTACAAGTAACACTGAACATCGGGCTTAAAATCTGTAGACTTTGAAATTTCAGCTACAGAGATAACATTGCTAAAAACAATAATAATTTGCCTGTACAAAAGCCAAGATGGGGACTTGCATATTTGCTACAGAAGCTAGACAGAGCACTCAGAAAAAGTAAGGCTAACAAGAAAAAACTAATAGTATGTGGTGACTTCAACAAAAGTTTCCAGAAAAATTCAAACAAAAAACAAAATCTCTTGGCCATTCTTTCAACATATAATTTGGTTCAAATGGCTCTGAGCACTATGGGACTCAACTTCTGAGGTCATTAGTCCCCTAGAGCTTAGAACTAGTTAAACCTAACTAACCTAAGGACATCACAAACATCCATGCCCGAGGCAGGAATCGAACCTGCGACCGTAGCTGTCTCGCAGTTCGACTACAGCGTCTAGAACCGCTCGGCCACTTCGGCCGGCATACATATAATTTGCAGGCCACTATTAACTCTCCCACTAGAATTACATAAACTACATGTACCACTATTGATCAAATATTCATAATTGCAGAAAAAATTCCGTCCAGGCTGGAACCATAAAAGCAGAATTTAGTGACCGTAATGGACAGTACATTGCTTTTCATACAATACTGATACATAAAACCCCAATGCAAACAGAATTAATCGAAGAAGAACAAATCCTAAGTGAACAGAATATAGACACCTTCAGACAACTATTAGCTATGGAAATGTAGAATGAAGTATATGAGCATGGAAGTACATGTGAGAAGTTCAACAGATTTATGGAAATATTTAGCAACTACTATGAAACTGCATCCCCAATAAAGAAACATACACTGAGGTCTAATAATAGAAACAAATCTTGGGTAACAACTGGAATAAAGATCTCAAGCAAGAAAAAGAGAAAACTGTGTGATATTATAAAGACACAGCAGGTTGGCTATTAATTTCATGCTTATTACAGAAAATACAAGACAATACTTTATGGGAATGGGATACGATTATAGGTTAAATGATATATTTCGTAGTTAGTCGTAAATGTGTACACAGCTTGAGATACGGAACAGAACTAAAAATAAACATGAAGGCTCAGCAGAGCAATCAGAGTCCAAAGATGGTGTTAATCATGGTTGATACGACCTATGTTCTGTTCTTCTTCTGTGCGGAAGCACACATATTCCCCGAACTCTTACGGGACTTGGTAAGAATGTCTTCCACGAGTAATGAGTGTGTTGGGGTGGAACACTACGAATGTAGTGTGTGGACATACTAGGTGAGAATGTGGGTATTGCAGGTGGCGTGCACGAGATAGTCCCTGGAGTCACACTATCCTCTGTGCCCTCAATGGCTCAGATGGAGAGAGTGTCTGCCATGTAAGCAGGAGATCTCGGGTTCAAGACCCAGTCAGGGCACACATTTTCACCTGTCTCCGTTGACATATATCAAAGTCCATCAGCAGCTGAAGGTATTAAATTAATTCTAATTTTGTTCTAGATGGCTGCTGGTTATCAATGGTGTCTGTTCTTTCGGACATGTTTGAAAGAACAGACACCATATCCATATAAGTATATAATTCTGGCAATACCGGCCATGACCTTCTTCTTCTGTGCGGATGCACACATATTACCCGAACTCTTATGGGACTTGGTGAGAATGTCTTCCATGAGTAATGAGTGTGTTGGGGTGGGACACTACAAATGTAGTGTGTGGACATACAAGGTGAGAATGTGGGTCTCGCAGGTCGCATGCGCAAGATAGTCCCTACAGTTGCTCTATCCTCTGTACCTTCGATGGCTCAGATGGATAGAGCGTCTGCTATGTAAGCAGGAGATCCCGGGTCTGAGACCCAGTCGGGGCACACATTTTCACCTGTCCCCGTTGATAAATATCAACACCCATGAGCAGTTGAAGGTATTAAATTATTTCTAACTGGTAGAGATATGTTAAATGTTACAGGATTTAAGTTAGCCTCTTACTTGAATTCATGCAGTTTAATTCCTACTGTGAAATTTGCAAATAGGGTATGTAAATGCTCTGAGGCTGTTGCTGATAATACCTTTGTAGACAAATCAAGGGCAAAAAATCATATCACAGAACCAATAGTAAACAGCATATGTGGTCATGACATGCAGCATCTTATGTTAAATGTTGAAACTTGTCAGGATATAAAAACTATTAAATCTGAGTAAAGGAGGGTAATAAATAAGTCAAAAATTGAGATTTTTGGGAGATTGCTCAAAGACATGAGCTGGATTGATGCTTACAATACTTCTGACTCAAATGGAAAATACAGAGCATTCATTAATATTGTTACTTCCTCATTTGAAAATTGTTTGCCCCTAACGGTAACTGAAATCAGGCAGAAGTAAAAAAATTAACCAAGGAATAAAGGTATCATGGTAAAAGGTATACTGTGTGACAAAAAGGAAACTGTGTGTACCATCTAGGAACAGCTCTGATGTTAGCATTGTAATACATTACAAAGAATACTACAAAATTTTGAAGCAATTAATTCAGAAATTGAAGGAGCTTTGTCATGAGGAAAAGAGAATTACATGAGACAACTAAATTATATGGGATAAAATTAAGGCAGAGAGGGGGGAGCCAGAAAAGAAGAGATAGCTCTAAAAATAAAAGAGAATGGTAACAAGTGCATGTACTGTTGCAAACTGCTTAAAAAAGTACTTTTGTTTCTGCTACTGACAGCTTGGAGTTATTAGGTCCAAAAAAATGTTTCAAATGGCTCTGAGCACTATGGGACTTAACATCTGTGGTAATCAGTCCCCTAGAACTTAGAACTACTTAAACCTAACTAACCTAAGGACATCACACACATCCATGCCCGAGGCAGGATTCGAACCTGTGACCGTAGCAGTCGCGCGGTTCTATTAGGTCCAGTAAACAGTGCAATGGAATATCTGAAATCAGTCTCTACAAATAACTTCAGTAAAATGGATATGACACTTCACCCAAAGAAGTAGTATCCATCTTAAAATCCTTAAAATCAAAGTGTTCTAGTGGTTATGATAACTTATCAGCAAAGTTAATCAAAGAATGTTCATGTGAGTGGAGTTCTGTCTTTAGTCATTTGTGTAATCAATCTCTAATCGGCAGAATACTTCCAGCTGGCTGAAATATACTCTTTACAAGAAGGGGGATCAAGAGTTACTGTTGAACTATCAACCAATTTCACTTTTGCCAGCTTTTTCAAAAATATTTGAAAAGGCTGTGTTCAAGAGTTTTCTTAAGCATCTGACTGCAAATAATATATTGTTCGAGTCACAATTTAGATTCCCTAAGGATGCTGATGTAGAGAAGACTATTTACATATACAGTGAGAATGTACTTCATTAGATGACAAATTAGAGGCTACTGGCACTTTCTGTGACTTGTCAAAAGCCTTTGACTGTGTTAATCACAGGCTTCTCTTAAGTAAATTAGAATATTATGGTGTCATTGGCAGTGCTGCATAATGGTTCAAGTTCTACCTCATGAACAGGAAATGAAGGACATCATTGTGGAGTACACAATCAGTCTTCATCTGATGGGGAATTAATAACATATTGTGTCCCTCCAGGTTCCATCTTGGGTCTTTTGCTTTTTCTTGTGTACATTAATGATCGCTCGTCTCCTACTTTGCCAGATGCTAAGCTTGTTTTGTTTAAAGGTGATACAAACATTACAACAAATAGTAAGTCAAGTACAGATTTAGAAATGGCTACTAGTCACTTTTTCACTGACATTAATAAATGGTTCAGAGCTAATTCACTGTCATTTAATTTTGAAAAGACCCACTATATATAGTTCAGAACCTGTAAGAGATTTCCTTCTAGAATGTGTATAACATATGAAAACATGCAGACAGAAGAGGGTGATAGTGCTCAATTTCTGGGATTACAAGCATTTGGAATACAAATGATGTCAGATGTAAGAGATATAAATACATTGGTGTCAAAAATTAAAGTAACATACCACTAGTTGTGTCCTATGTCTAATTCATGATCTAATCATACCAACTGTCAATAGATATCTGTATGATGGTGTCCTGCATGGAAGATGGCATTCTCATCAACAGACAACCATGCCAATGATGACGCCAGTGTACCTGTCAAACAGGATATTGTTTGGCAGGTAGTCCTACATCCACAAACACTGTGTACATAGTCACAGATGGTGCCCTATCACACAGAGAAGACACTTACCAGGCTTCCTGCAGCACAGGGCCACGGGAAGAATGGAGGCAGGACAGTCGCAAACTGATGTGGCCAGATGGGTTAATGTGAATCGTTCTGTTGTTATTCGGATGTAGCGACAGTTTATAGAGGTCAAAACTGTATCCCAAAGACCAGGGTAGGGCTGACCATGTGCAACATCAGAAAGAGATATCTGTTATTTGCCTGTAAAGGCACGACAGTACTGCCTTAATACTGCATGCAACTGCCATCTGACCTCACAGCATCTATTGGCCATGTTGTAGTGAGGCAAACAGTGTACAGAAGGCTTTGGCAGAGTGACTCTTATTATCAGAAACTGCTATCTGTGTACCTCTGGCACATCTTCATGGAAGGGACCACCTAGAGTGGAGCTGTCAACATGCCACCTGGATGGTCAAAGAGTGGGCCCATGTTCTTTTCAAAGATGAGTCCCAATTTGGTGTGGACAATGATTCTCGACAGATTCCCATCTGGAGGGAACATGGAACATAATTTCAGGATCCAACCATTGTGCAAAGAGACTGATATTGAGGATTATGTTGACCACTCAAAGACCTCTTCATGAAATTGCATGGTTACATCGGCAAGGTATAACAGCTAGTTACAGTACATGACATAGCTCCATGCAGTATATCAAATCAGACTTTCAAAGCAATGCATTCAATTAACAATATAAATATTGCAAACTTTAGGGAAAGCCTACAGCAGCTAGACTGGGATGAAGTGTATAAGGAACCCGATGCAAACTTGAAATATAACTTATTTCACGAAACATTTTTAAGGGTATTTGAAAATTGTTTTCCCAAGAAAATAGTTAAACATAATTCCAAGAAAACATATAAAAAACCTTGGCTAACTAAAGGAATAAGAATATCTTGCAACCATAAAAGAGAACTGTATCTAACAGCAAGAGGGAGTACTGACCCCGAAATTGTTCAATATTATAAAAACTATTGTGAGGTACTAAGAAAAGTTATTAAAAAGTCCAGAAGCATGTGTATCATGTCTGAGATCAGTAACTCTGATAATAAAATTAAAGCAATTTGGAATATTATTGAAAGGGAAACAGGGCAACCAAGAGCACAGGAACACTTTAGTGCCATAAAACTGAATGACAAGTGTACTAACATTCAATCAGAAATTGAAAATATTTTCAATAATCATTTTTTAAATGTTGTGGAGAAAATAGGATCTAGATCTTCACTAGAAGAGGTAAGGCTACTAATAGAAGGGGCCATACCTGTGCAATTTGAAACAACTGTAATTCCACCAACCTCTCCCTCTGAAATCAGTAAAATAATAAACTCACTGAAAAGTAAAAGCTCTTACGGAATTAATGGCATTTCCAGCAGGGTCCTTAAAGCTTGTTCCCCACAGATAAGTAGGATTCTCAGCCACTTATGTAATAGCTCTTTGGAGCAGGATGTTTTCCCCGATAGACTGAAATATGCCATTGTAAAACCATTGCATAAAAAGGGGGGTACGTCGGATGTCAACTACTACCACCCAATCTCTCTTCTGACAGCTCTATCAAAACTTTTTGAGAAAGTAATGTATTCAAGAGTAGCCTCCCATATTTGTAAAAATAAAGTACTAGCAAAATGTCAGTTTGGTTTTCAGAAAGGCTTTTCAACATAAAATGCTATATACGCTTTCACTGATCAAATATTAAATGCTCTGAATAACCGGACATCACCCATTGGGATTTTTTGTGATCTCTCAAAGGCCTTTGATTGTGTAAATCATGGAATTCTTTTAGATAAGCTAAATCATTATGGTTTGAGTGGAACAGTGCACAAATGGTTTAATTCAGACTTAACTGGAAGAATACAGAAAGTTGAAATAAGTGGTTCATGTAATGTTAAAACAACAGCTGATTCCTCAAACTGGGGGGCAATCAAGTACGGGGTCCCACAGGGTTTGGTCTTAGGTCCTTTACTGTTCTCGATATACATTAATGACTTACCATTCCACCTTGGTGAAGATGCAAAGTTAGTTCTTTTTGCTGATAATACAAGTATAGTAATAACATCCAAAAACCAAGAACTAAGTGATGTAATTGTAAATGTTTTTCACAAAATTATTAAGTGGTTCTCAGCAAACGGACTCTCTTTCAATTTTGATAGAACACAGTATATACAGTTCCGTACAGTAAATGGCACAACTCCAGTAATAAATATAGACTTTGAACAGAAGTCTGTAGCTAAGGTAGAATTTTCAAAATTTTTAGGTGTGTCCATTGATGAGAGGTTAAACTGGAAGCAACACATTGATGGTCTGTTGAAGCGTCTGAGTTCAGCTACGTATGCTATTAGGATTACTGCAAATTTTGGTGATAAGAATCTCAGTAAATTAGCTTACTATGCCTATTTTCATTCACTGCTTTCGTATTGCATCATATTCTGGGGTAATTCATCATTGAGTAGAAAAGTATTCATTGCTCAAAAACGTGTAATCAGAATAATTGCTGGAGCCCACCCACGGTCATCCTGCAGACATCTATTTAAGGACCTAGGGATCCTCACAGTAACCTCACAGTATATATATTCACTTATGAAATTTGTTGTTAATAATCCAACCCAGTTCAAAAGTAATAGCAGTGTGCATAGCTATAACACCAGGAGAAAGGATGATCTTCACTATGCAGGGTTTAATCTGACTTTGCCACAGAAAGGGGTAAATTATGCTGCCACAAAAGTCTTTGGTCACCTACCAAACAGCATCAAAAGCCTGACAGATAGCCAACTAACATTTAAAAATAAATTAAAAGAATTTCTAGATTACAACTCCTCCTACTCATTGGCTGAATTTTTAGATATAAATTAAGGGGGGAAAATAAAACAACTTAAACATTAGTGTCATGCAATATTTTGTGTAAAGTAATATCTTGTACAGACATCTTTTATTAACCTGACATGTTCCACATAATTACAAAGTGTCGTATTCATGATCTATGGAACAAGTATTAGTCTAATCTAATCTAATCTAGTCACATATCATGACAAGATCTTGGGACCTCATGTGTGGTTGTTGTGAGGTGCTGTGGGCCCAGATTTTGTGTTGCTGGATGATAACACTCATCCTCACAGAGCACAGGTAGCTGTTGTTTTCCTGGAAACAGAAGATATTGGATGCATGGTGTAACCTGCTCGCTGTCTTGATTTGAATCCCATAGAGCACATTTGAGATGCACTAGGGGCATGGGATGCACCACATTAGCATCCACCAACCACTCTTTAAGATTTGTGAACAACACTGCAGGAAGAAAGGGTGTTACTGCATCAACATGAAATTGATGACATTATTCACAGCATGCCCCATCATTTGTGAGGCATGGTCACACCCCATACTGAGTGAATTAACCAATTTTCAGACCATGTGTGTAAATCCATTAAGTTAGAAAAAATGAAGAACATTTTTATCTACCATTATGCATGTTGCAGTTGTGTACATTCTGTATTCTTTCTATTGTTTCTACTTTACTGTCACATGATAATACTGTTATGTGCCAAACTAGACAACCTTGCAAAATTTCAGTTTGTTGCTTTAATTTTGCACACCAGTTTATAAAAAAATTTGCATACTTTGCTTACTTTCATTGTTTTATGTCATATGGGATCATTTTTTGGGTAACCCATCAAACTGAGCAAAAGTTTTTAGAGTGCAAAGCCAGAATTAGTTCTTACAAAATTTTATACGAATAACAGTCAGACTGAACTATGTGGCGATTTTAACATTAACATTCTTTCAAATAGTAACCTTCCACCCCACTCCCAATCCCATTATGAGTTTGTGGATGATCCTGATTGATAATCTATTCCTGTACCATTAATTTTCTTTCAAATAGTAACCATTTAACCCATTCCATATGGTCTCATTCCCAACAAGATAAAGGGGCACAGCAAGACCTTGACTGATAATCTGTTTCTGCACCCCACAAATTACAATGTTGTAAAAACACAGGGCATACTGAACGATCTATCTGATCACGACAGTCAAGTGACAATCTTAAAGCTCACCAGCAGAAAAACGGTAAGTGGTCACACCCAGGTTAAACATGTTGGAATAATAAGTACAGAATCTACTAGCTTGTTTGGAAACTGTTTATACCATGAACAGTGGGAGGAAGTGTACTCGGCAGATACAGGAATGAGAAATTCAGTTCATTACTGGACTTATTTCTCAACGATTTTGAAGCCTGCTTCCCCCAAAGACAGATTAGAAATCAGTCTGCTGTGGAAAGAAAGATTAGATAACAGCTGGCATCAAAATATCATATGCTAAAAAGAGAGACCTGTATATAAAACAAAGGGCAAGTACAAACCTAGTAGCGAAACTATATTATAAAAAATACTGTATAATTCTAACATGTGTAATCATGAAGGAAACAAATGCATTATGCGGAAAAAATTGGCAAGTCAAACAACAAAGTGAAAACCATATGGAACATCATAAAAAGTGAAACAAATAGGAACATAAAATCTGAACAAGCAGGGACTTCACAGTCCTCTGATAGTGGTTCAGACAAGGACAATAAAAAAAAGTTGCAGTCTCAGATTTTAATATTTTTTTTCTCACTGTAACTAAAAGAATAGGAACCATAATACACAGTTTCCAACAGAAGCCATATAGCTACTAAATCACAAGCAAATCACATGAAGTATAGCACATCATTTCAAAAGCACAGCTCCTAAAGAATTTTAAAAAAATTACTTAAAAGCTCTGGATATGATTTTAAAATCATATGCAGACTTAATCAGTCACACATTATGCATTATGTAACCAGTCAATGAAAACTGGACATTTCCAGAGAGATTGAAACATACAATAGTGATAACCATCCACAAAAGGGGACAAGGAATGTACTATCCAATTATCAATCCATCTCTTTGCTGCCAGTATTCCAAAGGTGTTTAGAGAGTAAGGTATGATAGGATTTATGGCCATATGACACAAAATGGCTTACTGACATACATATAGTTTGGCTTTCATAAGGGATTCTACACAGAGAGAGCTGGAACTAGGCTGGAACTGCACGACCGCTACGGTCGCAGGTTCAAATCCTGCCTCGGGCATGAATGTGTGTGATGTTCTTAGGTTAGTTAGGTTTAAGTAGTTCTAGGGAACTGATGACCTCAGCTGTTAAGTCCCATAGTGCTCAGAGCCATTATAGCCATTCTAAAGCTTTTGACTCTGTGGATCATAACACATTGCTAAAATAGCTTCCACACTATGGCTTCAAAGACAAACCTTTGGCGTGGCATAAGTGTTTTCTACACAACAGGAAGCAAAGAGTTATCTTAATTGAGGCAAGTGTAGCAGTAAACTCAAACTGGGGAAATGTAAAACACAGAAACCCACAGGATCAGTCATCCTTGGGCCATTGATTTTCCTGAGTACATAATGAGCTACCAGTCACAATTCATGATAGAGCAAAAATAGTCATGTTTGTGCATGATATGAGTATTCTGATCAAGAGTCCCAACCCAACAATTCAGGATACAGTCCTGACAGTCACTAATCAAGTACACAAATGGTTCACATCAAATTGCCTAATCCTAAATTTTTCCAAAAACCAGCATTATACAGTTTCAGATAGTAAATAAAAAATTCCAAGTTCCTGAAATGGAGATCAACAACCAAAAACTTCATGAAACCACACATATAACATTCCTAGGCATCCATATTATAAACAGTCAGCTAAGATGGAAAGAGAAAATTGATCAATTGGTAAAGAAACAGCACAACGTGTTTTGTCTGAGAGTTAATTTTCACCTTGTTGAAAAGGTCTTGAAACTACAAAAACGAGCAGTGAGGTTAATATGTGAGGTCTTTAACAGAACACTCTGCAAAGGTTTCTTTAAGACTTTCAGGATATATATATATATATAATAGAGGGAAACATTCCACATGGGAAAAATATATCTAAAAACAAAGATGATAAGACTTACTGATGTGTCGACAGAAGTGCCGACACAGTTTTATTTTGAGGGGGCCGATAGGCACGCTATCTAACGCAGACGGGCGTGAATTCTGGAACAGGATAACTATTGAATGGTAGCAAGAAAAGTACGTAGCTGCTTTATACTTAACTTTTAATTATTGTTGTATACATCGTTCTTCTTGAGACATTTATACGATAACTCTCAAAGTAGGTAAGGCTAATGGCGCCTTGCTAGGTTGTAGCCATGGACTTAGCAGAAGGCTATTCTAACTATCTCTCGGCAAATGAGAGGAAGGCTTCGTCCGTATTGTCGCTAGCAATGTCATCGTACAACTGGGGCGAGTGCTCGTCCATATCTCGAGACCTGCCTTGTGGTGGCGCTAGGTCTGCGATCACACAGTGGCGACACGCGGGTCCGACATGTACTAAATGGACCGCGGCCGATTTAAGCTACCACCTAGCAAGTGTGGTGTCTGACGGTGACACCACACTTACCAAACAAAAGTGCTGGCAGGTCGATAGACACACAAACAAACACAAACATACACACAAAATTCAAGCTTTCGCAACAGACAGTTGCTTCATCAGAAAAGAGGGAAGGAGAGGGAAAGACGAAAGGATGTGGGTTTTAAGGGAGAGGGTAAGGAGTCATTCCAATCCCGGGAGCGGAAAGACTTACGTTAGGGGGAAAAAAAGACAGGTATACACCCCTAAGGTAAGTCTTTTCGCTCCCGGGATTGGAATGACTCCTTACCCTCTCCCTTAAAACCCACATCCTTTCGTCTTTCCCTCTCCTTCCTTGGTATATATATATATATATATATATATATATATATATATATATATATATATATATATATATATATATATATAGCGCTGGCAGGTCGATAGATGCACAAACAAACACAAACACACATATATATATTAAAAACAAAAAAATTCCATGACTTACCAAACGGGAAAGCGCTGGTAGATAGGCACAATAAAAAAACACACAAACAAAATTTCAAGCTTTCGCAACCAGCGGTTGCTTCGTCAGGAAAAAGGACGGGTATACACTCCCACACACACACACATATCCATCCACACATATACAGACACAAGCAGACACATTTAAAGACAAAGAGTTTGGGCAGAGATGTCAGTCGAGGCGGAAGTGCAGAGGGAAAGATGATGTTGAATGACAGGTGAGGTATGAGTGGCGGCAACTTGAAATTAGCAGAGATTGAGGCCTGGTGGGTAATGGGAAGAGAGGATATATTGAAGAGCAAGTTCCCATCTCCGAACCAAGACTCTGTAACTCTCGCTAAGTTCTCAGGTCAGGAGAGTAACTGAGTCAGGAATAAAAGTGTATAACAATCTTCCCATCAACATAAAAAAGGAAATTAATAACATACAGGTATTCAAAAGCAAACTAAAAACATTTCCCAGAGAACAATATATACAACGAATGGATTCCTTGAATAATAAAGCATCCTTCTGAGTAAAAATAGAGGAGACCACTTAGATAAATAACTCTCTAACAGAAAATCTTTACTTACGTCATGAAGACAAAATTGTGTATTCTAACACAAATTATAATGATAAAATGTAAATTTATTTATATCACAGGTTAAAAAATATGTACTACCATTTATTCTACACTATTAAGCATGGTTCAAATGGCTCTGAGCACTATGGGACTTAACATCTGTGGTCACCAGTCCCCTAGGACTTAGAACTACTTAAACCTAACTAACCTAAGGACATCACACACATCCATGCCCGAGGCAGGATTCGAAACTGCGACCGTAGCAGTGGCGCGGTTCCGGACTGAGCGCCTAGAACCGCGAGACCACTGCGGCCGGCACACTATTAAGTATCCGCTTGAGCTTACTCATGTGATGAAGATAACCACAAAATGTAAATTTATTTATTTATTTGTGGCACTGAGATAAAAATGTGTACTTCCATTCATTCTGCTATTTTGAGCATTCACTAGAACTTATACCAGTAAAATATAGGTTGTAATGTTGTCTGCAACCAACTGCTTGTAGAAAGTAAGTATTTCTATAATAAATAAAATGCTCATATAATTTTGTATCATTTCACTTGAATTGCCCTATATTACTATTACACCCTTTGTACAATATGTAATCAACAGGACCAAATAAAAAATCAAATCAGATCAAGCCACTCATTTTTATTGAATAAGCGGCATAAATCACATAAATAAAACATTCTTTGAACGTCTATCACTAAATAATGCTAAGATACACATAGGACGAGTAACTGCTGCAGAGTAGTTGGAAATGGCTCACAGTGTGAAGACTACATACTTTTTTTTTTTCATGACAAAATCCCATTATTCTCTTTCGTAAACAAACCAGCCAGCTGCCCTAGCTAACCTTATGTAAACAAATCGCTCACTTGGGCTCTTAGTTTGATTATTTAGGAAGTGATTAATAGGCAAGAACTGTCATTATAATTGCAATTAATGGTCCATAACTGTCATTATAATTACCATAATTTGTACCCAATATGGCGGTCGAGAAGTGCAGTTCCATTATTATTTATGCAGGTATCCGAATACTTTTAGCGTAAAGTGATAACTGTCATAATAAAGATGGTAATGTGTGACCCACAAAAGGTGTCTCCTTTCCCAACACCGGTGCAGTGTGCTCCTGTTGGTCCTTTCCCCACAACTGAGCCTTCCCCCCCCCCCCCCCCCCCCTGCCTGCCCACTTTCCTCATAGTGCCCCCAGCACGTTGAGACTGGCATTCTAGTCTGTACTTAGTTAAAGCATCAGCAAATTCGAGTGATATTTCCAAATTTCCAGCAGAGTATGGTATTATCTTCCTTTTCGCAAATGCTCGGCACAGTACGAGTATCACACCAAACACTACATTCTGGAACATACGACACTATTTACGGTTTACAGGCTAATTTTACCAATTTTTTAAGAAGACGCACGTACATACAGTTTTCGTGGATAATTTTACTGATTTCTAGAAAAGCCCTGCAAGCACCGCATTGTATGACGGTATTTATAGTTTTGGAGTATTTTGCCGAGTTTTTAAGAAGACAGAAATAAATTCCTTACTGCGAATGTTTAAAAATCTGCTTAGTGTATCTTCTGTAAGCACACCACTGCTAAGTACGTTTTACTTATTTGTTTGCCATTATTACTTAAATAACCACCTTTTTCCAGGAACGCACATGTAAAAAAATTGGTCTCAGACTATCACCACATCGTGGTAATGTAAGAAATTAGACAGATTTACAGTGATAAACAAATTTTATTTAACATCATATACGCACCAGGCCTATGTTTCACTTAAACGAACTACACTCCTGGAAATTGAAGTAAGAACACCGTGAATTCATTGTCCCAGGAAGGGGAAACTTTATTGACACATTCCTGGGGTCAGATACATCACATGATCACACTGACAGAACCACAGGCACATAGACACAGGCAACAGAGCATGCACAATGTCGGCACTAGTACAGTGTATATCCACCTTTCGCAGCAATGCAGGCTGCTATTCTCCCATGGAGACGATCGTAGAGATGCTGGATGTAGTCCTGTGGAACGGCTTGCCATGCCATTTCCACCTGGCGCCTCAGTTGGACCAGCGTTCGTGCTGGACGTGCAGACCGCGTGAGACGACGCTTCATCCAGTCCCAAACATGCTCAATGGGGGACAGATCCGGAGATCTTGCTGGCCAGGGTAGTTGACTTACACCTTCTAGAGCACGTTGGGTGGCACGGGATACATGCGGACGTGCATTGTCCTGTTGGAACAGCATGTTCCCTTGCCGGTCTAGGAATGGTAGAACGATGGGTTCGATGACGGTTTGGATGTACCGTGCACTATTCAGTGTCCCCTCGACGATCACCAGTGGTGTACGGCCAGTGTAGGAGATCGCTCCCCACACCATGATGCCGGGTGTTGGCCCTGTGTGCCTCGGTCGTATGCAGTCCTGATTGTGGCGCTCACCTGTACGGTGCCAAACACGCATACGACCATCATTGGCACCAAGGCAGAAGCGACTCTCATCGCTGAAGACGACACGTCTCCATTCGTCCCTCCATTCATGCCTGTCGCGACACCACTGGAGGCGGGCTGCACGATGTTGGGGCGTGAGCGGAAGACGGCCTAACGGTGTGCGGGACCGTAGCCCAGCTTCATGGAGACGGTTGCGAATGGTCCTCGCCGATACCCCAGGAGCAACAGTGTCCCTAATTCGCTGGGAAGTGGCGGTGCGGTCCCCTACGGCACTGCGTAGGATCCTACGGTCTTGGCGTGCATCCGTGCGTCGCTGCGGTCCGGTCCCAGGTCGACGGGCACGTGCACCTTCCGCCGACCACTGGCGACAACATCGATGTACTGTGGAGACTTCACGCCCCACGTGTTGAGCAATTCGGCAGTACGTCCACCCGGCCTCCCGCATGCCCACTATACGCCCTCGCTCAAAGTCCGTCAACTGCACATACGGTTCACGTCCACGCTGTCGCGGCATGCTACCAGTGTTAAAGACTGCGATGGAGCTCCGTATGCCACGGCAAACTGGCTGACACTGACGGCGGCGGTGCACAAATGCTGCGCAGCTAGCGCCATTCGACGGCCAACACCGCGGTTCCTGGTGTGTTCGCTGTGCCGTGCGTGTGATCATTGCTTGTACAGCCCTCTCGCAGTGTCCGGAGCAAATATGGTGGGTCTGACACACCGGTGTCAATGTGTTCTTTTTTCCATTTCCAGGAGTGTATATCGCCCCCCCCCCCCCCCACACACACACTATTAAGATTATACAGGACTTGTAAAAGTAACAACGGGCATGCTTCTGTATGAAAAGTTGTATGCTACGTTAATATCCCGCACCTGCACCATTACCGCCTGGATACGTATTCCTGTCGTACCGCTGCTGCTGCTAACACCATTGAACGAAGGCGCCACCGCAATGGTTGCCTAGCCGGCGGCTTGCCTGAACGTTGAGCAGCGCACTTAGATAAACAGAACACCAAGACTACAGACTGCGCGTTGCACTGATCGACAGCTGGGCTGTTCACCGCACCCCTTCCACCCACCTAGCGTCCAGGGGCAGACAAAGAGACGGCGCAACTACTGTCCAGCTCTGCAGCCAACCTCTGAGATCAGTCCGCAGCCACATATTACGATTAAGAACGAGTGATAATGACTTTGACCACTTCCCTTCCACTAGCCCTTCGCCTTCGAGCAGACTGCATGAACGAATTTGCATCCCTCCTATTTGCTTGTGGAGTGATAGATAAAAGAATATCCCAACAACACCGGCCCGCAGTGCAACCACCTTTTTCTCAGGGATAGTCACGCCTTTTTTTCCTGTGTCGACAGGATGCATTGATCAGGAGAAGTGATTTCAACTGCACCCAAAGACCAACTACCACGTCACTCTCCGTGATCGGCGCTAGCGACAGTTCTACAGCACCTCAGCCTTGTGGATTCTTGGTAGCATATTCATGGCGATCGTCCGGGGTTTAAAACATTTCACTAGCCGTTCTTGCACCCGCCTCGATCTCCCGCGATATTGTTAGTGGGGTGCAGTCTGGCCCGTTGCGTCTCTGACCGTGACGCTCTGCGCGACCAGTCTCTGCCGCCAAAGGGCGTGGCGCGGCCGTGGACCATGAAAACTGAGCACGACCCACCTTACTTCACCCGACTGCCGTCAGATCATAGAGACCACATGGACAGATTGTCGTCGATGCTGTGATCCCTATCAATCTGCCCTGTCTTGGTGGGTGCTCTTTGCAAAGCCTGCCCTTCTATTGCACCATTCTTCAGGAATGTATGATGCCGTATTCGCCAGAGCACCACATTCCTCTCTCATCGCCGCCTTGAAGGAACTATGTTCAGGGCGCACACACACGACGGGTTAGTGCAGGAGCGTCCATGTATGTATCATTTCATAGCGGAACGACGCCACCGTCGGAGGACTTTGATTATTGTACGCCGGCCGATGTGGCCGAGCCTTTCTAGGTGCTTCAGTCTGGAACCGCGTCGCCGCTACGGTCGCAGGTTTGAATCCTGCCTTGGGCATGGATGTGTGTGATGTCCTTGGGTTAGTTAAGTTTAAGTAGTTCTAAGTTGTAGGGGACTGATGACCTCAGATGTTAAGTCCCATAGTGCTCTGAGCCGTTTTTGATTAATGACTTACGACCAATGGTGGGCGGCGTTTTGATACGCAGCGGGATATCGGGTCTGCCCTCCATCCTCATTATGTTACGCAGTACTCTGAGCAACGTCGCCGCCCTGCCAACATTACGGTGGTCTCCAGACTCTTCTTTGGCTTGGTTCCAGTGGACGCGACGATGGACCTGCATGCTTACGTCACAGAGGACTAAGTTCCTGATGCTACCCAGGTGGGTTCTACAAACAGGTCGACTGGCCCTGACAGCCTCCCACTGGAGTTTTATCGGGCATATCGTCCCCTTCTGGCGCCAGTGTGGACGAAAATTTGTGAGGGCCGTATGTCACCTTTTGTGCCGATTCCAGACGATTTCCTCGATGGTTTTCTCATTCCCATCCATAAGCCTCGGGGTACCTCGCGGATATGCGATTACCGTCCCTTGACGTTACTCAACAGGAGCACAAAGATCTTTATCCACCTGTTAGCTGCGCGGCTTACACGGACGGCTCGGTACGTGGTTTTCTCCGATCAAACTTCTCTGAGAGGTGGCAATACCATCCGCACTGCCCTCTGTCGATATAATCGGTCTTGCTCACGCTCGTCGTATGCCTGGACTTTTGGCAGCTCTTGGCTTCGTCCAGGCGTTCGATCGGGTAGATCACGACTTCCTGGACGGGGTGCTCAGCAGTATGGGATACCCTGACAATACCGTCGACGTCGTAATGCGTCTCCTTCGTGGAGCTGCCTCGTGTGCTCTACAATGGCCGTGTCACTCCTCTCATCTCGATCCGTGCGATCAGTGCGTCAAGGTTGCCCGCTCTCTGCACTGTTGTATGCCTTCGCCATGGAACCGTTGCTCTACGGCTTCCGTCAGCACCTTTCTGAGATGTCTCTCGGTGACACTGGTTATGCAGATGATCTCGACATCGTTCTTTGTAGATGTGCTGAGGTCAAGGAGTCACTGAAACTGGTTACCACCTACGATGAAGCTTCTGCTAGCTGCCTTAACGTCTGCAAATGACTATAGGTCCGGGGCTCCCTGCGGACAGCGCTACGCCTCGCGTGTAGCTGATACTATCCGACGCTTAGGACTCGATTTCGCAAGTGATCTGCAGCGCACGATTGCTCTCAATTGCTGGCGCCTACTTTCCCAACTACGGGCTGGGCTCTTAGATCACAGTTTACGAGCACTCGATCTTCTGCAACGGACACAATATTTAAATGTATATTTGGCGTCACGTATCCCCCACGTGGCACAGACACTTTCTGTTCCACCATCCATGGCCCGCCGCATGCTAGCGGCACAGGATTCATTTGTTTGCCACGGCTTGCTGTTCAAGATAAGGTACGAGACCCTCACCCTCATGCGCCTATAGAGCGATAGCACTTTCCATTGTCCCTCACATGGCGTTGTGGCGCCGTTGTCCTACGTGCCTTACCAGCCTGTTGCTGGAGGCCCTCGAACCACGTTCTCTCTCAGCACCTATCCCTCTTTTGGACGTTCCACCGCCTTACTTCCGCCACTTTTTCCGACCTGAGCTATGTCCGTGCTGCGATAATGCCAGTGCACTTGACATCCACGAACGCGATCTATGGCTTTCTTCAGCAGCACAGATCACCGAATGTGATTGAGGGGAAGCATTCCCACGTCGACTGGGGTGCCTTTTGGCGATCGGTGTGCGCGTCTTATCTTGACACTGACATCCAATCTGCTTGGTACCTTACTGTCAATGGCAAGCAAGTATGCCGATTATGTCTTCACAGGATTCACAACGCAGACACCCTGTTGTGTCTCGCGTGTGATGTTTTGGACACAGACGAGCTTCGCCCGATGTGCAGATCGGTAAGAGGTGTCTGGTTATTGATACGATAGATGTTATCCCTAATTATCCGTACGACTCCTGATCAGATACCTACTCAACTGCTCCTATTTTCGGACGCGGGATACTTTCCGCAAGCGAAGACGGATTAGTGAACATGCAGCTCAGTACTTGTTTGCTGATGGTGAGGAAAGTATCCTTGATTTTTGGCAATTTCTTAATAAACGCCATTGTGCAGTTGTTCACAGTCCAAAATAGAGACAATTTTTCTCCAGCTTCCTTTGCAGTGTCTTCCTCGACCCACCCCAGACATGGGGTATTCCTGTCATGAAGAGTTGATCCCCACCTCTTTTACACTTAGAACCGATATATTCTCTGGTCATCGGAACGTTATTCTCGGAAAAACCATACGTCGATAGCCTCAACGAGTCTGACATCTTGCTGCCCCTTCCTCCTCGTGACTTCGGTTTCCGCCATTCTCGCTGGAATTAATGTCGATAAAAAAAATAATAAAAATAAATAAAATTATGAAATAAATAAATAAACCATTAATGTTCATTGTACTTCTGTTCCTGTTCCGCATTTCCTATGCTTTCCTTGCTTCCTGGAGGGTGGAAATGAGACATGGTGGCCAGGCCTCGGGCTTGACCCCTGCCCACTTTGCTCCCACCCCACCCTTTGGGGGCCACGAAGGTTCCTAAAAAAAAAAAAAAAAGTTGGTAGCGCGGTGGGCTGTGAAGTGAAAGGCAGCAAATTACCTCTCAAATGTCATATGAATTAAATAATGTGACTTTAGATTAAAAAATGACTGTTAGCGCGATTCAAAGCGTCGTGTCGTCCATGACCTTCCTGCAAAGCGCGAAAGCTAACCGCTTGACCACAATGATTTCTTACGCCTTCACTATCTCGCACGTACATCAGTTACATAATAGACGCATAAAACTTCTCTTACGATTTTCTCGGAATTGCCAGAGTAGTGCGCCTTACTGCTAGAGGTGTATGAAGTTTTAAATAAGTCACTGATCCCAACTTTGTGGCCTCCTCTTGTGAGTAACCGATGGTACGACAAGCAGTCTACGTATGTTTTGTAGGAACGTAAATGAGATTCCATAGACGACAGGAAGCAGCTCTTCGAGACGTGTGGTAGGCAGTAATATGTATGTATTTCACCCGGATCTCTCTCTCTCTCTCTCTCTCTCTCTCTCTCTCTCTCTCTCTCACACACACACACACACACACACACACACACACACAGAGATTTTTAACAGGAAAGCCCCTCTATGATGCATAATGCCTCTCTTGCAGCCTTTACCACAAAAGATGCACCAAGTAAATGTATTAGTGTCACTTCAGATATTTCTTACGTAAGGTACTGTTTCTAGTGATTTGTAGTCAGTATCATGTAAAATAGTGCTGGGGTCTTTTTGACCATGCAAATCCAATAGTCCATTCCCATACCTGTGAAAGTATATCTGCGGTGAGACGAACTGTTTTTCGTACTATACTTGTAATCATGCAGTAAACAAAAACGCCCACATTCATCTCCTGAATCATATAGTTGTCCAGTTCAGCGTGTGTTATGTGGGAGATTGGGTTAACTCATCATAAATATCGAACATATGATGTGAGGTTGGCACGCTTCAGTGGTTGGCCGTTAGCTGTTAAGCAATGCCCTGACAAACTAAGTGATGCTGGATTTCCTTGTACCGTTTAGGGGGATGAAACTTCATGTTTCCATTGGTGTGGAGGGTTGAAATATTGGGATGAATCGCACAATCCATGGTCTGAACATGCTGTCTGCTCTTCCAGGTGCTTGTTGCTGCTTCTGGGGAAGGGTAAGGATTGTGTAGGTAACATTTGTCAGAAGAGAGAGATGCAAAAATTATAGCAATGGATGCAGCTAACATTAAACCTCCATGAAATACTCTGAAGTGACTGAGAGCTTCCGAGAATGCTCGCCTGTGCAAAATCTGCTTGCACGAAGAAATAGGGCCGGCAGGTGTGGCTGAGCGGTTAAGGGCGCTTCAGTCTGGAACCATACGACCGCTACGGTCGCAGGTTCGAATCCTGCCTCGGACATGGATGTGTGTGATGTCCTTAGGTTATTTCGGTTTAAGTAGTTCTAAGTTCTAGGGGACTGATGACCTCAGATGTGAAGTCCCATAGTGCTCAGAGCCATTTGAACCGTTTGAAGAAATAGGAGTATCATCGTTCCATGCAGACAGTGTAACCTCCCCACCGTAATTTAAAAGAAAAAAAAGGACAGTACTTAATACAAATGGGAGCCGAGTGTAACCTCCCCACAAAAATTTTAAAAGAAATAAATGACAATATTATTTAGAAATGCTAATGGACATTGCTCTAAGCGTAACCTCGCCACAATGAAATCTACTGACAATGACAATTAAACAAAAATTAGCAATCTGACTCAAATATAAGTTCTTCACAAAAAATTAAAGTCTTTTCAGTGACAAGAAAATTCAATTAAACCGAAATATCGGTCTTTGGCCCTGTGTAAAACAATCAGAATTAGATTCTTACCTCAGTATAACTGGATGTCAAATTTCTGCTCTTATTCTTCGCCACGACTTGGAGGAACTGCATTGTAAATAATAATATTCCTTTTTTTTTTTATTTTACTGAAATTTTTCTTTAACGGAAGTGGAATGAAAGGGGAAGTGCAATTAAATCTTTAGTTCAATAAAAAATTAAATTTTTTGAAAAAATGCTTTTGAAATAAAATTATTATTGGGGCACTTGTTGGAGATTAATTACAATAAATAAACTTAACATTATCTGAAGATTACCTTAATTAATAATATACCTCATTCAGCCTCTTGACCAGAATGCCATGTCGACGCTTCCCGACTCCTTACACACACATCTCCACTCGAATGAACTGCTCTACATGACGACTACTACTGCACTGCACTGCACGACTACTACTAGCGAACTGCTCGCAACTAAATCGAGCTACCGACTGAGAACCGCTCGCAACACTCGCGCGGTCAAGCGCAGGCTCTCTGGTCAGAGACGCTGCAATGCCTCGCCATCGCTGCTGCGTTACATACGTGTTTCATAACCCTCCACTGGGTGGGCAAAAATTTGGCAGCGATGGTGAGTCATTTGGACTTGCCAATCGCGGCAAAATTTTCCTTTAATTAACAAACTTCTACAATTTACAGAATATTTAGATGTACATAAATTAAATGTTGTGCACACGCACTAAGTACAAAATATATAAGACAAAAACAAGATATGAGGACAAAACATAGTAGCAAATCAGAAAAATGTATATACAAATTATTTGACAGATAACAAAGTGCACACGCACTGAAAAAATTATTTAGCATACTCAGAACAAATAAACAGACTGGCAGAAAATCGTGTTGATAAGTGACATGAGTGTACTCGCACTGGAGTTGAGAACATATTAGCAATTGACGAAATGTATATACAATTAGTAACAAATGACATAAGTGCATACGCACTGAAGTATTGACTATACAGAATGAGTACAAATCATATTGAAAAATGAGAAAAATGCACAGGCACTGAAGTTCAATAGAAAACATATTAACACCTAACATAAGTGCACATGCACTGTAGTTCAGAACATATCATTAAAATAAAAATGTATATACAATATAAAAGACAAGAGTGTACATATACTGTACTTCAGAACAAATCAAAAAAAATGTCTTTAGCATTTTCGCAATAAATAAACATAATGGCAAAACATCATGTCGACCAGTGCCATAAGTGTACTCACACTGCAGTTCAGCAAATCGAAAAAGAATGTATAACCCACAAACATAAATGATGTTACCAAAAATAATGATTTTCTTTATGTGACAAGAATTAGGATAGGAAAGGGAAGGATTGCATCATGGCTGTAGCACTTTAGATTGCACACAGCTGTTCTGAAAGTCCATATCTTTCCACAGAAGTACAACACCAAGTGACACAACTTGAAGATCTTTTCCCATCAGAATTTATCAGTGTAGCCAAGACACTGAACTGTCGTAGTAATGTTCCATGTTTTCATTTTGGCAGTACATTAGGTATACCAAACAGTGGGACCATAATAACGTCTTCATCGCTCACGGTGGTGGACAGCATGTCGTGTCTACACCACGCTCTTACAAGGCACCCCAACGTAGAATTAGTGCAAAACCAAATATAGTGCTCCATGATCACTGGGATAAACAGGACATATGGACATTGCAGTAATTCAGGGTAGTTAACTCATGAGGTGAAGGACATCAAGTCACATAATATTGACAATTACAGACTTAATTAGTAGTTTGTGGCATTCATAGCCCAGTTATTGAACATTTCTGTACCAAGTATGTAGTATTACAGAAAAATGTTCATTAATTGTTTTACATGGAATCAGTAGCCTTCTTTTCCTAGTTACAAAGCATTATGAAATAATCGCATTCTTTTCCAGTTACAAAATATAGCATAATTAATTAATCATTTGTCTTCCAATAGTAATAATCATTAGCTTTTTCCTAACCACAAAGCAGTATGAAACAATAGCATAGTTAATTAATTATGTGTCATTCCAATCTAGTAAGAATCATTAGCCTTCTTCTAATTACAAAGCATTATTAAACAGTCACATTCATTTCCAATATCAAAGTATGGCATCGTTAATTAATCATTTGTCATTTCAATAGTAATAATCATTAGCCTTCTCCTGATTACAAAGCATTATGAAACAATCACATTCTTTTCCAGTTACAGAGTATAATTAAGAATCATTAACCTTCTCCTAATTACAGTTAATTAATCATTTGTCATTCCAATATAGTAAGAATCATTAGCCTTCTTCTAATTACAAAGCATTATTAAACAGTAATTAAGAATCATTATCCTTCTTCTAATTACAAAGCATAGCATCATTTGTCATTTCAATATAGTAAGAATCATATTCTTTTCCAGTTACAAAGTATAGCATTGAAAACAAGAGTTAATTAATGGCATAATTAATAACATAATTCGTTGATTGACATTAATTATTGGCACTCAGTGGCCAGCAAGTATTGAATAGAACAAAACATAGTTCATCATTCAGTATTATTCAGATCATTACGAAGTCATTATTAAAAATCAGTTAATTACAGTCATAGAATTAATAATCATGTGTATTATAAGTAGTCTCATTACAATAACCAGTGGCAGTTATGAGCCAGTGACAAAGCATTATTTTATATATATATATATATATATTTTTTTGTCTCATTAAGAAGTCATTACTGAAGTGACATACTATTCAGAGCTAATCAGTATTATTCAGAATTTTCTCAAACTGGTATCACTACTTGGGACTGGTAATACATTTTTTTTTTTTTTTTTTTTTTTTGTTAGCAATGCACTGCGTTGGGATCGATAATTAATTGCTGAGGCATAACACTATTTGTTTTTGACCTATTGCTGCAAATGAGGATAGGTAACGTCATTCGTCATGAGTCAGCTGTAGCAAGATTATGTAATAAGGCAGTATATGTGATCACATTTATAAATGATAAACACAAATGGGTAAAAAAAATAAAAATGCAAGTACTAGAACAGGTATAATAAGTAACTGGTTTAGTAAGTATCATGAAAAGCTTCTCCTGGAAAAAATACAAAATGGATTATTGACCTGAAAGAAGAAACGCACACTATGCTGAAAAGTAGTGAACTTCGAATTAACAGGTAGTGAAATGTGTATAAAATGTGTTCCATAGCTGTCCTTTCCAAAACTTTCTGTCATCCTACTATGCAATGTAACACCTGCTGTCAAAGCAAACTGCAACAAATACTTAAAGAACTACATAGCCTAAATATAACTTCAACATTATCCTCATCTGTAAAGAAAAAAAAAACTTCATTATCAATACCATCATAACTTCACTATTATCATCACCTGTAAAGAAAAACTTCATTATTCATAATCCCATTTCCTCCATCATTATTCATCAGTATTCATTATCATCTGCAAAAAATCACTTCATTACTCATTATACAACTATTCCTTATCTCTAGCATATTTCATCACTAAAAACTAAGATGTGTAGTTCTGTCTGACAGCCTGCATCAATCACCTTGTATTCTGAAAGAAAAAATTAGTTAAGACTGCTATTCTATGATGAGTATAGTATATTCTTGTTAATGCTTGTTAATCCTGATCCATTTACTTTTCCTCATAAAGTTATTGCATCTTCTATCGTTTATTCCGTAGGTGAAATTCCCATTTCTGTTGAATTTATCTCTTACACGCATCATTTCTTTCTGAAATTGATGAACAAAGATTAATGTCTTGCATTTAAATCCTATACCCACTAAATAATGACTGGTTTATGGTGACACAATTAACCATACAGCATAACATGACAGAAAACGTAATATGTCAAAGACATTGACAGTGTTCAGATGCAAAAAATGTACACAGAATAATACGATACAGCAGCAAAAAATGTAAAACAGTCACGATGTTGAGATGTCATAGGGCAACAAAAAGTGTCAACGTCGACTGGTATGTGTTATATCTTAACTATTTCACAATACATACAAATAAAACTGGAGTATAATCATACACAAAAAAAGTTGAAAATGTGCACGGTCTGATGTGTAACGACAAGAAAAGCGACCTGCTAACCTTACCTTGCCGGGCACTTGCCAAGAAAAAATACGATAATCATCAGTAATCAGTCAGGTGAAATAATTGCATTAGTAATTGGCATCATAGTGTGTTGAATCATACAGTGGTTTCACTCAATAAACGGTTTAATGTTTGAGATATGGTGATTGCCTTTCGATTTTCTAGTTCTCAAAGTTTCGACGTGTACAACATTGGGGTGAGGGATGCTGCGAATCCGATATGGACCTGCGTATAGAAGTTCAAATTTACTGCACTTACCTTTTAATTTACTGGATAAATAGTGTGTACGTATTAATATCCTCTGTCCAACGTGAAAGTCGCGGCGTGTACAAACCTGTTTTTGCTGTCTTCTCCGGCGCTCTGCGGCACGTTTGATGTTGTTCAGCGCAATGCCAATTATTTCGTGGTGTCTTAGTCGCCGACATTTGGGGAATTTTACTAATTCTTTAATTTTGTTTGGTGGTTCAACGTTTTTCAGTATAACAGACGGAGATAGCATAGTGGATTCATTTGGAATGGAATTAATTACATCTAGGAATGAGAGTATGTGTGTATCCCAATCAATATGTTTTTTGTGGCAGTATATTCGGCACAGCTTACCAATTTCTTTCATTAATCTTTCACAGGGGTTCGAAGAAGCGTGGTACTTGGATATATAGATCGGAGAAATGTTTCTGGCTCGTAACATGCGTGTCCATACGCTACTACGAAATTGTGATCCATTGTCAGAAATTACTTTCATCACATGCCCTACATGAAATAAAAAATGTTTTACAAATGCTTTCGAAACAGTTTTAGCAGTAGCTTTGCGTAATGGAGTGAAAGTAACAAATTTTGAAGTGAGTTCAACAGCGACAAAGATGTAGCAAAAACCTCTGTTAGTTCTCGGAATCGGACCAAAAATATCTACTGCGGCCATATGTCTTAATTTAACAGGTATAATGGGATATAAAGGAGGAATATGTGAAGTGGTGTCTGATTTAGCTTTCTGGCAAATTTTACAGGACGCTAAAACTCGTCGTATACGTTTCTCCATGTTGGTAAAATAACAGTTCTGTCTCAGTATAAGAAAACATTTTCGTGCTCCGTAATGTGCGTAACTTAAATTAGTGTACCAAATTAATTTGTTAACCAGTTCGTCAGGAACGCATAATAACCAATTGTTGCTGTCAGGATGAGAGCGGCGAAACAGAATGTCATTGCGTACAGTGTAATGGTTTCTAATCGTAACATTTTTCCTATCTTGCCAAAGGTGTTTAATTTCTTTCCACACATTGTCTTTATTTTGCTCTTGTGCTATGTCCTGTAATGACGATGAGATAAAGTTTTCAAATGCAACTTGCTGAATGTACATGACACTGAAATTTGTTTTGCAGAAGTTGGTTGCTACGTCTTGCTGATTGTTGCCGAGAGAACGCGATAGTGCGTCTGCTATAACATTTTGCGTGCCGGGAATGTGAACTATTGTAAAATTAAATTCCTGTAAATAAAGTTTCCATCTGCTTAATCTGTCGTGAGTGAATTTAGCCGAAAGTACAAATTGTATCGCTCTATGGTCTGTGTAAACGGTGGTATGTCTGCCATAAAGAAAATGCCTAAATCTCGTAAAAGCCCATACAACACATAATGTTTCCAATTCTGTAACGGAATAATTCCGCTCAGCAGGTGACAGAATGCGACTTGCAAATGCGATGTTTTTAATCACTGTAGAGCCATCTTCTTCAATTTCCTGGAAAATGTGTACGCCTAAAGCGGTGTTGGAACTGACAGTGGCAATGGAAAAATTTCTGGTAAGATCTGGGTGCGATAAAAGTGGAGCATTCAACAAAGCATGTTTCAGGTTCATGAATTCAGAGTGTGCTTGCTTATCCCAAGACCAAATAGTGTTTTTACCTGTTAATTGGCATAATCTGGGTGTGTCTAAAGCAGAGTGATGAATAAATTTGCGAAAAAAGTTAATTAAGCCCAAAAAACTGCGTAGTTGTTTCTTCGTCGTAGGAACAGTAATGTCACGTAGAGCTTGAAGTTTTTCCGGATCAGGTGCAATGCCTTCTGCTGAAATTACGTGTCCAAGAAATTTTATAGAAGTTTTGCCAAAATGCGATTTACTAAGATTAACTGTAAGTCCTTGTGCATGAAAAGTTTGTAACAGTTGTTCAAGAATCAGATTGTGTTCAGACCAGTTAGCTTCTGCGATAAGAATGTCGTCTACATACGTCGTAATTCTGTCTTTAAGTTCTGTCGGAAGTATAGTGTTCAAACCGCGAATAAAAGCTGCAGAAGAAATAGTTAAGCCGAACGGAAGTTTGCGAAATTGATAACAGTCGCCGAAACAGAGAAAAGCTGTGTATTTTCTGCAGTTCGGATGAAGTTGAATTTGCCAAAATCCCGATTTTAAATCTAGTGTAGAATAAATAGCAGTACCATGAAATTTCTGTAGAAGTTCCTCTAATGTCTGTGGTCGATCTGTTTCATTAATAATAATGTCATTAATGTGACGTGAATCAAGTACAAGGCGAAGTGAGCCATCTTTCTTCTTAACAATATGTAGCGGGTTTATGTACGGACTAACTGCTGGTTCTATAATTCCTTGATCAAGCATATCTTGCAGCTCCTTTTTAACCTGTTCTCTGTGAATATATGGAATGGGATAATGTTTAGCTTTAAATGTATCGTGCTGTTTGACTTGAAATTCATACATAAAACCGGACATAGTACCAGGAATGTTGTCAAAAACTGGAGCTTGCTGTAAAAGAATTTTGTGTAATTGCGTTCGTTCGTCGTCTGTAGTTGCACTGCTTTGTCTAACTTTATCGGAAATCATTTGCCTTACGTCGTAGTCCACTTCGTCTGGAGTATTATAGTTGAGTACGTACGTATCCGTGAACAATGCGGGATTACAGTCTATGTTACGTGTTGCGGAAATGACCTCTGTGCGATTAATTGTTTGCTCTTCAGTAGATAGTGAGTGCTGAAATTCTAAAGCCAATTGTACATTTTCATCCTTTAACATTAAATAAGAATTTTGAAAATCGATAACTGCGTCGTGTTGTACCAGAAAATTCGTACCTAAAATTACGTCTGTTGTCAATAAAGGAACAATCCAAAAATTAGAATGAAAACTATAACCTCCAATACAAAATGATAAATGCGTCTGTAATTTAACGTCTATTCCTTTACTCGGTACTGCTCCTTTCACTTTTGTTTTGCCTAATGGTAATGTCGGATACGTATTCTCTTTGTTGCACTCGTTAAAAGTTTCTTCATTTATTACTGATATAGGTGATCCGGAATCAATTACTGCTGAAAATTTCGATGAACCAATTTTGATTTCGATAACAGGATGTGAAATAGTTTTCTGAACAACTGGTCTTTCCTGTAAAAGAGTGTCTCGTATGTCGTCAAAAGTAATTACATTTTCGTGAACAACATTTTGCTTGTCTGAAGTAGTGCTTGTATTATTGGAAGATGCGTCCTGTACATTATCTAGTCAGATTCTATCTGACGTGTTATTATTATTAGGAGGGTTCTGTGGCATTTCTACTATTTCAACTGTCCTATTACTTCTTCCAGACGTATTACGCTCTGGATGATACCTACTGTCGGGTTCATTCATGAGAATATGTTCTTGTTGATTACTTTGTCGCTGGTAAGACCGACTGTTATTAAACGTATGTTGGTAATTATGCTCATTATTTTTACGTCTGTCGTGAAAGTCATTCCTATACGGTGCATTGCGATAGGAATTGAAATACTGTCTTCTCTGTACGTAATTGTTTCCTTGCTGCCGTGCGTTACTATTTGTTGGATCTTGGACTATATGCGCACGCGGCGGAACATTAAAGCCTGGTTGACCTTGTGCATTACATTGTTGGTTATGTATTCCAACCGGCTGACTTTCATGCTGTTGTGGTGGAAAACGTCTATTGTTACCAAAATGTGTTTCCTGTTGCTGAAAATTTTGACGATATTGATAATCTGAATTCTGTCTGGGATTTAAGTCCTGATAGTTGTCGTTCCTAAAGCGTCTGTTACTTTTCCTATTGAAATTACGTGTCTGATCATAATTGCTGTACTTTTGTTGACCTTGGTTATTATAAGAAAAGTTTTTGTTTACAAAAGAATAATCGGATTGCTGTACTTCCAAGAGCTGTAAAAGATCTCTGAATGCTGAAATGTTTTCTTTTTGCTGACCCGTTAGAAGTGACACTCGTAATGACCGTGGTAATTTGGAAATGCATAATTGTATCAGTGCGGATTCACTGTACGGTTCACTCAGGTATTGGTTTTGTTGTACCATGTGCTCAAAAAATTGCGTCACACTGGGAAAATTTGAGTTCTCGTAATTCGGCAAACTAATTAACTGATCTTTAATTCCGCGCTGTGTCGTCTTCGACCAGTACGCTGACAGGAAAGCATTCTGAAATTCCTCTACTGAATAGCATTGCCTCGCGATCGGTCTCATACGAGTTGCCGGTTCGCCTTCCAAAAAACTGCAAATAAATTCAAGTTTATGTGTTACAGGCCAAGTCGGTGGAAGAGCAAAGCTAAATTGTTGAATCCAATCCAGTGGGTGAATTTGCGTTCTATCGTTTTTGAAAACCTTAAACTTTCTCACTGACAGAAAATGTTTGTAGTCGAAATTATCATCTCTGTGTGATGGAACAGGTTCAGGATCGTAAGAGAATCTATTGAACTGTGGTTGATCGGAATCTAAGTCCCGTACTCTCTGTAGATTACCCAAATTGTACGCGCTGCGTGAGTCTGACAAATGTTCATAAAGTGGCGTCTGTTGTGGTATGTTATTAACTGAAATGCTTTTCACCTCTGTTACTTCTTGTTGTAAACTCGATAACTTTCTACGCAACGTGTTATTAGACGAATCGATCTCATTAATTGTCTGCTGTAAATTTTGAAATTCAGGTGTTTGGTTAAATGAAACCGGTGCAGTATCGTCTGATTTATTGTCATTAGTATTTTCGATAACATCAATACGACTGGCCAATTCATCACATTTTTCAGTCAGTATTTTAACCTGATCATCGGTTTTAGAATCAGACGCATTAATCTGTTTTTGCAACTTACGCGTAGTTTCGCTCAGTTTTTTAACATCAGCTTTGACGACATCTGAATCATGTGCTAGTTCTAATTGTTCTAGTCTGTCGGTCACTGTTTGAAAATCGGTTGTGTATGTGTCTGTATTCGACTTAAGATTGGAAATTTCGTCACGTAATTCTGTGTTGGACTGTTTGATGGTATTAATTTCGTCGGACACTGTAGCAATATTATTGTCTACATACGTCTTCGCTTTCGCGAACATTTTACGTTTGTCTTCTTGTCTCTGAGCAGTGATTGTTTCCATGACTTGTCGTTTTACTTTGTTTTGATCTTGAATAAATTTGCGGAAACGTGTATCACTGTTCTGCATGTGCTGATTAAAGCGCTCGTTAATCTGAGTGTTCTGCTGTTCGAATTTCGCGTCTATCTTTGCGTCCACTGTGCGCGAAAGTTCTACCGTCATTGCTTTAAACTCGTCCCGTAATTGTGTAGCTTTTTCAGAGCACTGTTTGGCGACTCCGCTAATTTCGTCTCTGAGTGTTTCTGTTGCGGCTGTTTGCATTTCCCTTAATTCTTGCGCAAGACTTAATTTCTTCGCTATTTTTTTGTGAACAAGCCTCAATTTCCGTGCGCAACTGTTCCTTAGTGTCATGACACTGCGCGGCAACGGCTCTAATTTGTTCACTAAGCTGTCTGGAATTGTCGTCTAATTTTTCATTAAGCTGTTTGTTCTGTTCCCTAAGTTGTTTGAGATCTTCGGCATTATTGTCCAGTTTTTCGTTCTGTTGTTTGACCTGTTCATTAAGTTGTCTAAAATTTTCGTTCTGTTCATTAAATTTTTCATTAAACTGTTTGAAATTTTGCCGCAAAAATGCCATAATTGGATCCGATTCAAAATTAGCATTTCTATTCTCTGTGCTATTCAATGGTCGATCTGGAATTGTCTCGTTTTGCGTGACCATTTGGTCATTCTGTAATTTACAAAAAGGTTTTCCAGTTAAACATACACTGTCAGACCCTATTTCGGAATTAAATAAATCCGTCGTACTTTCACTACACTGACCATTTTCATTCGAAAAATCTGTTTGTATGTTACTTATATTTTCCAAACCGGTTGTGTTAAGCTGGGTACCGCTCATTACAATGGAGCGTCCCGCGTCATCAATTGTCGTCAAATCAACACAAGACACAATCGAGTTCGTTTGTTCATCATTAAGACAAAAGTCATCATTAGTGGTTGGAATACACTGATTGTTAGTGAACGCAGGATTGACATCACTACACTGCGCGCCACAATTACCATCAGTCACGTTGTTCAAGTCGGCAATTTCGTTCACAATACCTCGCGATACACTATTCACAGTCTTTCGCGGCATTTTTTACAGTAGTCACAATTATTCACAAAACAAATAAGCACTATGCAAAAGCAACACACAAATACAACAGAGCAAACGAATTGTCGTTGATCTGTGGAAAGAAAGTCACAAGTTAATAAAAGCGTAGCGCCAAATCCTAATTATACTTAAGCAAATAAGAGCAGATATCTGACTGTTTTTCAAAAGACTCTCAACGAAATACGATCCTGGACTGGGTGTCGCCAAGTGTAACCTCCCCACCGTAATTTAAAAGAAAAAAAAGGACAGTACTTAATACAAATGGGAGCCGAGTGTAACCTCCCCACAAAAATTTTAAAAGAAATAAATGACAATATTATTTAGAAATGCTAATGGACATTGCTCTAAGCGTAACCTCGCCACAATGAAATCTACTGACAATGACAATTAAACAAAAATTAGCAATCTGACTCAAATATAAGTTCTTCACAAAAAATTAAAGTCTTTTCAGTGATAAGAAAATTCAATTAAACCGAAATATCGGTCTTTGGCCCTGGGTAAAACAATCAGAATTAGATTCTTACCTCAGTATAACTGGATGTCAAATTTCTGCTCTTATTCTTCGCCACGACTTGGAGGAACTGCATTGTAAATAATAATATTCCTTTTTTTTTTATTTTACTGAAATTTTTCTTTAACGGAAGTGGAATGAAAGGGGAAGTGCAATTAAATCTTTAGTTCAATAAAAAATTAAATTTTTTGAAAAAATGCTTTTGAAATAAAATTATTATTGGGGCACTTGTTGGAGATTAATTACAATAAATAAACTTTACATTATCTGAAGATTACCTTAATTAATAATATACCTCATTCAGCCTCTTGACCAGAATGCCATGTCGACGCTTCCCGACTCCTTACACACACATCTCCACTCGAATGAACTGCTCTACATGACGACTACTACTGCACTGCACTGCACGACTACTACTAGCGAACTGCTCGCAACTAAATCGAGCTACCGACTGAGAACCGCTCGCAACACTCGCGCGGTCAAGCGCAGGCTCTCTGGTCAGAGACGCTGCAATGCCTCGCCATCGCTGCTGCGTTACATACGTGTTTCAACAGATTGCTGTTTAAGTTAAATGTGGACCTCCAACTTCCTCGTGTGCTGTGTGTCAGAGACTTGTTTCAGCTACAGTAAAGCATTTTTGACGAAATCAGCGATTTTGTAGGAAATACTATTATTTTATTACATATTTTTGTACATTGTTAATATGCATTTTGGAAAATTACGCACTATCGTTAAAATATATTCTTTTTGTTTTTTCCTACATTAATCACATTTAGTCTGCTCTTAATATGTTAGCTGTGGTTATACTATGATCTTAATACCTACTAATCGGCATTACAAAATCGTGATTTTTTAGTGTTGCAACATAAAACCGACAGGCAATACCATCATTCTGTCAACGTGTGCAGTCTTCTATGAGGTTAAAAACATCATTTTATCCCCAGCAGAGACTAACACCTGTGCTACACAATTCCATACTATCCCGTAACAAGTGCTTTGCGACATGTACACTCCACTAAGCTAGTAGCGATTAGATTCCATATTGTGATGTATTGCATGGAGGAAAAAAATCTGATTTTGACACCGCACAGGACCATCAGTAATATATCAATTATGGGGCGCTGCCCATATCCATATGTCATATTACTTTAGTTCAAATATTACGTACTGGATGTAATCGGAATTAGCAGTAGAACTGCAGGGCTTTTTAATGTAAGCATCAGATGTAGGACAAAAGGATGAGGTCACATATCAGTGTCTTAACAGGGGAAAGATCAAGCATTCCAGAGACGCTGTTTATAAAGCAGAATTTAGCTGACATTGAAACGAGCCATCAGCCTGGACTGTTGCAATGACTTTGTGTAGATGACAATTTGCTTACGGATGCGGATGAAACGCCAGATTTTTGAGAGAATGGATATATGCGTCTACCTAACGTCTGTCAAATACTTTTACGTCCTTTTCCAATAAATAGAACATGTTTTTTAAGCTCTGATTTGTAACTATGGAATGGAGTGTTCAAGTCTGAGCTTGTTGCAGCTTGTCTAAATGTATAAAATGCTGTCAATAAGGAAATGTTATATTAAAGCAATAGAAAAACATTTTTTCGGCACAATACTATCAAATATAGATATTACACAATTATGATTAAACAATGTTATTCCGCATCTCTTTTAAGTATTATCGAATTATAATGAAAGCAATGTATTTTTTCGTGGGTCTTATGAGAAAGAGCCACTGCGTAGAACAGACTTAAACCACTCTCTGTTAAAGTTAGCGGTACAATTGTAACTCTATTGTTATACAGCAGTACAGTGGCATAATAATACAGTGGTATAATAATATGCATGATGGGATTAAGCACATATTGCAACTTGCTGCTTCCGGGAAAAAAGGTTCTCTTTAGCAGGTTTCCTACGTCTCAGTCTTGAGTGTTTTGGTGATACTGTGACCTATGATAACAGACACACTTATTTACATGATACTTCAGACATGGTGGAGTTAAGATTAAATAGTCATCTTATAAAACAAAACAATTTAAGGAAACTGAAAAACATAAAATAAGATTTAAACCAAAAATAGATTAACGACAAACAATAAAAAGGGGTTTTTTAGATGTGGAACGGTAAAAAAGATCAGAACGGATGAAAAGATTCTGGCCAATTCCGAAAGAAAATCTACTGTACAAAATGACCAGTAAACGATTAACTGAAGTGGTCCAGTGGGACCGTAAAAGCAGAAGAAGAGGAAAACAAAAATACTCTGATACTGACATACGTCTTCCAGACTAAATAGTGTGGAATTAAGCTCTGTTAAGTACATCTACTCCTGGTGACACATAATAATAATATGCATGGTCGAATTAAACACATATTGCGACTTGCTCCTTCGGGAAAAAAGCACGGAGTCGCATGAAAGGATCATTTTAGTCTCAAAATGTAGAACTGACATACAATACCGCCTTTTATCAACGTATGCTGTCTTCCATGGAATTAAAACGTCGTTTCATGCCCCAGAAGCCATGATGAAACTAGTATCTGGTGCAGGGACCTAGATACATGAAAATGTAGCTATTGCATATAAACGGGTGAAAAAGTCCATTACTGTTCGATTACACTATTGGTGGAAACGGTAACAACCCTAGGTACCTAGGGGTAGTCGTTCGACTAAGCAAATGTAGAATGACTGCCTGTGGAATCATCTGAAAAGATGAAGTGACTTACAAAAACCACTTATTCAAACGAATCTTTTAGATATTGCTTGTCAATCTGGGTCCCTCAAAAATGTTGGATTAATAGGAAATCCAGTGAGGAGCGGCACGCATGCACTCGATCAGTCACAACGCGGAACTGAACAGTCTCCTTTATGTTGGTCTCTATGAGAGAGTTTTGCTGCTGGAAATCCGAGGAATATGTTGCGGGCTGTATATTACTTACTTGCATAAACGCCGCACGAAATTACTGGTGTTTGCCGGCGGTTATCCTTTTTATGTGATTGGAGTATGGACGTGGGTTAAATCTCGGATTTACTCCCCATCATCCACTGTAAGGTCGTATGCTAGTGTTAAACATCTCGATATGTACTCTAGCTTCGTCTGCAGATGTTCTAAGAACTGACAGGTCGACTTATTCCTAGCAGTCGAATGGCCACAAATCACACCCGCATGTCACATACAGATTTTATCACCACAATTCGGAACAATGCGTAAGTATTGGATTTGTTTACAAATAAATAACTGCTACTGGACAGACGAGTACTGCCCATGTGGGAGGAGAAGATACACGCTACTTCAGCTGAAATATGATATCATGGTCAGTCCATGGAGAGGGGAGAACCTCTGAATTGTGCGTGGTTGTTGCCGGTCTGCAAAGCACCAGACCAATGTGAATTTGGTCTGATGGGTAGTGACAGACGCTCTGGGACAATGTTAGGATCGTATTATGTAGATATATCCTATTTGAAATAACAGATGATTTATTTCTAACGAAAAGCTATTGGGTAAATTTAAAAGACAACTACAACTCTCATACCACAATGCCACAACAATAATATACTCCGCATAGCATTTCCAGTGTAGTGATCATAGGAATAAGGTAAAGGACATGTATAGTCACATACAGGCAATTATTTGATAGTGGCGAATTGCAGGTGTTAAAGAGTCTGATTTTCTTGGTGTATTCGTCGTATATTAAAGATGCGGCAGCTAGGCTGCTTTGGATATTGCTTTCGAGGAATCATCTCCCTATATTTTCGCCATTAAAAAACAATATCTGGTGTAGCGATCACAAAGGAGATTAGGATGTGAGTAGTGGTATATATACCATCATTTTTTACTCGATGAGAGCTTGAGCATGGGATGGTTGGGTAATCGACGATAATGATGCAATGTACCCTCTACCGTGCACTGTAGAGCGGCTTGTGGTGCATTTCTTTAGATGTACGTGTAATGTTTGCAGGTGATAGAGTCATCTACGGGAAGGTCGCAAGATCTGTGTGGAAATAGGTGCTTTGTGTGTAAGGGGTTCACCACCCTGCTGGAGCAAATGTAATCTCGATGCATTGCTCACTTGCTAGAACGACAATTCACAGGCGCCACCTGAGACATAAAATATCTTTGTCTCTGTCAAAAGAGAGCAGCAACAGAGTCGCAGGTCAGAGCAGTCTCTGCCGCAGTTGCAGTCGCTCGCTGCTACAGTGTAGTTGTAGTCTGTAGCTGGTACAGCGCAGTTTATAGTTAGTAGTTGTTAAAGTCGCACTGCAGAACAAATTTTAAAATTTTGTTATATGGAACTGAATAATAATTGTGATCAGCCGCAGAGCTACGTGATACCATGGTATGAGATGATGATGATGAAGAAATGAATAATTGTTAATATAATGAAAAATCAGCAGAGTAATTAAGTCAACCACCTACTGTAAGGTAAATTTTATTATTTTTATTGGCATGCGCGTAGTTAAGTCACTTGTCTGAGATGTTAATATGAATTTGCTTCAATTTTTTCTTTTGTGATTCGTCAGCACCAGTTGAACCAGATTTTAATACATTCAATTTTACCGTGTAATGGATTGTAGATCTTTATCAATAACGTAAAAAAATTTCAGAATATAATTGTTTTTACCAGTCAACTATCAAAGTGTAATTTCACCTTAAGTCATTGCCAGTCACGATCCAGTCACTTATCTAAATTAAAATATTCCAGAATATTTGTCAGATCATAGTCAAGTGTTCTTTAGTAAACAGACGACCAGCTGTGCAGCTGTGTCACTGAGTAAAGTTAGTTTTTCTCGTAATTCAGATCTCTGACAAATGTCATCCAGAATTAGTAGATAGGCCAGTATTGCACTAAGCTTTGCCATTTACGAGCAGATATATAGACAGTGGCGTTATCTGGCGACACCATCACGAGGTAAGAATTTTTCAGTTTATTTCTCACGGACAGATTCAGATTGATTCCACAGGGCCATGGCGTAGCGCTGCATACGTCAAAATTGATCAGTTTTTCATGAGTTAAGATTTATCAGTTTTCATACGTAAGAATTTAATCATACAAATTTAATTTTTTTTATTTTCTGTTAGGGAAGGTTACACATCATTGTAACTGACCTCAAAGTAAATAAATATACTGCAAATAAACAGATTCAGAAATCATATACACAGTCACTGGGAACATTCAGTGCTGTACAAATACATAAGAGTGAGCTAAAGCGGAAGAATATGTCGAGTTCTGATTCATTTGCAGGAATATTAAGGGGATACGGAATCACCTATCCCCGCAATGTTAATATATGCCTACTATAGGGAACATTTTCTCACAAACTACTGGAGACAGAGAGGTAAAAATTTTACTGTATGTGCATTCATATGTTACAACAATACTGAAACAACAGTTTATTGTCAAAGTATTTTCTTACAGAGATATTGTACATTTATTTTTAAGTAAATTTTTTCCATCGCTTTTTACTAGACTATCACCCCTAAGTCTTTTGTAAATCAAGTAATTAAAAAATCGTTGTTTCAGTATGTAATAGGGACCTATGTCACTACGTCATAAAAATTTCAGACTTCTAGGTTGACCAGTACCTGAGTTAATGTTCCTAGATGAAGTAAAAAGTAAACTTACGAGAAACGGAGAAAGAAGATTAAAACATTCCTGATCCGTAGCTAATACCCCCTTCACAGTCTTCATAATCATCTTCAAGTCTTCTTTTGGCACCCCTCTGCACCTGTCTTGCTTTTTTCACTAATGTCTTGATTATATTATCAGCATGCCTTAGTCTGTGCTGATCTAAAAAGAACATAGCACGTACCGTACGGGAACCAACACACATACCCAACTTTTGAAGGACCTGGCATTTAGTTATATTTCCAAGATTGAAGGTTGCCACAGCATCATACACACCAAAATGTAGTGTATTAATTCCGACAAACACTGTTTTTGGGAGACGATGCCATATCACACTATTCAAGCACTCGTTGGGGTTCTGCGTTTTTCCGTGAAGACATTTCATCAGAAGACTTCTGTCAGCCAGATCTCTGAAAATGGGCTTTATTTCTGCCATGATGGCTGATGGTAGACTGTGGTGGTGAATGTATTTCTCTCCTGTTGTTAGTCCCCTATTGTATTTACACCAGCTGTTTTCACCTTTGGGGCACAAACCATGTTGTGGATGCTCATCCGTGGATGCGGTGTGGAAATATAAAGCCCATATAGCTCTCCTCATTTCTTCAAGATTGCCTGTATTTTGCCTGATTGCAAGGCCATAGCAGTTCTGAATGTGGTCTATTATGGAATCAGTCAATCTTCCTCTGCCATCCAAGGTTTTCCCATCATCTAGTTTTTTCCCTTTCATAACTGATTTTAACCTTCTCAGCCTGGCACCCATTCTCTTCTGCACATGTCCTATACATTCAAGTTTGCTTATATTTACACTGTTCCCATATGGTTTGCTTTCCAAAACTTCTTTGAATGCTTTAGAGTCACCATCTCCCAGATATTTGACATAGCGAACATTATACCACTGTGAAGAGCGATGAAAAATTTTCTTCACCCCAGCAACCTCCATGCCACCACTACTACCATAATAATTAGCAATACAGTCATCACTGTGTTCATTTTTCAGCCTGCCTGTGCACCTACAGTATTTAGACATTATTGCAACATCAATAACCTTGCCAGTATCAACACTAGTTGCTGTTACAACACCATTGTTGGAGGTGTGGCCCCTTTTCTGCCACGTGCCATCAAACGCCACTGTGAGGTCACGACTGCCGTCATTTTCTTCCACTGCTTCTTCCACAGCAACCTGCATTGACTTCTGTGCTACATCTTCAACTGCAGATCCTAGTACATAATTGTAAGCTTCAAACTTTGAAGGTGCACTTGGAAGATTTAGAACACCACATAGCATATCACCAGCTGCTTTGCCCTTACCAATTGCTCGCAATCCATAAACTAACCTAATATTTACACTATAAAGTTCAGTTTTCTTGTATCCATTATTTACAGTTACTGAAACCGAACTTGGAAACTTACAGCTGTATTTACAAACACTGCATATTAAATTAAACTGGGCAGCCAGGCCAACATGGGATTCTACTTTCAGAGAAACGTTTCCATGACATTTTTTGCAGCACAAACTGTTTTCAAGAGCTTCACACAATATATTCGTATCAATGAGTTCAAAAACTTCATTCCCTCTCTCAAGTAAATTATATTTCTCTTCCAAATCTCTTAGTTTTTTATGAGAAGCACTGTTTTCATTTGGTGTAAGTTCGTTCGGCAAATCAGTAATAAGTGGATTCACATTTTCCAACAGTGATGATGATGAACTGCTTTGCTTTGCTAATGAATCATTATTTCTTTTCTTTTGCCAGTTCACACGCTTTTTAAATACTTTTGCTTTAGCTCTAGGCATTTTCACTGCGAAAAATGAAGCACTAAATACGAAATAACTCAACAACAACTACTTTCTTATATCACACTGTTTACAAAACAGTCCCGCCACAAAGTCAAAGAGTAACTTGAGGAAACCAGAGAGAAACATTTTCGGGCAACTAGTGTATAAATAGTCGCTGGAAACCGGGATATTTGAATTCATGTCACTTTAAAGGTACTGCCAAAAAGTTCATGGTCAGCCACGAGAGACGTGTATAACTAAAGCGCAATACCCGATCTCACAAATATATAAAAATAAAATAGTTACAAGTGTAGTAGAGCTATGTATGATACGTCATTTTAAAGAGGAAACATGGCAGAATATAATACGCCAATAAAAAAAAATTCGATTTTTTAACCCAAAATCCGATTCCGTATCCCCTTAAACGGGCATGTAGCCCACTCACTAAGTAGGGACACGTCGACTTATGTGTGGCAGGCGAGTGGTGGCAAATCCCGTCTGCGTGTTTCTAAAAATAAGTATCACTACACGTACGTGCTCTACCCATATGGAAAACGAAGAAGATGTATATTGCTCTGGCAGGAATACCGTATGCATTCCAGAACAGCATAGGGAGAGGTAGGAGGAGATAAACAGCGCTGTATTTAAATCCTAAATCTTTCCATACTAGCAGTAGCTCTGAATAGTGTGTTACTAGTTGTGGCTGATCTGCGTAGCAGCTGCACTAATGTAAATGATCTAATGGTTAACGTGCTGTTAGAATCGTATTATGTACGTATTTCCACTAAAAAGGCTGTGTATAGCATTCAACGAAGGCTCCGACACCATTTAGTCACCACCACCGTAATGCTGGCGTAGCGTCTTTGGCATAGTGATAATGTAAATACGATAAAGGAGATTTGGACACATACACTTACATATATAGACAATCATTTGATAGCCGCGGTGGAATTGTGCGTGTTATGCACCAGATTTTCTTGGTGCATTCTTTGTATACAAAACGTGCAGCAATAAGACTTATTTGTCATTGCACTGGAGAAATATATCCCTATATTCTCATCATTAAAATAAATATATCTGGCATATCGATCATAAGGGAAGTTAAAGTACGAACAGAAGCATATAGACAATTATTTTTACTCGATCAGTATGTGGTGAGTGGAATAGGACCGAAAATCGGTAATATTGTTCTGACGGAGACCCCACTGAGCACTGTACAGTGGCTTGCAGACTGTGTGTTTAGATACAGGCTGTTATTTTTAGGAAGGCTGCAGCAGGCGATTTGCAGGGAATGGAGTTGGAGCAACATAAATGAAATCTATTGCATCTAAACAGTCGAAGAGACCACGATACCGCTTTAGTATACCACTGACAACAAATCATTAGAAAGAGCACCAAAACAGTCATTTAGTTGGTGCTGCTACTGTGGTATAAGTTCCAAGAGAGGCGTCATGCACCATCGAAGAGCTTTACTATTAAAAATCAGTGGAGTATATTCCAGGTGAAATATATGTCTATTACTTCCCATCTTACATGCCTGGGAGGGCTGCTGTCTTTCTTCCATGGAATCTCATTTATTTCTTACAAAAGATATGTAAACTGCTTGCTGTAACATACAGTAGTCTTAGCATTTTGGAACTTAAATGAGGGAAGAGCTAGTGCACTATCTTAGCAACGTACTGGGGAGGTCTGTCTGTGGTGGGTGCGTGATTACTGGTTTAGTCAACGTAAATAGCGTTCCATATTCAGGGAGACAGAGGCTGGAGACACAAGTGGTACGCAAATCAAGGACTGTATTTTTCTTTTTTTTTTTTTTTTTTTTTAGTTAGAAGCTCTGTTTAAAGGCAAAACTATGAGGAAATGCAGTATTTTTCACGGAGAAGTGACTTACAAATCTCGTTTGCAAGTGAGACAGAGAAGACTAGGTGGATAGTGCATATTCTTCCGTGTCTATAATGTGTCTATAATATGTGTCTATAATGTCTCAGTAGGCAGACTAGATTTGCGTTATCGATTCGTAGATAAAATCCTGTGAATAAAATTATCCAACTGATCTACAGCTCAGAATTTTGAGTGGAGATAGACATTCTTTCCGTGCACCGTTCACAAATGATACTATTTGCAGAGAAAACACAAACGCGGCTAGAGCCTCCTTGTAGAGACATACTGTCTGATCTTTATGATAGTGAAACACACTGAGATGGCAGAAGCCATGTGATAGCGATTTGTACGTAGACGAATGGTGTAAAAGGCCAGTGCATTGGCGGAAGTGTCATTTGTACTGAGGTGACTCCTGTGACAAACTTTCCGGCGTGATTATGACGGAACGACTTTGAACGCGAAATGGTAGTTGGAGCTAGACGCATGAAACATTCTGTTTCGGAAATCGTTATCGCATTCAATAGTCCGAGAACCACAGTGTCAAGAGTGTGTCGAGAATACCAAATTTTCCGGCTTTACCTCTCACCTCAGGCAACATAATGGCCGATGGCCTAAACCTAAACACCGAGAGCAGCGGCGTTTGCATAGAGCTGTTAGTGCTAACAGATAAGCAAAATTGCGTGGAACAACTGCAGAAATCAATGTGGAACGTATGACGAATGTATCCGTTAGGAAAATACGGAGAAATTTGGCGTTAATGGGCTATGGCAGCAGACGAGCGACGCGGGTGCCCTTCCTAACAACACGACATCGCTTGCAACGCCTCTTCTGGGCTCGTCATCATATCGGTTGGACCCTAGACGACTGGAAAACCGTGACCTGGTCAGATGAGTCATGACTTCAGTTGGTAAGAGATGATGATGGGGTTCGAGTGTAGCGCAGATCCCACAAAGCCATGGACCCAAGTTGTCAACAAGGCACTGTGCGAGCTGGAACAGACTGGGTCCTCTGGTTCAACTGAACCGATCATTGTCTGGGAATACACTCCTGGAAATGGAAAAAAGAACACATTGACACCGGTGTGTCAGACCCACCATACTTGCTCCGGACACTGCGAGAGGGCTGTACAAGCAATGATCACACGTACGGCACAGCGGACACACCAGGAACCGCGGTGTTGGCCGTCGAATGGCGCTAGCTGCGCAGCATTTGTGCACCGCCGCCGTCAGTGTCAGCCAGTTTGCCGTGGCATACGGAGCTCCATCGCAGTCTTTAACACTGGTAGCATGCCGCGACAGCGTGGACGTGAACCGTATGTGCAGTTGACGGACTTTGAGCGAGGGCGTATAGTGGGCATGCGGGAGGCCGGGTGGACGTACCGCCGAATTCCTCAACACATGGGGCGTGAGGTCTCCACAGTACATCGATGTTGTCGCCAGTGGTCGGCGGAAGGTGCACGTGCCCGTCGACCTGGGACCGGACCGCAGCGACGCACGGATGTACGCCAAGACCGTAGGATCCTACGCAGTGCCGTAGGGGACCGCACCGCCACTTCCCAGCAAATTAGGGACACTGTTGCTCCTGGGGTACCGGCGAGGACCATTCGCAACCGTCTCCATGAAGCTGGGCTACGGTCCCGCACACCGTTAGGCTGTCTTCCGCTCGCGCCCCAACATCGTGCAGCCCGCCTCCAGTGGTGTCGCGACAGGCGTGAATGGAGGGACGAATGGAGACGTGTCGTCTTCAGCGATGAGAGTCGCTTCTGCCTTGGTGCCAACGATGGTCGTATGCGTGTTTGGCGCCGTGCATGTGAGCGGCACAATCAGGACTGCATACGACCGAGGCACACAGGGCCAACACCCGGCATCATGGTGTGGGGAGCGATCTCCTACACTGGCCGTACACCACTGGTGATCGTCGAGGGGACACTGAATAGTGCACGGTACATCCAAACCGTCATCGAACCCATCGTTGTACCATTCCTAGACCGGCAAGGGAACTTGCTGTTCCAACAGGACAATGCACGTCCGCATGTATCCCGTGCCACCCAACGTGCTCTAGAAGGTGTACGTCAACTACCCTGGCCAGCAAGATCTCCGGATCTGTCCCCCATTGAGCATGTTTGGGACTGGATGAAGCGTCGTCTCACGCGGTCTGCACGTCCAGCACGAACGCTGGTCCAACTGAGGCGCCAGGTGGAAATGGCATGGCAAGCCGTTCCACAGGACTACATCCAGCATCTCTACGATCGTCTCCATGGGAGAATAGCAGCCTGCATTGCTGCGAAAGGTGGATATACACTGTACTAGTGCCGACATTGTGCATGCTCTGTTGCCTGTGTCTATGTGCCTGTGGTTCTGTCAGTGTGATCATGTGATGTATCTGACCCCAGGAATGTGTCAAAAAAGTTTCCCCTTCCTGGGACAATGAATTCACGGTGTTCTTATTTCAATTTCCAGGAGTGTAGTTATGTTCGGCTACTTGGAGATCATTTACAGCCAAATAACGATGGAATTTTTGTGGATGACAATGCACCATGGCAGTGGGTCATAATTGTTTGCGATTGATTTGAAGAACAATCTGGACAGTTCCAGTGAATGATTTGGCCTTCCAGATCGCCCAACAGGAATCCTATAAACATTTATGGGACGTACCAATTAGTTCAGTTGGTGCACAGAATCCTGCACCGGCAACACTTCTGCAATTATGGACGGTTAAAGAGAAAGCATGGCTCAATATTTCTGCAGGGGATTTCTAACGTCTTGTTGAGTCTATGCCACGTCGAGTTGCTGCACTACGCAGGGAAAGAGATCCGACACGATATTAGGAGGTAACTCATGTCTTTTGTAATCCCAGTGCAAACTAGGGGAGAGCCATCTGCCGTTATTGGACCGTTGACACTTTCTTGTCTGAATTAGGGAAATAAATAATGAAATTGTCAGATGGTAATGGAATATTAATTTCGCAAAAGGTATGGAGTCATATACCTCTGGAAACATATAAAGGCTTTCTGTCGCGTAGAACGGAATCTTTATTCGGTATAAGTGGTAAATCAACGAGCTATTAAAGTTAATGCTCTGTACTGCCGCAGTAAAATCATTACTCGTTTACAATATGTAATGCAGGCGACGTAACAAAGTCTAGGGCGACTCTGAAAAGCACTGCTTGGACTTCATTCAACGGCTTTATCAGCAGCAGCATTGTGATGGAATACGTATCGACGCTTTCTTTTCTTAAATAACATGTACAGCTGTCTCTCCTATTCTTATGTCGGCAGTAGTGTCTTATATTATCGCGAGGTGGTGACTGTTCGATACCTATTCTTTTACGTGTCTCGTCCTGGAAAGAAAGTGGCAATTTGTGGGACACAAATCGATAAAACCGTACTTAGTAATGGTGTGTTTACAAAAGGTTTCAGAAAGTTTTTAAATATTCAGAGTAAATATTTAAGTCTGTCTTCTTTCTTAGCCCAAAACTGTAAGTAGCGTCATACACTGAGGTGCGTGCAGAACATGTATGGTGGTATTTACAAACACATATTTAGATACAGCTTGTTGAAAAATCAGTAAAATATCCACGAAACTTGTATTTATGTGCGTCTTCTTAAAATACCGATAAAATTACCCTCTGAACACAGATTTACAAGTATCTTCGTAAAAAATGGGCGAAAATACCAAGGAAACCCACATCTTCTTAAAAAGTGTTGGAAATCAGTAAAATAACAATTAAACCCCGTATCGTACCTCCTCTTAAAAAATCGGTAAGATTAACCACGAGGCCGTCGTAGACGATGTTGCAATACATATATCCTTGGGTGTGATACTCTGCTGAACATTTGCAAAAACCATGCCAATACTATACTCTGTTGCGAATTTGCGAACATTATCTGCATTTCTACTGCAGCTGTTGCTCAAGTGAGGTACAGGCTAAAAATGTCCGTCACAAGATGCTGAGAAGACTAGCAGCGGGGAGCGGGCGGTGGGGGGGAGGAGGGGTGGTGGGAGAAGGGCCAGTAGTAGCATACTGTAACAACGCGTGGGAGAGGGGGGGGGGGGAGACAATTTTTGAGTCATAAATTACCATCCTTCTGATGGCAGTTGCACTTTATGCTAAGAGCATTCGGGCACCTGGGTGAAAATGAACACAAGTCCTCTACTCAGCTGTGATTTTGGCTATAAATTGTGTTAATTATAAAGACAGTTATGAAACATTAATTGCAATTATAAAGACATTTATTGCCGATTAATTATGTCCTAAATAAATAAAAGAACCCAAGTGCGCGACTTGTTTACATAAAGGGAGCTATAGTTGAGTCGGCGAAGTTGATCCCTGGCAGTTGCAGTGGGCTGGGTGGGGACTGCGATTTTGTGAACGTCGATATGGCAACCTCTCAGTGTTGTCACAGTTCTGTAAACGGTTACTGTTTCCGCCTACAGCCGTTGGTGCTTCGTAGCTGAAACTTGGCAACAGTGCTGCTAGTTGTCAGCCACCTTATTAGACAGTCTCGACTATAGTGCAACTGCCTGGTTTGTTTACCTAAGATAACAATGGGGTGTTTGACATGAGGGGAAAAAAAGGAGTGTACGCAGTCTTCACACCGTCAAACATTTCTCAATAGTCTGTAGCAGTTTCCACACTTGTCTTCTTTAGTATTAACAGATTATTTAGGGACAGATATTTAAAACAAGTTTTGGTTATGACTTCTTGCTGCTTATTCAGTAAAACGGCTGATTCATGACGCTTATTACACGGCATAAACATATGTAATACATAAAACTTACTGAGTTAGGCAAGTGTTAGCTTAGGGATATTTTTCAGTCTAAGATGTTTCCTGTTCCATAGTTTCCCCACAGCTATGGCCAGGAATCCAACGATGGTCCACATCTCACTCTTGCACCTGAGGCTGTCTGCAAACCACTGAATTGTTTCTTTGGCATTTTGACCATGTTCATGCCAAAGTCTGGTCCTGATGTTCTCTTCTATGTCTCCTAATCTAAATCATTCAATTCAGGTACAGAAGACACATCAAACATTTGTAGTAAAATTTCATCACGGACTATGAACTGATGATCACAACAACATCTTAGTAATAACGCAGTTTTGTTGTAGAAACAAAATCTTATACTAAATCACACCTAGCTCAAATTATCCGTTTGTCCTCCATGAGTTCCTCTACGGAATAGTAACATTCTCTCACAAAACCTTCTGCTACATTATTTTTATTTATTGTCAGGTTCAGTTTGCAGAATAGGTGGCACACATAATGGACGAACTGAATCACAGAAACTGCTCAGATGTGACCCTTTAATGGACAGATCCATCTAGGACAGATCACACGTCAAAAGCGGTGGTATAATGTGGAGCATGGGGTTCGCGTACTGTTGAGCCACTCATCACTCAGAGTACACTTAGCAACCTGCTGTCTCTAGTCGTTGGACGAAGATGTGCTGTCGCTGTTCCTGTCTGAAGATGGGACATTTCCAGCGTACTTTCTGTACGATTATGCCCTACCTCATTATAGGCTATCCAACCGGGTGAACTTGATGAGATGGACAGGTCATAGTGAAGCGTACGATTTGTGTGATGTGGGGCTCGGGCAGGGGACTGTGCAGGCGTGGGCTCAATTTTAAAAGAAATGTATTTAACATAAAATATTCTTCTTGACAATAGAGAAATGACGACAAACAGAAGTTAACTTAGAGCCCAGTACAGATCGTGACGGGAGAGTTGAAGAAGAGAATAACAACATAAAGTACGTTTAACACAATGAAAACTAAATTCAAATAGAATTCGCCACGGCAGACAGAATCGGGCCAACAACAATAATAGTTTAAAAATTGCGGCCACTGGTACAAAACAGCAATAAAATTAGCTTCTGCCATTAACCACAGCACAACACAGACAACTCGCTGACTTAATTAAACCTACTCTCATTAGCACTCAAATGAATCCAGATCTACGACTACCCCCATGACTATCAAGTCACCGTAGCTAAGCTACATCTACACAAATTACTCAATACAAATTTATGTGGAATATGACGTACAAAAGAGACCAATCTTGCAGGACAAAATAACAAGGTAATCTTCGATACCACGGCATAAACAATTTTAGTCATGCTCACAGCGTAATAGTAACAGGATCACCATGTGCACAGTGGCAAATATAAAATTAATCACGCTTACGTTGTATAAATAACAAAATCATACGGCTCCCGCTTTTAGAGAAAACATCCGCAGGCCCTGTGTGCCTCCACACAACCACCATAAAAAAACCGCACTGTATCCTCGGATCCTCCATATGTAATATTACTGATCATCCGATAAACTCAGTGCACAACCTGTACTTTTCACTGTGCACTAAGTTGCCTATCCTGACCTACCAAAACACTGCTATCGGTCACTGAAGCACTCACTTAGTGCTCCTTTTCTATTCTGGAAGCCCTGTCTGCGTCTCCACTGGAATCGGTATTATCTCGCCCCGCAAAATACACCAACTGCCCGACTGCGAAACGTCCTCATAGCAACAATGCCCCGCACTCACTGTTAGTGAGATCCCGCAGACAGCTCCTTGGCGTACCAGCTTGGAGACGGGTTCCCTGCTTGGCTCTCCAGCAACTGACTGCTTCCAACTGCTCCTTGGGTAACCATCGGACTACGCGGAAGGCCCTGCTTACGTCACGCACGGTATCGGGAATACACGCTGCTGCCCACAAGACGGCTATGGGCGGCCGTCCCTTGCCGCCACTGGACCGAGGTCCCCTGCGCGCAGTCGCTCGCCGTCTACTGTCCAACTGATCTATCTGGCTCGCCCACTGGTCATTCCAAGACTCTGGCTTGAGTGCTGGTCGGCCTAGAGCTCAGCGCCACAATTGCTGCCGACGGCATCCCATATCTTAAGTGCTATAACAAAAGCAGCGCTAACGCGGCTACCTGGACTATGCAGGAAACAAGACGTGAGACGGATTGCATATTCACGGTACAATAACAAGCCGGTGGAGTGACCCACACATTCCCTAGATTTAAGTCCATTAGATTTCTCACACCTAGGGAGTGGGTTGCTGCTTGTACTTGCATTCCAGTCGATGTGACCGTGAAGAGTGGGTGAAGTGGGTAACGATAACCTTACAACATGTTAGACAACACCTGGAACTCATCCTTTAGCCTTTTGTGTTATCGCCAGCATATGCGACGTAAACAGAGCACGAATAGATATATTATTGTTCAACTGAAAGGCTCCATAGTTTTTCCGATGTAATACTCTACCTGTCTTATATGGCCGTTTGAAAATTCCGAGTTGTATGCAAGATGGTGGCTTTCAAAATGGCCGCCAAGTCCCCAACCCCTCCCCCCATTTCCCATCTCAGACTGCTTGGCTTTAAATGTCCGTTTATTCAACTATTTTTGTTTCACAGTGGTTATTTCACATATATGACTACCTATATAATTAAAAGTCATTGCGCCCAGCAGTGAACCGTCACAAATACTGGAACCATGGACCAGTACAGTTTATTCTCCAATACCACTGTAGCGTCCGCCTCGAGAGCTGAGTGGTGCCGGCATGGTAGCTCAGCGTGCTCGGTCGGACGGTGCTTGCTCTCTGTAATAAAAAAAACTGAGTTAATGGATCTACGACGAATTGCAACGGGTGTCTTGCTACGTCCGCCACGAGCAGATGCAACGAACGAAACCGAACAAAAATGAGATTTACAAAAATAAAAAAAAGTGGTCAGCGTGACGGATTGCCGTCCTACGGGCCCGGTTCGATTCTCGGCTGGGTCGGGGATTTTCTCCGTTCAGGGACTAGGTGTTCTGTTGTCTTCATCATCATTTTATCCTCTTTCGGCGCGCAGGTCGGCCAATGTGGCGTCGAATGTAATAAGACCTGCACCAAGGTGGCCGGACCTGCTCCGTGGTGGGCGTCCAGGCCAATGACGCCGAACGCTCATTTCCATTTTTACCACTGTAGCATCATCATCATCATCTTGGACAGTTTCCAGCCACTGGCTGGGTCTGTCGGGAACACAAGCCTCTCCATCGTGTTCTGTCTTTCCACCATCCCCCCTCTTCCACCTTCGTCCAGTTCTCTCCTCTTCTCGTCACACATTCCTTCACTCCCTTCACCCATCTATCTTTTGGTCTTCCCCTGGGCCTCTTCCCCTCCAGTTGAAGATCAAACATCCTCTTTGGAATTCTTCCCTCATCCATTCTCTTCATGTGTCCATACCACTGCAGTCTTGATTTTTCTATCCTGTCCTGTACTGGTTCCTCCTTTAGTCTTTCCCTCACATACACATTTCGCAATCTGTCTCGTCTTGTTACACTCAACCTGCTCCTCTGGAACTTCATTTCACTAGCTTGTATTCTACTTTTGTCGCTTTTGTGCATTACCCATGTCTCACTTCCGTATGCCAATATGGGGACAAAGTAGGTTCGGTATATAATTCCCTTGGATTTCTGTGGCACCTCCTTGCTCCAAATAAGCCCCCTAATGCATTTGAAGAACTGCCCTGCTTTTCTGCACCTTTCATTTATTTCCATTGCGTTTCCCCCCTTACTTTCAATCATGCTTCCCAGGTACTTGAAGTTCTCTACCACTTGTAGTTTTTCCCCTCCACAAGTTATATCCACATTTGGCCAATTCTTCTTCCTTGTTGTGACAATTATTTCACTTTTCTTTGCAGAGAAATGCATTCCATATTGTGCTGCCGTTGCCTCCCATACATCTAACTGCTCTTGCACCTCCTTCTCGCAATTTCCCCATAACATCAGGTCATCGGCAAAAAGCACTGCTTTCATTTTATGATCTCCAATTGCACCTGATACTTGCTGTAGGATTTCATCCATAACAATAATAAACAATAAAGGCGAAAGTGCACTTCCCTGTCGCAGCCCATTTTCCAGGTTGAACCATGCAGTACGTTCCCTCCCCACTTTCACACAACTCTCACTTCCCTCATACATTTTTCTGACTTTTCGTGTTATCTCTTCATCTATCCCTTTTGCGTTCAGCACATCCCAGAGCTTGTCCCTATAGATACTGTCATACGCCTTCTCAATATCTAAAAAGGCCATGATTAAGTCCTTCCCGTACTCATAGTGTCTTTCCTGCAGTTGCCTTACCGCAAATATGAGGTCCGTTGTTGATCTTCCCGGTCTGAAACCATACTGCTCCTCTTGCAGTCTACTTTCAATACTGCTTCTTATTCTCTTCTCCAGGATCTTTTCATAGATTTTTCCACAGTGGCATAGCAGAGTGATTCCTCTGTAGTTCTCACATCTCCTTTTATCCCCTTTCTTGAAGATCGGGACTATAATTCCTTTCTTCCAATCCTCAGGAATTCTGTTCTCCTTCCACACCGCCCTCAGCACTCTGTATAGCCTCTGGGTTCCTACTTCTCCTGCTGCTCGTATCATATCCACTGTTACTTCGTCCCAACCTGGTGCCTTGCCCCCTTTCATCCTCTTTATGGCTTCTTCCACTTCATTCCAAGTTAGATCATCAATGTCCCCACTATTATAATCGTCTGCTGCCTTAGGCTCTCCATCGCTGTTAGTTACCCGCTTGACGGCATTCAACAGATCTTCAAAGTACTCCTTCCAAATCTTTTTGAGCTCATGCATTTCCTCCACAACTCTTCCATTATTATCCATGATCCTCAGGCACTCGCTTCTGTCGTTCCTCTTATTTCTTACCATGGTGTAAAGTACTTTAAAAGTTTCAGTAAACATAGTTCTGACAGCTGTTACAATGTGTATGGCATAGTGTACTGCTTTGCATTATAAATATAATTGTAGGCGTAATAAGGGTAGAGGGTGGGTAGGTTGGGGGGGGGGGGGGAGGGAGAGCGGAAGGGGTAGCTTCAGTCTTGGAGGACCTCAGAATATCGGAGGTCTCAAGATCGAGAGGCCCCCAGCACCTGACCAGTTTTAATCAGATCTCAAACTAGGCCAAAATACGTTCACTAATTAAAGACGGGTGTGTTCAGTATTTTTAGAATTTTTGTAAAACGTTACGTGAAACTTAAAAACTGTAGAATGATAACCAGTTGTCTGCTAGACGCCGTTATCCTTCATGAAACGTAATTGATATCTACGCCATCTAAACTGATATAACATAAGTACTCTTTAAAAATACGCGCCTGAATACAGCAAAGACCTTACCAGGACTCAGTTTTTTAAACTAATGTATTACATTCTAAAATTACTTTTTCAAAAGTTATACATAATTATTAGATACTTTCTTTTATGAATATGAGAATCCAACTAGAAGAACTAGTCAGCCGCGCGAAGTGGCCGCGTGGTTTGAGGCGTCGTGTAACGGAATGCGTGGTCCCTCCCGCCGGAGGTTCGGGCATGGGTGAGTGTGTTGTTTTAGCATACGTTAATTTAAGTAGTGTGTAAGTCTAGGGACGGATGACCTAAGCAGTCTGGTCCCTTAGGAATTCACCCACATTTGAACATTTTTCAACATGAACTAGCATTTGATTTAAGCCACGGTTTTTATCAACTATAGACATCAAAATCAACTCTAGACTCATCTAGACTTTGTACGCCGGGACTAACCGTAGAAAAACGTTTTGTAACGTTTGCTTTTATGCTGGACACACGCAATAATACTTTATCTTTCCTTTTCTTTCTCCCACTCCACCTTCAATTTACATATAATATATAATAATACGTCCGACCTCCTGCGGAAATCTCTGAGTAGCGAGCATGGAGGATATGAGCAGGCACTGCGGATAGGGAATGTAGGTCGGCCGTGAGGGGTGCCGAGATAGTCCGCGCAGAGGCGATAACACTGCACTGCAGAAGGCGCAGTGGTTGAAGCACCCCTCTTTTAAACAAGAGATCCCGGGTTCGAACCCCGATCCGGTACACATTTTCGCTCTTCCCGCGTAATGTCACGATCCAGCTGACTTGCTTTTCCTTCTGCCCCCGTTCACCTTTAGTTTACGTCAAAACTTTTCTAGTTATAATCAATAAAACATAAATACATAATAGATCTGAACAACAGAGAAATTACCTGATGATTTCTTTCGTAAGAAGAACATACCTCTTAAGGAGTAGTAATGAGGGCAATTTGATCGTTATTGTCGAGAAATACGTCATAACTTGTAACATGTTAGGAGGCCAAGGAAGGTAGTAGTCCCTGCGTCTCGGTAGCAATGCAGGCAGCGCAGCGGATTATTAAACGAAGGGTCCCGGGTTCGATTCCCGACCAGGTCAGATATTTTCTCCGCTTGGAATCTGGGTACTGTGTTGTTCGTGTCGTCATGAATGACATTCTCCTGTTGAGATGGCTGTATGGGCACTTCCCAAAAGTCAATAAAAATGTACGAAGTGTATAATTTTAAGAAAAAGAAAAGAAAGATAGTAGCCGCTGCGAGACTTCTCTTCCACTTCCATCTGAAACTCTTGGGGAATATTCATTACACCGAAGAAGACTCAAACAGTCCATTCGCCCATGCGCTGTAGAATACCTTTAAGTTTTCTATTCATTTCATTTCATTCTTCATAAGGCTCCGTTAGAAACACTGTATCATTAATGTAATTTTTTCTGTGATTTTTGTTGTGGGGTGTTAAGTGAGTTTCAACGCTGACTATATTATAATGTATCTAAGAAGAGACCAAAAAGTAAGTACCTACATTAAACTTAGGATATTAGTATATCGAAATTTTCTAGCACATACTACCAGCATCAAAAACGCAGAGACACTTTAAATTCTGTAATCCTTTGCAAATATTAGATTCTTTCTTAACGAAGTTTTGCAGAAAATAACACGTTCTTGTAATATCTAAATGTGTCACAAATAGTGGAATCACGCTGTTTAACAACCAAATAATGGTTTATCAAATAACAAAAAATAAATAATCTTTTTTTTTACAGAAAGAAATAGATTTATTGGCAGCCACAGCATGAAGACTATGCACAACATTCATTTGTAAATGACCATAGGTTTCTGATCGGGATAGTATCTATCTACTCTCCTCAACGAGCCTGTCAGCGAAATAAATTTTGCGACGTTCTTTTTTTTGTAAGTGAAAAAAGTCACCCATCTGGCTCTCAGAAAACAAAGCTAAGAAAAGCAAAGACTGAAGAGGCTAAATCGCTCGCTGCATCTTTATCCAAATATCTTTCCGCTCCTGGAGAAAATAAAGGTGCCGAGGGAAAGTGTAATCAAACTATTTAACCTGGCTCGGGTGAACAGATATTAATTGGTATTGAGAACACAAGCACAGTTGAAAAGTCTGTTATGCGTGATTTTAATGAAGACTTTGACGTGAATGACACTGAAACAAAAGATCAGTGTGACTAGAAAGTTACTGAGAATGATCGTATTTGTGATACATCTAACTTCGACTCTTCTTCATCGAATGATACTGCAGATTGACAAAAACCTTTCCCAGAGCATCTCAGAATTGTGATTATTGAAAAGCGTAGTGAAGTACGGTATATCAAAACAAGGAGGGACCTTCTGAATCTACAGAAAGACAAGGTTAACACACTAGCGGAACACGTCATTGTTTGATTACGTCGTGGTTTTACTCGCATTTGAACAAGACTAAATAATTAACTAAATGGCTGCTATACTCACCACCAACGAAAGAAACTACACTGTTCTTTCTGCCGATTATTTGCCTCTGAGAGCCATACTAAATAAATAAATTTATTTCTGGCTTCCGACAGTGATAGAATTTGAATCCAAAGATATTAAACCATGAGCAGTCGTCTGAACATCTATCAAATTTAGAAAAATGGAAAACACTCGCTATGGACTTGAAGCTTAATAAAATCACTGACAAAGATGATCAGAAGATTGTCAATGATAAGACAAAGAAATGGAGAAGCATTTTACATCGCCCTTTAGATATTACAATATTTTCAGCTCTGCAGAATCTTGTTTTATGCGGTCATCATGAATATTTTTCGTCAGAAAACAATGGAAATTTCTTATAATTAGTGAAACTAATGGCGGAATATGATCCAGTATTGTAAGAACAATGTTTAAAACTTCAACAGTCCGCTGCTACGCCCAAGAGAGTTTTGCCAAAAGGGATAAAAAATGCATTTATTTTGTTTTGGGTGAACATATTAAGGAAAAAATCGTTGCCGATATAAAAAAGTTAAATATTACGGAATAATTTTTGACAACACTTCCGATGAGAGCAGAAATGAATTTATTTTGTTTTGGGTGAACATGTTAAGGAAAAAATCATTGCCGATATAAAAAAGTTAAATATTACGGAATAATTTTTGACAATACTTCCGATGAGAGCAGAACTGACCAAATGAATGAAAGAATTAGGTAAGTCCATATAGAAGACAAAACTGTGGAAGTTCGAGAATCCTTAGTTTTTGTATGTCACGAAAGACTGCACAGGATATGTCAAAAGATATTCAACAGCAGCTGGAGGAAGATGGGCTGGATACTGCGTTGTGCAGGGCTCATTGTTATGACAAGGCCGCGTCAATGTCATCTGTACATGGAGGAGCACAACGGAAAATTCAAGATGTCAGTCCAAAAGCTCTGTTCAGTCCCTGTGCTAATCATTCCTTAAATCGTTGTGGAGTTCGTGCACAATCATGTGTCCCCTCAAGGATCACCTGTTTTGGAATTGTAGAGAAGCTATATTCATTCTTCTCGTCTTCTATATCCAGGCGGGAATTACTTCTCGGAGGGGGGGGGGGACGAGAAAAAGTTTGAAACGACTGTCTGGTACTCGCTGGAGTGCTCATTATGGTTCAGTTGAAGCAATAAATGAAAACGTGGAAACAACCGTGAGCACTTTGGAAGATTTGGCAGGTCCATCCAAAGCAAACGTTGATACTAGATCTGCAACAAGCTTGCTGCTTTTAGCTATATGTGATCTTATCTTTTTGACCTACATCAACTTTTGGCACACGATAATGGAGGAAGTAAATGTAGTTCAAATGGTTCAAATGGCTCTGAGCACTATGCGACTTAAAAATGGTTCAAATGGCTCTGAGCACTATGGGACTTGACATCTTAGGTCATCAGACCCCTAGGACTTAGAACTACTTAAACCTAACTAACCTAAGGACATCACACACATCCATGCCCGAGGCAGGATTCGAACCTGCGACCGTAGCGGTCGCTCGGCTCCAGACCGAAGCGCCTAGAGCCGCTCGGCCACTACGGCCGGCTATGCGACTTAACTTCTGAGGTCACCAGTCGCCTAGAACGTAGAACTAATTAAACCTAACTAGCCTAAGGACATCACACACATCCATGCCCGAGGCAGTATTCGAACCTGCGACCGTAGCGGTCGCTCGGCTCCAGACTGTAGCGCCTAGAACCGCACGGACACTCCGGCCGGCGCAAATGTAGTGAAAAAATATCTAGTCTCCAAAAATGGCTGGATGGACGCGCCAACTTAAAATCTCTGAATGATTGTTTACTGCCGGAACGACCTACAATTACAGACAATACTGTTACTTTTGCGACTACAAATACAATGATATGGACATCAGCACTGAACGACGAGGAAGAACAGAGATAAATAAAGGCGGAATAGCTTATGACGCTGGATCGGTTATTCGAAAAGTTCGTCGATCAGTGTTTGAATACATAGGCCGAGTTATACAAGATCTGTCGCAACGATACACGGCCATGAAGGAAAACACCAAAATTTTCCAAATTGTTGAAAGAGAGTTTGAGCTTGAAGCTTCTGATGATACCGTGGGTGTAGCGCTGGAGAATATGGTAGAAATTTACGATGTTGAGGGGCAGGTGCCGCAAGAATTACAAAGGTATCGTAGGCATCTACGTGCAACCGATACGAAATGGACGTTGCTGCTAGATGGGCATCCCAAGACATCCTTCAATTTATAATTAAATGGGACTTCAGTGACCCTGTACATCACTTATTATACAACACTTCTTCATAATTTGTGTCTCAGACGTATCATGCGAGAGCCGTTTTTCTAAACTGAAACTAATAACAAATTACCTTCGCTCTACAATGAACCAAGAACCACTAACCAAACTGTCCATTTTATCAACTGAAAGAAAAATTTCCAACGCAGCAGATTTCAAAGACGTACGGAGAATTTCAGTACAACAAAGTCTCGCAAACATGTACTGTAATAATATCAATAATATCTACTATCCCATACTAAGGGTATGAAACTAATTGATATTGTAATTGTACAAGCTTTGTTTCCAGATATTAAAATAAAAGGTAATGTCCTTATTCCATTCTTTATTATTTCTTTACACTCTACCTGGTAGTTGTTGTGCTAAATTCTAATTCGTAATACAATTACTAGAGCGTAGAGCACACGCATTAACAACAGTTGATTTTTTTTATCAGCCGTTACATCTGTATTAGTAATTTTTTACAAAATGTACACTACAAATACATCAGTTTCGCCAAACACATTAGTTTCGCCACCCTGGGCCTCCAACGGGCTTAGTTCGCCACTGGTAGGTAATTAATCCCACGCTTACTGCTTATGTACCATGTAATATTTAACAGTAAGTTCCAGTTTATTATTAATTACAGCATTTGTTATTTATTTTATTTTACCTGAATACCTGTGACGAACAGATCAAACTTGAGTTTTGGTGTAGCTCGCACATTTTAAAATATGGTAACAGTTGCTTAATTACTAAGTAGTAAGTAGTTTCCATTTTCTGTTATCTTTAATTTCAACATGTCGTAATTTTTGTTAATCTCCCCGTTTCCCTACAAATTAAGCATAAGGGCGCCCCTGTGAATCACGAACAGTTTTATTGTTAAAATTTTGAATCATACGTTCCGAGAAGAATCTGGCAACAATGACAACATATAATCTACACTTCGCGAAATGGTCACGACAGAAAATGAGAGGCCGGCCAGTGTGGCCAAGCGGCTCTAGGCGCTTCAGTCTGGAACCGCGCGACCGCTATGACGCAGGTTCGAATCCTGCCTCGGGCATGGATGTGTGTGATGTCGTTAGGTTAGTTCTAAGTTATAGGGGACTGATGACTTCAGATGTTAAGTCCCATAGTGCTCAGAGGCATTTGAACAATTTTTGAAAATGAGAGATACTCAAATTCAGGCGAATGCACCTTTCGTTAACGGAGCAAGAGGAGAAGGGGGGGGGGGATGTTAGTGGCACCTGTAGTACTCTCCGCGAAACACCGTGTAATGGTTTGAGAATTATAGATGTAAATGTAGATGTAGACACCATACATGCTCGTATATTACAACGCAGTGGCAGATTCCTGTACGAAATCAGTACCAGAAATCGTATTTTTCCGATGTCGAAACATCTATTAGCATGTTTCAGATGTTTCCTGTCGGAGTTGTTACTACGCTGTGTAACTGGCTCCAAGAACTCGCCAACGAGGCGGAACCATCGGAAATCGGATGACGAAAAGGTTGTCGCTCGTTAAATGTGTGTGAGCGTCCGTTACAGCAAATGAAACGGGGAGTGGAACGTACGGAGGGCGCCGGGTAAATAATTGAGTCTACCTGTAATCAATATGCGAACGCGCGTCCGATGTGCGCATGCGCGCAGGCAGGTGTGTCAGCGAGCGCGCCAGTTGCCGGCAGTCACGGCGTGCTGCCTGTGGGACGCGTTGTCAACAACGGCAGGCGCTGCGTCCACCAGTAAGTACCGCTGCCGCGCGCACGCGGCGATATTGTTGTGACTGCCAACAACGTGTGGTCACACATCTGAAAAGCCTCCACCCTTTATTATCCGAAAAGCTATGTCTATGTCAAGCACTGGATATAATAATACATAAATATCTAACACAACGAAAATTATTTACTGATTTTTGTTGTTGTTGTCTTTTGTTTCTCTTTTGTACTATAAGATCTCTGGAAGTGTGCAATAGTTGCTTCTATCTTAGCAACCTCGAACGACGACACACTATGTGTGCATCTATGAAAATGGCTACCAAATCAAAGAATTCTTTTCTTAGTATTAATACTAGGACACAGCAGTAATACTTTGAACTCGTATGACTCTAAAAATAGGACTCCAACCAGAAACACACTTTATATGAAAAAAAGTTTGTGAAACATCAATGTATATTTTCTAGCGCAACAAATAAGTCCTTGATGAGTGCAATAAATTTAAGAAGGGAAGAGTCTTCAACAAAATGTAACGACACCTTAGCCGTTTTAGCGTGTTCATTTTAGCTTCATTGTTTTTTTTTTACCGTTTTAACTTATGTGTCTTTAATTTGTGTGTGTTTAAACATCTTCCAGTAACTGATGACCTTTTGCATTAATTTAATTGTGGCGAGACTGTTGATGAATGAAGTCCCAATGATTCTTTTTGTACAAAAGCCCTATTGTAATCAGTTATTATGAAGTCTGGACCATCAAAGCAATAATCACCATTATCATCTTCTAGTGACATTACTGCATACATGGTTCATGGGCGAATATTGCCAGAACTTTGGGGGAAAGAAAAACTAAACACTACTCATAGGTTCAGGGGAGAATTAAAGATTGTGATCTGTAGTAAGATCTCTGACATGAAGGTGACTGATGTGACTAGAGAAGACACTGTCACCGAAAACGAGCAACAGAACAGCCGGAACAAACCATTCACAGTGGAACTGCTGTCTGCAAACCTGTGGGTATAAAGAAGATACTTCAGTGGTGCAAGGAACAGTGTATTGACGACCGAAAAATAGAAACATGCAACGTATCTGCTTTTACATCTTTTACTACACCAACTTCTTTTTTATGTATGAACAATACCAAGGGAAATGTGTAGTCCGAAATGCCTCATTCCAACGGCTAAGAATTATTGATGTTTGAGATACTATGTTATCTTTAGCGGATTCTGTAAACAAAGCATACGACACTACTTGAGATGATCATTTTTTCCTATAGCGCAAACATTATTGCCAATAAGGAACATTAGAACATCTCCATCCATAAAGATGAAATAATACATCTTTAGCATCCATGATCTCTGAATCTGAACACCATCGTGTCATTTTGGTTCACATTATAAAAACAGTTTTTGTTACATTATCATTCTCATCCATACTGCATGAAGAACTTTATTTGCGAGGTATATGTTACATGGGCAGACATAAACCTTGTGTATATTGGAGAGGTCTGGAGAGTGTGAGTACCACCTCACTTTGTTGGTAAGGCCTCAATGAATGGTTTACCGTTGCCTTTTCCAACTTGCAGATAACAAGTAAAGTAACTGTGTCTTTTGGACCGCTGTGTTCAGGGTTTCTGGCGTGTGTTGTTTTGATTTTAAGGATGAGTACTGAAGTTCTGAGAAAGTTGGTTAACGATAAATTAGCTGTTGCTGTCAAGAATCATAATGGAGGATGTCAAGCATAATGTCTTCATCCGACAGATCACATCAGCAGTATCTTATGGCCTTACTCTCTCAAGACACGGCAGAAGTTCCTGAAACCTAACACATGGACGTTTTTGAAATTAAATTAGGGTTAGGATCTCTTCTTCCTTAAAAAGCTCAAAATATCTTGTGAATTCGCTAATTATCGTCTATATTCAAGGCAAAGTGAGACAAATTATGACTCCACAAAATAAGGACTGTAAAACGTTTCTATAAATACAAAAATGTCTTTTACAGGAAATTCCCAATAATGCAAATATATTCTGTAATTAATGTATATATTGCAGGTCATTTATGGGACAGTCGATTTATTATGTTATTCTTCTTGAGTTGATAATTTCTGTTAATTATATTTGTTAAAATTACAATTACTGCTAAAATTGAGTGTGACAATTTGCAATCAGACATTCTAATTAAAGTTATACACTTCAGTGTAGGATATGCAGCAAACTGAAATTAAAGGGTTAGGTGTGTCGTCTGGAGGAATACAACAGATGCACGTAATAACTGATTTGCACATGATTTTGAGGAGACGATGATTTAGAGCTTCTATAATTTTTTCTTGCGGTAGCGTTCTCGTTTCCCGCGCACGGGGTCCCGGGTTCGATTCCTGGCAGGGTCTGGGATTTTCCCTGCCTCGAGATGACTGATTTGCACATGATTTTGAGGAGACGATGATTTAGAGCTTCTATAATTTTTTCTTGCGGTAGCGTTCTCGTTTCCCGCGCACGGGGTCCCGGGTTCGATTCCTGGCGGGGTCAGGGATTTTCCCTGCCTCGAGATGACTGGGTGTTGTTGTGTTGGCTTCATCATCATTCATCCCCATTACGGTCTGAGGAAGGCAATGGCAAACCACCTCCGCTACGACCTTGCCTAGTCGGCGGTGCGGGTCTCCCGCATCGTCCACCTACGCTCCTCGGAGTATGGGACCTCATCATCAATTTTTTGGAAAATCATTGTTCTCTCATATGTTTATTGTCACTACGTTAAGCAACAAGTTTCGGTATGAAACAGACTATCCTCAGGTACAATGTGACATCTTAATCAGAAGCATAACAAATCATAACTATTAACAAGCATCATGCCATAAATCAACCTGATAATTCAACTAAAATTATGGAGCGATACTGCAGACAGTAGACCTGAGGCGAAGCACATGGCCACAGATATACTGTGGGCTGTATGTGCTTCACAACTATAGTTGAATTAACATGTTGCTTTATGGAATGAAGCTTGTTCAAATGTGTGTGAAATCTTATGGGACTTAACTGCTAAGGTCATCAGTCCCTAAGCTTACACACTACTTAACCTAAGTTATCCTAAGGACATACACACACACCCACGTCCGAGGGAGGACTCGAACCTCCTTCGGGACCAGCCGCACAGTCCATGACTGCAGCGCCTTAATGATGCTTGTTAATAGTTATGATTTGTTGTATATCTGATTGAGATGTCACATTATATCTGAGGATGGTAGGTTTCTTACCGGAACTAATTGTTTATTTAGTGTATAATATAGGTGTGGCAAGCCATGATTTTCCTGTAAATGCTTTTATCTTCACATGAATTATACATTTTGGAGTGTAGCTAAATGTTCAGCTGTTTGCAGCATCAGTTCTACATCTACTTCTAATACTTTAATCTGATGTATTGAAACAAAAACAGCTAACCTCTTTATACCATAGTCTAAGATTTAAAAACAAAATGACCCACACTCTATTAATTATAAACTCAGGATTACTCTCCCGGGTATTAGTTGTTAATGACTTTTGAGAGAAATGGTAGATTGGCGAACGGAGACGTGCTGGAATGCTACAGTGTGTCGGTGTCGGGTGTCCCAAGGCTTCGGCGTTGCATCAGCGAGACGAAGCATCTGTAAACAACTTATGTTACTTGCTTGTATGCTGCAACCAGGCCATGACAGGTACTTACAGTACATCCACTGTTGCCATCACTTTCTTCCTTCTGAGAAGGAAGACTTATTTCTGGAGGACCTTGCATCAGTAAATAGATCTCTATATTTCACTACTAAACACAATTGGCGAATCTGGCCTGTTGTGAGTTTTACAACAGACAAAATCTTCCTAGGAAAAATGTTGCAAGGAAGTACAGTATCTGACAAATCCCGATTGCGGAATTGACCACTAGATGTCACGAGATGTAGGCGACGCAGATTAGAAGGAGGCGGGGAGTGTTGCGATGCCAGGAGAGACACAGTAACAGCAGCAAAGGTCGTCAGGAGGGTTCAGTGACTTCGAACGTAAACTAGCCACTGGATGTCATCTGAGTAACAGCTCCATCAGGGACATATTAGTCATTCTAAAGCCGTTCAAGTCGACTGTTTATGTTGAAATTATGAAATCGAAACGCGAAGGAAGAACCACACCCAAACCAAGACCAGGGAAAACTCATGTACCGACGGACAGGGACTGTCGAACATTGCGAAAGATAGCTGGAAAAAATCACATGAAATCAGCAGCAGTGGCTCGAGAGTTCCCAAGTGCTACCAGGAACACAATTAATGTGCATAGTTTGCAAGATTTGGGTACAGTGTTCGAGCAGCTCCATGTAAGCCACACATTTTTGTAGTCAATGCTAAGCGACGTGATGTCTGAGGAGGTGCAAAGAGTGACGCCATCGGACAGTGGACACCTGGAAACGAGTAACTGGGAGTGATGACAGACACCCTGTGGCAGTCCAATGGAAGGGCTGAGGTTTGGCAAATTCCTGGAGAACGTTACCTCCCGTTATGCGTAGTGCCGACAGTGAAGTACAGGGGAGGTGTTTATCGGTTTCCTTATTGTGCTTAAGAAAACGCTAGATGTGGAAGGACTAGAACACATTTTACAGCATAGTGTGCACCGTACAGAAGAGGAACAGTAAGGAGACGATTATTGTTTGTAACAGCGTTACAATGCATCCTCTTATAAAGCAGACGCTGTAAGGGAATGGTTTGCTAACAATAACGCTCCTGAAATGGGCGATCTGCACAGAGTCTTCACCTGAACTCAATGGAACAACAATGGGATGAGTTAGAACATCGGCTTCGTTCCAGAAGGCACTATTCTCTCTGGTTTCACCTCTTGTCGGAACATGTTCTGCAATTGCTCCACAGACATTCAGACACCCCACTGAAAGTGTCCCCAGCAGATTTCAAGCCATCGTAAAGGTGAAGCATGGACACACCTCATATTAACGTACAGTAATAGGTGTCCGGATATTTTTGATCAGACAGTGTATATATGTTACGTCATTCCGTTACATAGATGACGTAATATGGCTGCAGTGAAGTTCCAGATCTTTTCCTTCATTGGTCTGTTAGCAAAGGAGCTCACTCAACTTGAGCAAATCCATTTTCAGTATCTTATACTAGACAGGATGTCTCCCCTAATATTCGTAGGGCACATTTTCTCGGGTGTTTCGCTAGATATCGCCAATTTAGCTTTTACATTATGTAACTGGAGTAGGCTCTCAAATAGTGCTCGCCACACGTTTCAGGTTATGCGCCTAGTGGGTTTGTTCAGATGTTCAAATGTGTGTGAAATCTTACGGGACTTAACTGCTAAGGTCATCAGTCCCTAAGCTTACACACTACTTAACCTAAATTATCCTAAGGACAAACACACACACCCATGCCCGAGGGAGGACTCGAATCTCCGCCGGGACCAGCCGCACAGTCCATGACTGCAGCGCCTCAGACCGCTGGCTAATCCCGCGCGGCCCTAGTGGGTTTGTCTCCAATTAAAAAAATAAATAAATAAATAAAGTGGACTATCACGTGCACATTCGAGAGAGAGTGCCAGATTAGTGTAACTCATATTTGTTTTGTCGATATATATTAACAGGAATAGTAAAACAAAACAGGGAGAATGACCAATACTTCAACAGCACCCGTGTAGCGTTGCTGCAAGGAAGTAGCAGACGGTGCGAGGCAAGGCAGCGTGCGAGTATCCTATTACGGATAGAGAATGAGACGAGACAGCACTAAGGAAGGTACTTATAATTCTTGGTTCCCTGTTGATACTAAACTACAACTATCATTTTCTTTGCTTTTCACTCCTGTTCTGCTTTCCTGTTCTCCTTGGCATTATGACCTCTTTGGATCGAAAAACATCCGTGTTTTGGATATATTAGTGTGTGACTGCTGTCATTCTTTTCTAAATGTCTGTGTTCTATTTGATACACTGGACTCGCATTCGGGAGGATGACAGTTCAATCCCGCGTCCAGTCATCCTGATTTAGGTTTCCCGTGATTTCACTAAATCGCTCCAGGTACATGCCGGGATGGTTCCTTTGAAAGGGCACGGCCGACTTCCTTCTCCATCCTTCCCTAATCCGATGAGACCGATGACCTCGCTGTCTGCTCTCCTCCCCCAAATACCCCAACACTCTATTTGATCTTCGAATGGTTCAAATGGCTCTAAGCACTATGAGACTTAACATCTGAGGTCATCAGTCCCCTAGACTTAGAACTAATTAAACCTAACTAACCTAAGGACATCACACACATCCATGCCCGAGGCAGGATTCGAACCTGCGACCGTAGCGGTCACGCGGTTCCAGACTGAAGCGCCTAGAAATGCACGGCCACATCGGCCGGCTTCTCCGTTTAGACTTAGTGTTTAAGTGTATTGGGAACTCGAGGTTAATCAGGAGGCTGTGACCAAAATTGTCTTTGTTTTGATACGCACTTACATTGTATGCGGTTAAATCGTTTAGGTCGATATATTATATCCATTTTTGTTGTTGTTAAAGTCAATCTTGCAGCCGATCTAGTAGATGTAGCCGTCTACTGTTCGATTTTGTCCTTCACATTAGAGCAGGAAGGGGCCATGTATTGTCTCTCATAATACACCTTTCTTCTCATAGAGCTTTACTTTATAACTACACTATGTGATCAAAAGTATCTGGACACCTATCTGAAAATGACTTACAAGTTCGTGGCACCCTCCATCGGTATTGCTGGAATTCAATATGGTGTTGGCCCACACTTAGCCTTGATGACAGCCTCCACTCTCGCAGGCATACGTTCAGTCAGATGCTGGAAGGTCTCTTGGGGAATGGCAGCCCATTCTTCACGGCGTGCTGCACTGACAGGTACTGATGTCGGTCGATGAGGCCAAGCACGATGTCAGCGTTCCAAAACATCCCAGAGGTGTTCTATATGATTCTGGTCAGGACTCTGTGCAAGCTAGTCCATTACAGGGGTGTTATTGTCGTGTAACCACTCCCCGTGCATCATGAACAGGTGCTCGATCATGTTGAAAAATGCAGTCGCCGTCCCCGAATTGCTCTTCAACAGTGGGAAGCAAGAAGGTGCTTAAAACATCAATGTAGGCCTGTGCTGTGATAGTGCCACGCAAAACAAAAATGGGTACAAGCCCCCTTCATTGCAAACACGACCGCACCATAACACCACCGCTTACGAATTTTACTGTTGGCACTACACACCCTGGCAGATGACGTTCGCCCGGCATTCGCCATATCCACACTGTGCCATCGGATCGCCACATTGTGTACCGTGATTCGCCACTCCACACAAGGTTTTTCCACTGTTCAGTCGTCCAATGTTTGCGCCTCTTATACCAAGCGAGGTGTCGTTGGGCATTTACTGGCGTGATGTGTGACTTATGAACAGGCGCTCGACCAAGAAAGCCAAGTTTTCTCTCCTCCCGCCTAACTGTCATAGTACTTGCTGTGGATCCTGATGCAGTTTGAAGTTCCTGTGTGGTGGTCTGGCTAGATGTCTGCCTATTACACATTACGGCCCTCTTCAACTATCGGAGGTCTCTGTCAGTCAACAAACGAGGTCGTCTTGTACGCTTTTGTACTGTACTTGTCCCTTCACTTTTCCACTTCACTTTCACATCGGAAACAGTAGATCTAGGGATGTTTAGGAGTGTGGAAGTCTCGCGTATAGACATATGACACAAAAGACACCCAATCACCTGACCACGTTCGAAGTCCGTAAGTTCTGCAGAGCGCCCCATTCTGCTCTCTCACGATGTCTAATGACTACTGAGTTCTCTGATATGGAGTACCTGACAGTAGGTGGTAGCACAATGCACACAGTATGAAAAACGTGTGTTTTGGGGGGGGGGGGTGTCCGGATACTTTTGATCACATAGCCGACAACAGTTTAGATACGATGCCGACTTCAGAAGCAGAAGTTGAAACTTCAAAAGCAAAAGTTGAAAAGATTAAAAACATATCAAATCAGAATACTAATAAAAAATGATCTCCTCTGTTTGGATTGTTTTTATTCTAAAATACATTGTTATGTATAAAGATTTAACAATGTTGTAGTTCAAGAAAGCTAAAAATTGCTGCTATGTAACACTAAAGACAATATAACAAAGAAAATTTAGTCCAATGTGACTAAAATAATTGGCCCAGTGTCAGTATGCTGTGAAGCTCACATGAGCTAGAAAGAACAACTGCGACATAGCTGTTGTTCAGGGTGACAGGTGATGGGAGAAGGTTAATAAATCATCTGTTGCTCAGGGTTACAGGTCATAAATTGCGACAGAAGTACCATAGTCTCAATACTCTGATATTGGGACAGAATTGACGTCCTAGCTGTTTCCACAGACATTCTATTGGAGACAGACCTGGGGATCTCGCTGACCACAGGAGTACCTGAGAATTACATACACTGTTGATAGACACATTTGCCATACGTGGATGAGCATTGTCGTGTTGAAAAATGTCATCCCGACACTATTGTATGAGAGGTAACATATGCGGACGCTAGATAGCTGTGACGTACTAGTGTGCAGTCACAGTTCCTTCGATCACTAACAGCCATGACGATAGTACCCAATGGCTTCTGTTGTGTACATAGTTCCGCGTAGTCAGCGCGTACACAACTTTCCCACTAGAACGCGCCCCGCTAAGCACAACAGTGCAGGCGCAACGCTCGTCCGTCTCCGCACTACGAGATGTGAACGCCCGAGGTATTATAACGAGTGTACAGACCTCGGATTAGTCAGTCTGCATTAGTCTGTAGTCAAGTTTCAGTCTGTGCCTAATAAGATTACCATATTCCTGTACATAGCCATGAAGATAAATGAATAGACACTTTTGTCAAGTATCAGAGATATGTGAGAATAAGATTAACGTACCAAGACCAAAGGAACTTCAGACTGTCAACTGTAAAAAGCATCCAGAATCAAGTTACGTAATGTCTATCCTTTTTATTATTTTAATAAATGTGTGTGAAAATTAATCAAGTTCTGTTTAAAGTTGGTCACCGTCAATCTGCTACTCTAAGCGTGCAAGTGGCATTTCTATTGTCTGACCTAACGGCAGAAGATAAACACGCCACGATAAGACCACGAGACATATTGCTGACACTCGCCTACTTCGTTAGAGCGACAAGTCAAATAATCTGATGGTGTGTGTACCGAAGGTCTTACAGTACGCACACCACAGCTTCTCACACCATTATACCACGAGTAACACGGTTGTGCCTCTCCAAAACATTGTAAGAACGGGACGTTTTTCCAAGTCGACTCCATACTTGCTGACGATGTTCATTCGTGGTTCTTCAGAACCGCAATTCATCGCTAAACCCAATCTAGTGTCATTAGTCAGCTATCCATGCTACCCAGACACCACTCCAAACACAGCTGTTACATTGTAGTGTTAATGGTAGCCTACGCATTGAACGGTAACTCCCTAGTCCGGCTGCCACTAGTATCCGACTGATTGTGCAAGATGGCACGGAATTCCGTAGTGAGTCCGTTACTTGCTCTCGGATGGCAGGTGCAGATGTGAACGGGTTAAGATATGCTCGGTGCAAAATGCAATGATTCTCCCTTGTGGTGGTCAGACGTGGTCTCCCGGAACTTTGGATTGTGCGCCTTCCCTCATGTTCGTATGCAGTAGAACACATGTCAAATATCTGGGTATTGCACCGTTGTACACGCCGGAGGAATGGAGACGCTACAATGAGGTCCCTATAAAAGTCTGTCAGGTGCTGATAACGCTGCCTTATACGAATGTGCGGCATCTCCGTCCTTCACAGCGATCATTCACTCTCCTTATTTACCCTACCAGGGTTCGTAACAACACTAAGCACGAACAGTACTAACGTACTCTAGTTACTGTTTTACCTGTCACATATAATTGCTAAATCACCAATATACCTGTCGGTGGTGTGTACGTGTACAAAGTTACAGTGACAGCTGACCATGTCTGCTGTGTGCTTTAATTTTTTCCTCATGCATTGCAGTTTGCGGGAGAAAATTCAGAAAATTCCAAACACTATTAGCCCTGTATATGTACTGGATGTGCTTCAAGAAATATTTTGCTGACATCAGTCTCTAATCGTCCCTTACGATCTTCAAAGTTTTCCTCAAGCTCGCTGGTTGGCTTCTCATACAGCATTCAGCTCTAGTCGTTACTGTAGTTTATCTGATTCATGGTTCGACGTAAAAGAATATCGTCCTTGCCGCTACAGCTCCTTGAGAAATTTTGCTATTTAGTCTCTTAAATAATGACGTTTTGTTGTTTACTGGAAATTAATAAGTAACGATAGAAGTTAAATTATTTAAAAGGTGCATATGTTCGTAGCGTTTTTCCGTAAGTTCATTAAACATAGATACAGAGCCACACATAATAGAGATTTCAGTCATCAACAGTATATTTTCCTTCACTATTTGCAAGTCTGCCACTGCTAGGATAACTTTACGATTATGCGACTGTAGAATTCACGTGGTTTTGAAGCGAAGAACTCGTCGAACCATCCTCGGGGCGCAATTTCATTTGGAAAGGAAGTTCCCTGAAGACTGTTCGACAGAGAACGGAAAAGGTGAATGTAGGAGGGCGCAAGATCAGGTGAATAAGGTGGGTGCGGAATAACTTCCAACCCAATTCCTTTATAGTGTTCTTTCTCTGTGTAGCAGAGTGCGGGCGAGTGTTATCGTGTAGCAGCATTACGTAGCCTTGCTGGTCGTAGTTCTTGGATTGCCTCTGCAAGATGTCTCAGTTGTTGATAATAAATGTCCGCAGTGGCGGTTTCACCTCGGAGAAGCAATTCGTAGTACATCACACCGTAGCTGTTCCACCAGGTGCATAACATTAACATTCGTGGATGCGCGCAGGTCTTTTTACGGGGAGTTGCTGCTTTGTTTCGAGTTCAAGCATTCCTTTTTTTTCCTTATGCTAAAAAAAGACACGAATTGTCGTCACCAGTAACGATACGGGGTGTTGTTCACGAACCAACTGACGACGAGCAAGCAAAGACGCACATATGGCTATCCGCCGTTTTTTGTGATTTTGGCTTAGAGCATGCGGTGCCTATAAACCCGATTTTTCAACCTTCCCCACCGTATGACGTCGATTATCAAACCCCGAAGGTCTTCCTGAACGTGGACAGTCGCTATTAACAAAACGATCCTCCTTAAAACGAGAAAACAATTTAATTGCCGTGCTCTATCCCCAATGAAATTATCCCCACACACAGCACAAATGTTTCTGACCGCCTCCGCTGCTGTCAACGGGCGAGGTGGCGCATTAGTTAGCACACTGGACTCGCATTCGGGAGGACGATGGTTCAAACCCGCGTCCGTGCATCCTGATTTAGGTTTTCAGTTATTTCCCTAAATAGCTTCAGGCAAATACCGGGATAGTTCCTTTGAAAGGGCACGGCCGATTTCCTTCCCCTTCCTTCTGTAATCCGAGCTTCTGCTCCGTCTCTAACGACCTCGTTGTCGACGGGACGTTAAACAGTATTCTCCTCCCTCCGCTGCTGTCACTCCGCTATCGATCTCCAACAGCAGAATATGTCAGAAATGTTCCAATTCATCCACTTAGTACTCCATTTTCTAGCGTCCACAGCTCCACTCACTATCTCCAAATAACAAAATGATGATTTGTAAACTCAAATAACAGTGAACTACAGATAAAAAACAATCGATAAATAAACCTATAGCAACCGGAATACTAAAATACAAACAAAAACGCTACGAACTTGTGCATCAACCTAAAATATCAGTGTGAAAATTATAACGATGACGACAACACAAATGCAGAAATTCAACTTGAAAGAGAGGACATAATTATTTCCTACTCCAAGGAAGTAACTGGTGGAGTCAGGCAAATATCCAACGCACTTTTTTTTAACATTTCATTCCTCCATATTGGGGGCGGGTTATCAACTGCCGTAATGGAACTTTTCAGCTTACATGATTTTTAAAACTTGCAGCAATATTTACGATTTTAAAAAGAGTTTACAATAACACGTTAAAATAAAAAGAATTGTTCATCTAATGTCTGTGTCTAGCATGGGAACAAGTAGCTTGGCCCTAGTAAATTGGTAGATGAGTGGGTAGATGGGAACTGAATTAAAACAGATGGGAGTTTCATTGGAGCTTTGCGGAAGTTTGTAAAGTTGTATGTGGCTACTGTGGAAGTTATACGCGGGCTGGGTGATAAGAGGTGTGGAATGGAAGGTGGAGGAGTAGGTGAGAAAGGGAGGTGAGATTTCTGTACAGCTTTCTGGATCAGTAAGCGGGAATCGGTAAAGTTACCTTGGAAAAGGAAGGTGAAGAGAAGGTGGTACGGCAGTGGCCTAGCTTGGCTGTGAAGCGGAAACACTAGAAGGGTTCCTTGATCAAATTCACGGGACGTGTAAGATTTTCGGAAGTGTTTTTGGAATTTAAGGAGAATTTGAAAAATAATTAACCGGTAAAGAATACGTGCAGCGGAAAGTAGGCAGATGCAGAATGCGATTCTGTTATCAAGCTTGAAGTTCAAGTACGTATAGGGAGCGGTAAAAGTTGGGAGGAGCAGATATTCAAGCAACGTCGGCGAAGGCAAGGGGAGTTTGACAGACGGTGAAAGGGTGTAATTCTCTTTTTGGGCCGGTTAATAGGTAGTTAGCAGCTACGCAAAGAGAGATCTGGCGAAACTCCGCACACTTTGTTCCTCCATAAGATCCATAGCGCTGCAGACAACGTCGCTCAGATTGATGCCGTGTTTATTGACTTCAGGAAGACATATGACACCGTCCCGCACTGCCGTTTAGTGAAAAGAAATACGAGCTTACTGAATATCGGACCAATCTGAGACTGGATTCAAGACTCCCTTGCAGGTAGAACTAAACACGTCACTCTTAAATGAACAACAACGACAAATGTAAAAGTAATTTACAAGTACCCAAAGGAAATGTGGTAGGAGCGTTGCTAACAGTGTATATAAATGATCTAGTAGAATGCGTCGAAAGCTCTTCAGGACAGTTCGCAAACGACGCGGTTATCTGTAAAAAAAAAAAAAAAAAAAAAAAAAAAAAAAAAAAAAAAAAAACGTAGCCACGCCACAAGACGTGTCAATTTACAAAAATGACAGAGGCTCTGGCAGCTGACCCTGAACGTAAATAAATGTAAAACACTGGGCAGGCATAGGAAAAGAAATCCACTATTGTGCAACTACACTACTGATGACAAATTTCTGGAAATAGAACCTACCCGTAAAGTGTCTAGGAGTAACATAAATCAGACATTAGGAAAATCAGATGCCAGACTGAGATTCAAAGGAAACGTAACTCATCCACGAAGGAAGTGGCTTACAAGGCGCTTGTTCGACCGATTTTGAAATACTATTCCTCAGTCTGGGATTCGTACCAGGTAGAGTGTTAGAAGAGAAAGAGAAGATCCGACGAAGAGCGGCGGCCTTCTTCCCGGGATCTTTTAGTCGGCGCGAGAGCGTTACAGAGCTGCCCAACGTACTTCAGTGGCAGACGTTACAAGAGAGGGGTTGTGCATCACGAAGAGACTTACTATCGAAATTTCGAGAAAACACTTTCCGGGAAGAGTCAGACAGCATATTACTACCTCCAACAGTCATGGACTGTGCGGCTGGTCCCGGCGGAGGTTCGAGTCCTCCCTCGGGCATGGGTGTGTGTGTTTGTCCTTAGGATAATTTAGGTTAAATAGTGTGTAAGCTTAGGGACTGATGACTTTAGCAGTTAAGTCCCATAAGATTTCACACACATTTGAACATTTTTTTGAACTTCCTCCAAAATACACCTCGCGGACAGACCACGACGGGGAAATTCGAGAGATTAGGGCCAATACGTAGGCTGATCGACAATTTTTCTTCCCACGCGCCTTTCACCTGTGGAACAGAGAAGGAAATATTAGATTTTGGTACCAGAAGTCCCCTCCGCCACACACCTTTAAGTGGATTGGTGCATATGATGCGGATGTATATCTAGTACTTTTATTAATTTTAATAATTAGCAGCCTCAGTTGCACCGTTTACCTAGAATTTTCCTAGGTTTCAGTCGGAATAACTCAGCCTTCTTCAGAATAACAGTAACTACCTTTTGTCCATAGTGGACATCGTCAAGCTAAAACTACAAATCCATAAATTATCGTCAGACTGTAAAAACTTATCTGTAACTGCCTCGTCCCCACTTCGCGACCGCGATGCGGCAGCCACGAGCGCTGTACTGTAACTATGGACAAACGGTAGTTACTATTATTCTGAACAGGGTTGGGTTATCCCGACTGAAACCTAGGTAAATTCTAGGTAAACTCTGCGGCTGTTGATTATTAAAATTAAAATTAATATTTATACAGTTGCTGACAGGGCCGCGAAATGTTAAAGATATTTAAGTAGTAGTTTAAGTCTGTTGTGTGCATTTTATTGGAGAGTTAATAAGTGGGATTTCCACGTTAGATTGATTAGACGTCCCATCAGCTGTTCAGCTAGGGAAACCATGTGTATGACCGGAGGGGTTTTCAACGCGCCGTCGCACCGAACGCAAGTTTGCTAACCACTACATCACCTCTGTGCTCCCAGGCTAGTTTGTGGTAGAAAGTTAATCCCAAGTATATAAGTCTTTTACTAAACTGGATGGATAGTTGTATATGATGAGGTGAACGGCTGAAAACACGGATGGCTACTGCCTTAGTTTTGGGGTTACTTGATTGCTAGATGCGATAGATTGCATCATGACGATAAACTATTAAGGTGTGTTCAAGAGATCCGTAGGATGACTGAAAGTTTGGATGGACGGCAAGAAGGAAGGTATTGTCGATGTAATGGAGCGGGTAAAATGAGGAAATGGCTAGAGCATGGGCAAGAAGGTATGGTAGCGGGGATAGCACGAATCTTTGGTGTACTGTTGCGGATGGGTGCGGTGTGCGGGTTTGGGTATGGTTGATAGTATCTAGGGATGGACGCTGAAATAGAAATTGGGCAGTTAGGGGGATATAGTAGATAGGAAGTGCGTAGATTTGGAAAACAAATAAGAGACCGAGAAATCATATACGATCGTAGTTGGTGGCTGCAGCGCACAACTTAAAATAGTTTTTGTTGCAGCACCCACGTAATCTCAATCTACTACCACTGATAAGGTACAAATCGGGGATCTGGAAGTAGAAGTTGCCAGTAAAAAAACCATTTACCCAGATAATCAGATTTATTTTATTTGACTCGAGGTCAGTGCTGCTTTTAACAAAACTCTACACAACTTTATTGCTACCAGGCCTAACACAAGTACGTAAGAATCGCTCCACTTGCACTAAAGGAATTTATAAAAACTTGCATTGATGTGTCGGCAACTGGGCCAACACCTTGTAGATCGAGATGGCTGAAAATGCACGCTAGGCTAACGCAGACGGGCGTGAAGTACTGGAACAGGCTACGTAATTAATGCTATGAAGAAAAGTACGTAGCTGGATTAATACTTATCTTTAATCAATCATTGTGGTACATCGCTCTTGACTATACACAAGAGACTTTAATTACAATCACTGTAAGGCTAATGGCGCCTTGCTAGTTCGTAGCCATTAACTTAGCTGAAGGCTATTCTGTCTCTCGGCTAATGAGAGAGAAAGGCTTCGTACATCTAGTCGCTAGCTAGGTCGTCCGTACAACTGGGGCGAGTCCTTGTTCGTATCACGAGACCTGCCTTGTGGTGGCGCTAGGTCTGCGATTACACAGTGGCGACACGCGGGTCCGACATGTACTAAATGGACCGCGGCCGATTTAAACTACCACCTAGCAAGTGTGGTGTCTGGCGGTGACACCACATGCATTAGTGCACCCAATTTATAATAAGCATTTGGCTTCCAACCAAGTCTAACACGCACATCGCCTACTAAGATGATGTAAATTTGTCATTTTTCCAAGGCATTAAACTAGCCGTACATTGTAACTACAAAATCTGAAAAACTTTCATAAAGCATGGAAACAATAAAAAATTGAAAACAGGCAATAAAAAACTTTCAGAATGCTAAATAAGAAACAGAAACACTTCTTAAACCCAGTGACAATGAACAGTGACAGAACCACGAGTTATAATAATTGCGTACGTAATGCCCGCAGTACCACTCATAATATAAAACAAAAAATATTTTTTTCTTCTGGCGGGGAAGCTATAACCATTACAGTTAAAACACAACCAGTGCCAGACAGTTCCCCAACGTCCCAGAAAGAGTAAATGATGCTTGGTAGTTTAAATAAAAAGTTAGCTGAGGTCAATCTTCCAATCACCGTTCATCGAAACATACACTCTGCCTTGGTAGAAAAGAAAGCACAATGCTTTTTGTTTTAAAATGTTTCTCGCCAGAATAAATTTTCTGCAGTGCCCTACTCGCTGTGTGGTAATTGCAGAAGACACCTGCTAGCGTTGTACGAGTAGCTGCTCCCAGTATGCCATTAGCCGAACCTTCGGAGTACTGCTTGTTCTTGCTGAGATCTTAGATGCGCAGTACCGAGCGCGTCTGCTCCAATAGTGCCTCATGTTGACAGAAGACAGACAACGATATCGGGCTTCACATCCAGTATAAGAAAACCACAACTGTGCTCTATCGCACACTTGTATCATGGCTGGTAGTGGCACCCAAAGCCACTAAGCGAGGAACATGGCGCTGAGAGCGAGTCTGCGCACGGAGTCCGGGACAGACGAGGCGGCAGCGCCCTCTAGCGGGACGCTATAGCACTCGTTGCTAGGTAACAACGCGCAAGAAACAATAGAGGGAAGACCTCTATAGGTATTATGCACGAAATGTTACGCAGTTGCGAATATGGACAACCATCAGCTGTATAATGGAATGACGGCAATGAAAATTTATGCCGGACTGGGACTCGAACCCAGATTTCCAGCTTATAGCGAGCAGTCGCCTTACCATTTTTATTTTTTTTATTTTTTTTTAAATTTGTACCGGCCCGAGAATCTAAACCGGGTCAGCTGCTTACTAGACAGTTGCTCTGATCACGAAGTGTGAGGCAACAGACAAAAAAGGGAAGAAGGTGTGAGAAGACTTGCAGGCAACTGCGCAGGCAGAGTGGGCAGGGTTTAACATGCGACGCCTGGCCACCGTGTCCCCGGCATTCTACCGGGAAGAAGCGCCCAAAAGGAGGGTAGAAGCCAAAGAGGAGGGGACAGTGGAGTCGGTGGAATGACCAGCATGCTCTGGTATGGTGCGTAAAAGAAAGGAGGCCATGCGCTTACTCCACTGTGGGTTACGATATAGAAAGTAGCGCGGAGAGTCTCCGATGTCAGCAGGACGAGACAGGAGTGTCGTCCGCGTGTGGCGCCATCCAGCTGAGCGGGGCTGACATAAAGATCGCGTGTAGGTAACTGGCAAAGAACGCGCGGTACCGCGGTCGGTGCTCCACTTCATTGTGGGCTGTTTGTAAGTACTGCCACAAGTCAACGCGTGATTTGTCGCCATCATTGTACATGTAGGTGATCGTCCACCCCTTGACCCTTACAATCGCATGATTTTTGGTGGCGGGGAAATAAGAATCCTCAGGATGGATAAATGTCCATGGGGCAGTCGAATCCGGCAGAACGCAGAGGTAACAGGCAACGAACTGTCGACAAAGTTTCCAGACGTCGCTGGTGGCAACACAAGTCAGTTGGTGGGCATCGTCATCCGTGAGGTGGCAAATGGAACAAAGCGCAGAGTCCGTTAGTCCGATGGCGTGAAGACGTTGATTTGTGGCGAATTTTCCACATACGACGTGGTACCATGTTACCCGGACTTTAGAGGGAATGCTGGTAGATATGACGCCAAACCGTGAACCACCGCTCGATGGATGTCTGAGTTCGACGTTGTTGCTGGATATGTAACGAAGCAGTGTGGTGTAAAAATCTTTAGGTCGAGGAGAACGCGTGTCCAGAAATATGCGTCAGATGGTGCTTCATGTGTCCGACTGGTACTGATGGCGTTATGGCCGCGGGCATAAGAATTTCCAGCACGCTACGCATAAAGGAGAGGCCGCCGTTACACTGCTTGTGCGTTGTGGACATTTACAAGGACGCCGCTTGGAGTTGCACATTGACAAGGCCGAGGCTTCCCGCTCGGGAGGGGGTGAGTTATCGTTTCGTAACGGACCTTAAAGAGCGTCCAACCAATAGTTGATGACAATGGAATTACCTGTGCGATGTGGACCATTCTGGACGCCACAAGTTGATAGAGGTATTGGACATGTAAAGAATAGAGTCGGCGGAGGAGATTTTGTCGCACCTCCGTGCGGATAATTTGGGGTGCACGCCGAAAGTTGATGGCAGCGGAGCGGCGCACGATGGAGGTGAAAATGTTACCAAGGTATCGTAATTATTGCTGTACGCATGGGAGAGGTGCCAAGTCGTCGTGTGAGAGGACATCGCCGTGGGTTTAGCCACATTCATGTTACTGCCCGCTGCGGTTCCGTACGTTGATATCAAATCAAGCACCGTTTGTGTTTCATTCCGTGAGCGGACCAAGAGGAGGAGGTCCTCTGCATACGCACGACACCGAAAACTGTGCAGTCGCAAAGTGAGACCAGAAAGGTGGCTCGTCAGACTCCCGATGAGTGGCTCCAGGTTTATGACATAGAGTAGGGCCGAAAGTAGGCAAACTTGCTTGCCGGATCGTCGCTGGTCCCGCCACACGGCCATTGACGTGAATCAGCTATTTGGCGGTGCAGTACAGGCGCCGGATGACATCGATAAAGGAGGGTGGAAAACCTATGCGGCTCATTACTGAGAACAGAAAACGATGCCGCACCTTGTCGACTGCGTTGTCCAAATCAACGGCAACCACCGCGGCGCGGAGTCTGCACGTCGCTGCCATTGCAATTAAATCACGACATTCTCCTGTGGCCGTTTGTATCTTAACTGAGCTACCCCGAGTTGTCTGTTCCGGGGATAGAATGCTAGGAAGCCGTGTCCACGGTATACTTATCATGAAGAAGTAGCAGAAAAGGCAGCACTTTGTTACCAAAAACTTTGAAACAAATATCCTGGTTGGAGATCTGTGATGTTTTAGGGATATTGGATATTCTTCGTACCATGACATGGGCCCACTCATTCAAGCTACTGCAAACGTGAGCTGGGATGTATATTTCAACGTTCTTGGTGACAAAGTGCTGCCTTTTCTGCTACCTCTTCATGATAAGTATGCTCTGGACTCTCCCGAATTCTAAGATGACTACAGCCGTGAACACAGCTGCGTGCATACATTCCTGGTTTGACAAACATTTAGGCACTCCATCGCACATCGACTGTTTAGCTACATCACCCGATCCTAATCCCACGGAGAATTTTTGGGACTAATTGCAACGGCGGGTGAAAAACAGCAGTCAACATCTGCACAGTTTTGTAGTTCTGCGGGATATTATCGTCAATGAGTGGCTTCAGCTGCAAACTGTATGCCTGAAGAAACATGTGGAATCTCTGCCTCCGCTAACTGAGGCCATTATCAAGCCTAGAGGCGGTTCTACTCCACATTAGCGGCATGTGTCCTGGGGGTGACCAACTCTTTGTCCGATCTACACACTTATAGAACCTGAAGATACTCGTAAATTCTAAAACAATTCTACAGCTGATGGACAAATAATATGGAAACAGCGAGAATTGCGCGCTTGCACGTAAACTCAGACGCTAGCCAAGCCTGCAGGTTGAGCTGTTGTTGACCACGAACGGCGCCTCTACAAAGTCCTCAACACTTACTAAGTGTCAGTCGGCTCAGAACAGTGTTCTGTGTAGTTGTGAGTGCATTATGACCGAGATCAGCGAATCCGGACGTGGACAGTTGTTGGCGCTCTTGTGGTGGATCCTTTAGTTACCAAGGTAGCGGAAGAGTTTGGTGTTTCAAAAGGCCCCGTACCGAAGGTTTACACCGCATACAAGAAAAGTGGAAAAACATCATCCGCTAAGTCAGAAGCTGACAAAAACGTGCGCTGAGTGATCGTGACAGACGGTCAGTGAACTGCAGGACTAAGTGTCGCACTCCCACACCATGTCCTCATAAGTACCAAAAACACACAATGGAAACCCCATAAGCTGGAATTCCGAAACCCATCGTCAGTGATGCAAATCCGCACAAACTAGGAAACGTAGTGTCGAAACCATATAACCTGGATTACGCAGCAATGGAAGAAAGTCGTTTGGTCGCATGAGTCCTATTTCACACAGTTTCCAACTTCTGGTCGAGTTTACGCGCGAAGAATGGAACATGGCGGGAGCTGGTTTATAATACGGGCAGCCGCATCGTGGTATTTCATGGGATCCATGGTTACGCTGCGAGTACGCATTACTGCCAGGGATCACGTGACCATTTTGGCTGGTCAGATCCACCTCAGAGTACAAAGTGTTCCCCAGTGGTGACGTTGTGTTCCAAGAAGACAGGACCCCCTGTTCACACAGCTCGCTTCGTTCAGGACTGGTTTTCTGAGCACGGGGATCAATTATCGCATCACGCCTCGCTACCATATTCACCAGATCTCGATATTACTGAGCCTTTGTGGTCTGCTTTGGAGACAAGGATCTGTAATCGCTATCCACCACCATCATCGTTACCTGATATTGCCACTGTTTTGCAGGAATAATGGTGTAAGAATCCCATGAAAACCATACAGAACCAGTGCTTATTCTCTCGGAGACGAATGGAAGATGTTTTGAATGCGAATGGGTTTCCTACACCGTATTAGGCATGATAATGTGTTGTGTTCCTGATGTTTCTATATTTTTGCCCACCCCTTGTATTCCCATCCCATGTTCGCATAAAGAAGTCTGCGGCACGTGTGGATACATACTTTTAAAGACTGTGGCACTAGTTTATCTTCGCTCTGTAGCATAAAGTAATTTAAAAAAGTAAGCAAATCAATTGCTGTCTAATGTAATTCTCTGTATGGTACACATAGCTAACGTAGTTTGATTCTTGATGTAGAGAAATAAATTAACGCTCTTTCGCTGTCTCAAAAGCAACCACGTACGGACATGATAATCGGTACCAGAACTTGCTGTTACGCGGGAAAGGAGACGTAACGGATGAGTTTTGCCTCCGCTGCGAAAGCTCTCCCACGAACACTCGCAGACGCTAATTAGAGGAGGCATCTGTGTTCACATTTTCGCGCTTTGCGTGTTTAGTTCTCAGGAACTTCAGTGAATAAACTTGACCTCTAAATTTTTGGTTAAACATGCCTTGATTGCGTGTTAATGTAGAGTGTCTCTCTTGCAGTGTTCATAACTTGACAGAGTGTCTTTTCCCTCTTTTTTTCGCTGCAGACTTTTCTCTTGAATACAAAATAGCTACATCATATAAAAATGATAAATTAAGACTGACTTTTATGTTCTTGATATTACGTGCTCATTAAAATCTATGGGTGTGCTGTGGCTTGCTGTGCACTCAGGACGCTAGCCCGTTCTCAATTTCTTTGCATCTCTGAAGTAGCCAGAACACTTGTGACCCTCAGATCCAGTTAGCAGACGCATAATGCCAATTTTGAGACACTACAATCACTAAAAATATCATCCCAGTTGATTTCAGGTTGCTTACAAGGGAAAGGCCTCAGACCCCGACTCGGTTCCTATTTGGCAAGTCGCTTGTGTACATTCCCAAAATGGAAGATTGCATTACTCTCCCGCCCCCCCCCCCCCCCTGTCTGTGATAGACCCACCCCTAAAGTGATGCGAGTCAATTTAAAATTGACGGGATCGATAGATAATTTCATCATCATACACTCTAAGACAAAAAAAGGCATACCACGAAGGAGCTATGCAAACTGGTCACAAATTGACATTCTTAAAAGTATCGACGGAAAATGCAATATTTTGTTTTTGGTAGCCGATAGATAATTTCGCCGCGGAGCTGTGAATGATGGTAAATAGAGGACATGTTGATGCTAAGATGTAGAGTCTTTGCGAATTTCATTTCGCTTATTGAGTTGGACAGTAATTATCTCTCGTAGACAGGCGGGTGAATAATATACACCAATGTTAGCATTTGAAAGAGGACCTGTAGTTGGGTTCAAACAAGCAGGTTGGAGTAATTCGCGAATCGCTCGACATGTGTATCGGAGCGATGTCACTATTCGACGACGTTGGCAGGAATGGGTGAGCCATGGCCGAACACAGCGTCAAGAAGGAAGCGGCCGACCTAGAGGGACGACATAACACGAGCACCGAGGAATCGTCAGAGAGGCATTCAGAGACCCGGATTCATCACGTGCAACTCATGACCACAAAGATCATTAAAAGGCGGCTCACAGAAGGGGGATGAGCTCACGGCGCCCCTTTCGCCGACTGCCGTTGACCTCTGGACAACAACAAACCCGGTTGCAGAGGTGTCGGACACATTCGGCATGGAATCTCACCGACTGGAGAATTGTCTTTAGTGGTGAGTCCCGATCCAATGACCAGCGAAGACGTGTCTACAGACGCCCTGAACAGTGTCGGAAACCAATACGATTTTCACCCGCCATACCGCCAAACAGAGAGTGATAGTCTGGGGTTCCATTTCTTTTCATAACTGGACCCCGTTGGTTGTATCCGCGGCACCCTTACACTTAATTCGGCGATAGTTTACGCCCCGTTTTGTAGCCAAAAATGGTTCAAATGGCTCTGAGCACTATGGGACTTAACATCTATGGTCATCAGTCCCCTAGAACTTAGAACTACTTAATCCTAACTAACCTAAGGACACCACACAACACCCAGTCATCACGAGGCAGAGAAAATCCCTGACCCCGCCGGGAATCGAACCCGGGAACACGGGCCGTTTTGTAGCCCTTCATGGCAAGCTATGATGGGCTTACATTTCAGCAAGATAATGTCCGACCGCACACAGTGGGAGTTTCTGCACCTTATCTCAGACGTTGCCTAACCTTGCCTTGGAACAATATGGCTATGGCCTTCAAACCAGTTCTGGATTTTGTCGATCTAACGCGCCAGTTGGACAGAATTTGGCACGATATCCCTCAGAAGGACATCCAACAATTCAATCAATGCCACGCTGAACAACTACTTGCATAAGCGCCAGAGGTGGACCAATACGTTACTGACCTGCTCAATTTCAGAAGCTCTTTCTGTTGAATAAATCTAATTTTTTCTGAAATTGTAATCATTTGTTAGTCGGCACATTTACATCACATCTACCGATTTCTGCCGTAATTAGATAATTCCTTCGTGGCGTGTGTCTTTTTTTGTCTTAGTGTGTATGTGGTGTATGCAAACGCACATTTTTCTATAAAGAAAGAAATTTTTTTACGACTGCCATTTACGTACACCTAAGGTAAAATGTGTTCCCTGAAGGCGCCCTGGCGTAACGACCGAGATATCTAGTGAGGGAGCGGAGAACCTGTGTTAGAGTCCACCTTTTTTTTAAATTTCTATTTCTTCCGTATCGAAATTGGTAGGAACAGAAGGGTTAATAAGGTGAGCAAGTCAAAAAGGAGTAATAACGAGATAGGCAAATAAATTTCTCAAACAACTTGGATTATTGAAGAATTAGAATTTTAATTCTGTTCGCTTTGCAATGGCTCTCTCACTCACTCTTTTACATGTTCGCACTTTCCTTCGAACAACTAGGTAGAAGATTTTTTGTCATATCTTTATTGATGTTCTTACCTTAGTGACATTCCTACACTCCTACAAATTTCGACACGAAAAAAAAAATGCAGAATGTCTTTGAGAATGGAACAAAGGTTCTCCGCTCTCCAGTCAGATGTCTTGGTCGTCACGCCAGCGGCGCTTTCGATGTGCTGAGCCTTGTGAGTAACCTTAAGAGTTTCTTTCGTTGATTTATTGCAAAATATGTGTTCGTAGGTCAAAATCAGTTGCTGCATACAGCGAGTCAATTAAGGCCGACTCAGTAGAGCGTGAAAATGCCAAATGAGGCGAAAGTTTTGTGTCAGTGGTACATGTTAAATATGAGCCAGAAAATAAGTTTTAGGTCTAATTGTTTGCTTACGCCATGTTACAGATAGAGAGAACCACTGATAGTACTGGATGTAATAAACCGCTATGAACAATTAGAGTTTAAAAAAGTCGGTATTTGTTCGATACTAAATGTAAAACTCCCACAATAACTGTGTCCACTCCTAGAGAGCGGGAAGAAGGCTTTACTTCTGGTCAGTAACAAGGCGTGTGGGAACTCAGGAAACAAGGCCACAGACGATGCAGTCAAGGATGCCTGTGTGGAAAATAATAACACACAAAGCCCACTCGCTTCGCTATTGTACGGTTTTATGACGTCGGTGAGAGGAACAGAAGCTGAGGTTGCGGGACTGTCAAGTCAGTCACCTGGCCGTGGAGTTCCTCCTTTCAGCCACAGAGGCGAGAAGACGTCATTTTAACGCACTACTTGACAGGGCACTGAATGATGATGTATTGGTTCCTTCTCTGGCGACAGCACCCACTTGAGTACAACACTTGTGGCATTTTAACTTCAGTAAGTTATGTTTTAACTTAAAACGACTTTATATTGTGCCGACAGGACACAAAGCAGTTTACAAGTTTATCTGCATTATATTTAGGTAATGATGATACGAACGTGTTACGTACCTTAAGATTTTGTGTCATCTCTCACATAGCTGTATTTTATACGTAACTAGCGATCCACCCCAGCTTCACGCAGGAAGCACCAAGTATCTACGACTGGACTTGTCTCGTGTAGCAGTAATTTTGTTAACGGGCCACTTTGTTGAGTTCCTACAATATGAAAAAATATAATTTTAAAAATTTTCACAAAAGTAATCTTTATTATCATGCCGGCCGGTGTGGCCGTGCGGTTCTAGGCGCTTTAGTCTGGAACCGCGTGACCGCTACGTCGCAGGTTCGAATCCTGCCTCGGGCATGGATGTGTGTGATGTCCTTAGGTTAGTTAGGTTTAAGTAGTTCTAAGTTCTAGGGGCTGATGACCTCAGATGTTAAGTCCCATAGTGCTCAGAGCCATTTGAACCATTTTTTTTTATTATTATCATGGTAAGCAACGAATACAAGAAGAAATTGGCAAAAAGAAAACAATAAATTGTTTTACGCAGGTTGTTTCATTTTGGAACAACTAAGACATAAGATACAGTTTTTAAACCACCTGTCATGGAACGCGATATATTTGAAAGCAAATTCGCATTTTTCCTATATGCAATCCCACATCTTGAAACTTCCATGAACACGTAAAGCCTAAAACAAATTATAATCATGAATAATAAGCAAACATGGGCTTAGAATTTAGTAATATTTGTATCAAAACTACGAACTGCCCCAGTATTTTCATTTCGAAATCATACATATCAGCAGTAGCTCAAACTCAAATTAGCGTTACATTAGCTTTTGATGATCTCCTCCATATGACCATTATAAAAAACGAAACCTTCCCGTCGCATAAATAAAAGAAATAATGATTGAACTTAATGCGTTCGGACGATAAGCTTACCGTCTATAATAAAATAACTTACTTTCCGTCTAATGATAGAAAGAAAGACAATTGAACTTTTGTGCCTTGCAGCTTTCCTGTCTGGACTTACTTTTGACAACGTGTCTGATCTGATAGTCTTTAGCGTACACAATGTTGTACGCCTTGTGCCTTTATTGGTAACAATATTAATAATGCCTTTATTGGTAACAATATTAATGTGACTGATCAAAAGATGATTATTTCGACGTAAACACATAAGCTTACGCCGTGGCCTTTAGTACTGGTTGTCTATGCAGTGAACCTGAAAACACACATATATATTTTCCTTACCTTTTATTTTACTTGGTCGCTTCTGGATAACGTCATCTGACTGCATGTCTGAATATACTCACTCTGATCTACTCGTATTGTTGATAATTATGTGGGTTGGCGTTCATTTACTAGTATTGTAAATATGTGATCTAAAATTGTACTTATTATTCATTTGCTTTTTGATTGAAGTTACTGGCGCAAAATTCAATGTCATTATTAAATAAAAAAGTTGAGAAAACTCAACAAAAGTTAAATCTTGTGGTTACTGGGTTCAATGAAAAATAATACGATATTGCGTGAGATAAACTGAGCTTTACTGAAAATGATTGAATATAAATTTTTAACTCTTTATAATGATTCATTTATAAAACTTTAGTTTGGAGATCGTTTACATAAAACATTAAAAATGTAACAACGAACTTAAAATATGCAGTTAGCGCTTAAATACCTTTGATGTCTTCATGACGTCGATTTTTAATAATTCATAAATAATTACCAATTATATAATTATAGTATTCTTCAAGTAATATATAGCTGGTGGCGAACAGGCAGCCCGCCCTGTCTCTACACACAGCTTCACTGCACAAAGGTTGACTTCAGTGTGTTCTATCGACAATGCTGCGCGCTTCTCGCCGCGCTCCCTATGTATCAATGCGCGGGCCCTCCCGCCAACAAAGAGCTAGGTGCGGATACTTCACTGTCACCATCGATATGCAAAGAACTTAAATAAATTTTACAAAACATTTTTCTTAACATTTAAATTTCTTAGCTTATAAATATTTTTCATAAGTTCGTTACTTTGATTTATTTATGTTTAGGCCTGGTTGATTTTCTATTGACATATTTTTAAAAAAACCGCATGTCACAATCTCCACGCCGACTGTTGCTTTGAACGTTAGAAGTGTCTGCTACAATGCACCACATTCGTCGAAGTACCTCAGTGTACCACCAGATGTCTGCGTTCTCCAACATGCATTGGTAATTTAAAAAAGTGAATAAAACAGTGGTTAGGTTAGGTACCACTTATACTCAAAGGATAAACGTTGAGAGAACAACATTAGGTAACTGAGTAACTTTCACATATCTTACACGATTTAAGCAGAGCACGCCAGGAAAATTCTCAGAAGACATGAATGTTGTATGTTCCACATTTAGTTGGCATTTAGAGAGACATCGTTAGCGTACCATTTACAACCGTCCTGTCCAGCTAACTAACATTGAAGTGTCTTGGACTAATCCTTGACCGCCACCTTACGTCGAAACCTAACCCACGGAACGTCCAACGAAAGCACACAATACACTAAATCTAGTTACAGGCCGAACTCCGATATTAAACCCCATCACTGTTTTCCACACCTACAAAAACGTGACCTGACCCATCTTCTGGTATGCACATGCTGCGTGGATCCTTGCCCCGCCTAAGTTCCATAAGTCCCTCCAAATCCTCGAACGTCATACACTCCGCATCTATTTACCTCCCGCCACATGTATCCTATACCGTCTCATCAAATTCCCACCCCTCCTCACCCACGGCTCCACATCTCCCATTCTATCCGCAGACTAGATTCTAACAACCCGATTGTCTCTCCTCTGATCGCCAACCTTGGTATGCTGCGGCGTCTTCATAAATATATCCCTCCGTCCCCACACTTACATACACTCCACATCCTATCCCAACGCATCTTCAACCAACTCCCTCCCACAGACAACGAGATCCACCCCGATATTTATCCCTTGTACCAACATCAACGCTTCCCCCAGTCATTCCATTCCCATCGGGGCTCCTCTCTTCTTTCCCTCTCCTCTCATCCCCATTCCTTTCCTCTTGTAACCATTACCCTACTCACACAGCACACTCCTCCTCACTCTCTTTCCTACCGACTGTATTTCCCACTATCCACCTCATCTCCTACCTATCATCTCTGTAACAGACCCCTATCTTTTTACCACACCCATTGACCCTATGCAACGTACTGTTTCCTCCGACAATACTTCTCTCCCTCTGCAGGTCCTTTAGATTTTAAGTGAAAATGCAGCGCAGTGCTTCACTTTTTTTTTTTTTTTTTAATCAGAAGAATTTCACCTTCTTGCGATGCATTTTTAAAATGTTTATATTTTCCTTTCTTAACTGTCCGTTTTTTATTCTTAATTTAAAATAGAAGAACAGCCCCATGTTTTGTTTCTGTCATTATATTTTTTTTAAATGATTTGGTTGAGGAGTAGAATATCGTATTGCTAACAGCCCACCTGCCACCCATATGTGACAAGAGAGATGAACTAACCATAAACGAAAGAAAGTGACTTGTCGTGGCAATGGCGGAAGATATGAGTCACCGCACCACCCAGTCCGCCCGACTGCAGCGCCAGTTCGGTTCGAGCTACGGGCACTTGCCAGCTGCCCAACTCCAGCACCTGTCCAGCGCGAACAGCGTTTTGTATGTGACATTTTTCCATCATTTCCCTTCACACTTCCTAAACATTAATTCTGTACCAAGATATGTTCTTACCAGCATAATATCTTATATGTCCTGCACCGCAGGTTATTTAGGATTTCTGCAGTAAGTCATGCTACCCCCTCCCCCACCCCGCATCCACCCATCACCTGGTAGCGGTGGCTCTCTCCGGGTTATCGCTGTAGTTGTGCGGCGATAGAAATCTGCCAAGGACAGTACTTCTACTTATGGCATGTATCGGTTAGAAAAATGCACCGGTGATGACTGATTTGCAACAAGATAAATAAATTATGTTTCGCGACTGGTTGCTACATTCTTTATAATTTTATATTCCACGGTCGCTGCACAGAAAGGGAACCTTATGGAGCCCAAGATTCAATACGAAGTGTGTTAACGATCCATTGCGGTCCGTATTGACAAAAAAAAAAAAAAAAAATCAGGATCTGTTAACCTTCTCCAGCATAAGGAGCTAGGTTTCTTCTCAGAGAATCTTTACTTTTCATTGCTTTTTGCTCCACATCTATAAGGTAGCTACACTGTATCTACACGGGGTTTGCATGGCCGGATGCCCTTCCTGTCGCTACACCATCCCTCTTTCCCTCCCTGAGATGGAAATTGTGTACCCCATCTGTTCGCGTCTAGTGTTAGCCATGTAAAAGCGTGACAACATATTCGAAATGTAGCTACGTGTGCAACAGCAAGATAATCACCTAGTCGCATGTGGAAACCGCCCAAAAACCACATCCAAGCTAGGCTGCACACCGGCGCTTCTCGTTATTCGATGTGGAAGGCGTAGTATACCGTTAGCAGAGCCTGCTCTGTTGATGGTGCGAATAGAGCGGTCTACTGCCTGTCGAATCTCTGGAACAGTTTTGATGCGAATGCCACGAAGTAGTTCCTTCAACTTCGGAGTCAAATTAAAGTCACAAGGACTTAAGTCCTGGGAGTATTTTGGATGGTACATTACTTCCCAGTCCCATCGACCGAACAGAGTAGCCACAGCTTGCGCTGTATGCGTCCGCGCATTGTCGTGTAAAATGATGGGTGGGTTGCGCAGAAAGTGTCGCTGCTTCTTTCGCAAAGCTGGTCGCAGGCGATGTTCCAAAAACGAACAGTAATAGTGCATTGACGGTCTGCCGTGGAGGAGCGTAATGCGTTAGGATAACGTCGTACACGAGAATCACCGTAACTTTAGACCGCTCCATTCGCACCATCAACAGAACAGGCTTTGCTAAAGTTCAATTCTTTTATCTTGGCGGCTCGCGCATGCCCGCCCAGACGCTGGAGATTGCTGCGTTGCCAGTTGCACACGACGCACGCGCCAATAGAAGCAGCGCCATAGTATAGCATAGTTGCAAGCTTACGTGTAGGGGGGAGCGCGCAGTTCATGAAGTAAAGCCACCACGGCCGCGTTAACCCTTTCGCTGCTACAAAGACGTGCTCCCTGCATTCCGCGCTGTGGGCGATTTTGTCACTGCACTGCTCGCCTGCGTAGACACATTGTGTTCCGACTGCTTTGACACTCTTTATCATTCGATTCCACAAAAACTATTTGGCTCAAAAATTAGATTTTTACCTATCTTCTTGACTGATACCTTCCCCCCATAAATGACTTAATTTTGTTTCGATGTTCAACCCAGTTATTATGCAGCATTAAATATAGTAAACCTTTGCACGAAATTTTCAAGAGTTTGCAGAGGTAAAAGTCCATAGAGTATACTTTCCGTATGGTCGATTTTAGTTGCCACAATGTTGAGAATGAAATGTGGACAAGATACCTATATATTTCATTTAATTTAAGTACCACATAAGTGTCCTATGTAATATTGAGAAATATTCCACCTTTCGCGACTGTAACAAAAGTTTTACTTACACTGGGCACGTTTGGCTTTATTTTAAAGCACTTCAATCAATCAAAAGGAAGTAGACAAAATACATTAAACAAAACTGTGGACTTACAAAAACATTAGGACTTGAATATACCGTCTGTCAGTGAAGTGCTCAGAGCTATGTCAAATATAATTTTGTGTGTGGCACACACAAACAGCATTTATTTGCTAAAACACTGATGAGCCAACACAAACGTTGAATATTGTGCTACCGCAGCACAAAACTACGAATGGTGACTTGGCATTGGAGGACACAAAATACAGTCCTCTTATGATGCTTCAAAAGAGAGAAACGCGTCTGGTCTAAAGAAGTCGCTTATTACAGTTGCAGAAGAGGGCTATATTTCAATACCATTGGTAAAACTGCGACTGTGGAACAAAATCAAGAAATAGAACATGAATACCATTGTGTATGTGCCATACCTTTCACCGATGGAAGTGCTTTAAAATAAAGCCAAACGCGCCGTGTGTATATAAAACTTTTATTACAGTCGGGAAAGACGAAATATTTCTCAATATTAGATACGACACCTATGTGGTACTTAAATTAAATGAGATATTGTTATACAGTAAATATTATATGAAATTTAGGCATCTTGTCCACATTTCATTCTCAACATTGTGGCAACTAAAATCGACCATACGGAAAGTATACGCTATGGACTTTTACCTCTGCAAATTCTTCAAAATTTCGTGCAATGTTTTACTACATTTAATGCTGCACATCAAAACAAAATTAAGTCATTTATGGGGGGAAGGTATCAGGCAAGAAGACGTGTAAAAATCAAATTTTTTGGCCAAATAGTTTTTGTGAAATCGAATGATAAGTGTGTCAAAGCAGTGGGAACACCATGTGTCTGCACAGGCGAGAAGTGCAGTGATGACAAAATCGCGCACAGTGCGGAATGCGGGGAGCACGTGTCTGCAGCAGCGAAAAAGTTAATGAAGAGGCAAAGCACTGGAAATTTCATTCAAACGAATAAAATTCGTGAAGTAAGGCACTCCAATATTGTTTTTAAATAAAGAAAATATTAAGCACCACACAAGGTTTGAACTCATAACCTTACACTTGGCAGGCCGACACCTTAACCGTTCTGCTACCTCAGCTCATTGAATAGTGTAACTCCATAAGGACTTTAACACCTGACGCAACTACTTATAAACACTGTTGGTATGACTATGAATTACTCATGCTTCGTCGAAATACAATAGGAAATAAACAATTACCGCTGTTCTTTATTGCGAAAAAGCAGTTAGTGAGATTGAAACAAACACCTTTCCTTGCTATCGCCTGAATTAGGAGTCTTATTGCTTGTTTGGTTTAATTAATTAGTAGAATATGAAGCAATTGGTATAAAGAATGCTTTTTCCAAACTTTCTGTAAAAGAAAGTCTGCTATCAAGACATTGCTTTTGTTCTATTACTTTATTTATGACTGAACGTTTCTAAAACTGAAGACACTCGTCCGTGCTCTGCACTGCTGTCGAGATCTGGCAACGTCGTTCTCTGTTCATTGGCTGACTGTGTTTTGTGAAGTCAGATGCGCAGAACGAACCTAAACTCGGCCGCCAAGATATATAACGCGCACTTTTTATAACGGTATACTACGCCTTCCACATCGCTGACAACTCGTTCTACAGAACTCTGGTGACTACTTTGAAGGACAGTAACAGGTGCAAACATGTAACTCTTTTGTATCGGTTGTGAATAAATAACTGCCACTATTTAAGTTCCAACCCTCGTAAATTGTCGTCGCAATAAGACCGTGGCATTATGTTTCGTGCCACTGACCTGGTACTGAGTGGAAGGTACAGGCCCTAGGCCGGCGAATGTTTTGTGTTCATAGGCTGGACAAAAGTGAAGAAGTTTGAGTGCAGTTTAAGAGAGGTGGACTGGGCTTAAAGGAATGTGAAGAGGTGTGCACAAGAAGTGGATTAATCTCTAGAGAGGAAAGGAAAGGGACGGAGTGAGAGAGAAGAATAAAGAGACATTTTTCGTGAAAGGTGAAAGTTGAGAGTTTGACAAGAGCTCAGTGACACTAGCTGAACGTGTCTTGCTCGTATTCCCCGAGTGTGTTTCGCCCTCCACTGTTGCACGGAAAGCGATACTTGTGGACGGCCACAGGGGCTTTGTACTTTAGGCAGGGAAGTGGGACACTGGCTTCTGCTGATTGGTGTCACAGATAAGGGACACGCCAATAGCCGGTGTGCGTGGCGTGGCGTGCCGCGAATCACGAACCCCGCGGCGGTTGCGTTCTGAGGCGCGCGCCGCCGTGCCGCCAGCAGGACAGCGCGCGTCGATTACCTCCGCGTAACGAGCAGACGAGCTCCAACAGGGAACTTGGGCGGTATTTCAAGTCCGAAATACTGCACCAGCATTATCCGGAGACGGCGGCGACGCCAATCATAAAGTCGTTTGCCGGTTCTCTCGCTAGGCATTCTTCGCCATTGACGTCACGGAGAAACGAAATTACCCGCCTCACAATAGCTGCGCCTTTATTCGTAAATTAGTACTGTAGCAATTTTTTTTTCCAATTGAAGGAGATCGATTTACTCGAGTCTAAAGATAACAGAAATACGTGTGTCTATTCCAAAGAAAAATATAGGGAAATCGTTAAATCATGCAGACAACTGCTTAATAATTTATATAAGTATATAAGCTTATTTCCACTTCAATTCCTTCAGCAGTACATCTGCAAACAATCGCATTTATTTATAATTTACACAACATACAATTTATAAAAGTGTTTTACATTTGATGTTGTACTCGCGTCCGGACGTTGTAGATGGACAATGACAACTTAGAGAAAGCTATTATTGCCTTCTACAGTTATCTGATGTAATATTTTTTTCTGTAACGTTTTGAAATTGTTTAATGATTTGTGTTGCACTTATACTATAATACGTTTTTCATTATTTTGACGGTCATAGAAATTGAAATTTCACAGGTAGCTGCTTACTCAGAGATGTTCATGTCGTTGAGGGTCGTGTATCTATGCAACTGCTATTGACGTGTTTGTAATCTGCCCTGTTTTTGTTATCCGTTATCCTTATTTTTAATAACTGTGAGTGCTTGAAATCGGGTTGTTCATTTAGTATACAGGGTGGTCCATTGATCGTGACCGGGCCATATATCTCACGAAATAAGCGTCATCCGAAAAAACTAGGAAGATACAGGAATACCTTAAGCCTGCCAGAGACGCTCGCAAACCATTGGAAAAAGCTGGAGTGTGTAGGATCCCATGCAGCTGTGGTGATGTTTATGTGGGTACCACTAAAAGAACCGTTTCTAAACGTTTGGAAGAGCACAAGGGAAATTGTAGAAGAGGAAAAACGGAACGATCAGCTGTTGCGGAGCATGCTTTCCAGCCAGGGAACCACAATATTCGTTTCGAGGAGACGCAAGTACTAGCGGCCACAAGCGAATATTACGAAAGGCTCTACAGGGAGGCAATCGAAATCGCTAAACACCTAAATAATTTCAACCCTCGTGGTCGTGCGGTAGCGTTCTCGCTTCCCGCGCCCGGGTTCCCGGGTTCGATTCGCGGCGGGGTCAGGGATTTTCTCTGCCTCGTGATGACTGGGTGTTGTGTGATGTCCTTAGGTTAGTTAAGTTTAAGTAGTTCTAAGTTCTAGGAGACTGATGACCATAGATGTTAAGTCCCATAGTGCTCAGAGCCATTTTTTTAATTTCAACCGAAAGGAGGAGGGCGTGAAATTAAACGGTATATGGATGCCGGTGTTGATGAAGATGTGTACCACCCGTCCACTACTGGGTGATGGCAACGGCGATCGACGGCGACGGACAGCGGCCAATTGCACTGACGTTTCAAAACACGTGACGTCACGCCGCGGCGTGGGAGCGCGCGGACGCGGAATTTAGCGGCAGTCAGTAGCGAGCCAGCGGGTGTGTTGGACCTTCCATCGAGATACGGACCCCCATGAAGATGTCTCCCGCAGTCGGAGACGAAACGTTGGGAATCGACACAGAATTCATCAACCGACCACGGCATAACAGCCCGGATAATTATAATGGACATGATATTTCCGGCCGTGAAAGTCTACATTTTAGTATCAGTTACTTAGTTCACCCATCGGCTCTTGCGGATAAGGAAAGGAAAGGGAATGACTGGTTGTTGCAGGACACATTTAGTCCGGCTCCTCAGCCAGGATCTGTTTGCCAAGGGTGATCCTACCAGCGGCTAAGCTGCCACCGACGTATCCTCAGTTTCATAGGAGTAAGGAATCCTCGGACAGTGCTTCGTTAAGGCGGTGTCCCTTGGGAAGGTGTCTGATTCGACATGCGTCGCAATCAGGACAGAATATTTTATATACTCCAGATTCATGTAGGATATTTTCTTATGTACACTATTAGCCTAAAAAACCCTAAGTTATTATTAACTGAAAAAGAAATGCCAATTTTTATACTTTCTGAAAATTGATGCAATTTTTGTGCTGAAGACCGCCTACTATGTCAGTGAAATGTTGCTCTTCTTTCTGTCTTCATCGCCTGGATTTGAATCCTACCTTAGTTCTGTATTATTGTTGAACTTTTTTGGGATTTTTTTCTAAATATTAAGTATATAACAACAGGGTAATTATTCATTTTTCCAGTACAGGTAATTACGCCAAATTCAAATTCGTGCTCATTTTGAGAATGTAGTAATTTGAACAACCTGTTAAAAGCAAAATGAAAGAAAGCATTTTTGTGCTGAGGTAGATGATTTGAGTCGCAATTTACTATACAATTCGTCTAAGTTTTCTTTACGAAATATGCCAAAATTATGTTTACCATCTAAATTTCTGCTCAGGTTACCTTCCATTAGGAAAGTTGGTGCACTCAGCGACTGTGGTATTATTTGTAAATTATAGAGCGCAGCAATAAGTCGTCCTTCTTTTTTTAGATTTTATTTGGCAAATCCAGATTTCGGCTAGTGCCTAGCCATTATCAATGCACTGTTTTCTAGTCTTTGAATATTCAAAGAACTGTGACTGTCGCTCGAACAACAGAGAACTGACATGTACCGAGACTAGAAAATAGTGCATTAATAATAGCTAGGCACTAGCCGAAATCTGGATTTGCCAAATAAAACCTACAAAAAAAAAGGACGACTGATTGCTGCGCTCTATAATTTATAAACTTATAAATTGCTGATGTTTAGATCAATGAAATTAATGGGCCCATCTATTCCAATCTCACATGTACACATGTAAGTTTAATTTTTTTCATGTAACACATTGCATTTATTTACCATTTCCTCGTCATTATGAATTAGAAAAAGAGTGTTCACCACTTATTTGAAGTAATACTCACTTTTTCTCGTCAAGTTGGAGTTCTCGAGAAAGAACTTATTATCAATATGATTAACAAAAACATCAGCGAAAAAACCTGAAATAGCACTTTCCTTACTTAGAACATCTTTCAGATAATACACTAGGTTATTGAATTTAGGTAATTGTAATTTAGAACTAAAGAAAGCAAATCAAGAAATTCATAGATTTCAGGTAGTGATAATATTTTCTGGACTAGCAAATTTTGTCCAATAATCATCATAGTATTCTCAGTTGGTATATCTAGGGATCAAAATGTCATAGTGCTAAATATAAGGATGTGACAAATTTTTATACTAAGTTCGTAACAATTTTTATAGAATGTACAGGGTGAGCACAAAGTCTTGCGCTGATTATAATAATTTATTACAGAATAACCGTTTGACATAATAATAATCATTTGATGCCGTTCCATAGGTTAGTGTTACTAGTTTTTTTAAGACCGCCTACGTTAGTAAACCTCAACGTGTGCTCCCTTCGTAGCTCGGAGAATGTCGAGGCGGTATTCCAGTTCCTGCCAGGTGTTTCGCATCAAGTGTTCTGTCACAGTACCCATAGCAACTTGTATCCTTCAATTAGTCGACGTCAGCAACTGGTGTGACGAAGACATACAGCCCCAGAAAAAAAAGTCAAGGGGCTGGAGAGCGGGGTGGCCAGGATGTTGGACCGTTCCTTCCAATCCACCGATCCGGAAATGTTTCATCCAGGAAATCACGCACTATCAAAGCCCAATTGGTGAGGGGAGGGGGTGCTCCATCTTGCTGAAACACCAGTTGCTGACGTCGACGAACTGAAGGCTAGGATATAAGCGGCTGTGGGTACTGTGACAGAACACATGTTACGAAACACCTGGCGGGAACTGGAATACCGCCTCGACATTCTCCGAGCTACCAAGGGAGCACACGTTGAGGTTTACTAACGTAGGTGGTCTTAAAAAAACTAGTAACACTAACCTATGGAACGGCATCAAATGTAACTTATTATGTCACACGGTTATTCTGTTATAAATTTTTATAATCAGGACAAGACTTAGTGCTCTTCCTGTGTATGACTAAATAGGTAATGTGTTTCGAGATATTTTAAACATTTGCTGGTGACTTTACTAAAAGGACCAACAGAACTTTCAACAGAGGCTTCATGGGGAAGTGTTCCTTATGAACCTTAAGCTGCACGCTTGAACTTGGAGCTCGTGGATTCGTATCTCTTAGTTGTTTTTCTGTGAGCGTAATAATTTCATTACATACCTGAAGCTTATCATTTAGTTTTTATAATGCCTCTTAAGTTAAATCTTTATCATTTCTGAATATAGCATTCTCGTCGAATTCTGTTTTGTTTTGTTGATGCAATCAGTTGTCATTATAACGACACTCGAGCTACCTTTACCTTCATTGTTATGGCCTCTCATTTACACCCTTGACTATCTTCCTGTCTATTTTGAAACTTGTATGTGATGTTTTAGTCTCCTTAGTGATAACATTATTCACTGCGACTGTGTGCAAATTTAGAAACTTTTAAATTGCAAGTTTTACACGAGTAATAGTGTCTGTAATTGCTCTACAATGTACTTTTGTATTCATTTTATATTTCAGACCTCTATGTAACATTAACTGTTAATCACTGTTGATACTCATGTTCGTAAGGTTCACTACACGCGGGAAGAAGTTGCATCGTCGTGTGTGCTGGTATCGAATAAATGATCAGTTAAATCCAAGGACTTGTATTGTATTGTATTGAACTGGGGACCTAGAAACGTCGGAGAGGCTTCGTCACCGCCATAGCTGTCAGTGGATCACAACCCCAGAACAGGCTACAGCAGTCCACTCACCCCGCCGACGACCCACACCGAACCCAGGGTTATTGTGCTGTCGCCCACAGTGGACTCCCCCCCCCCCCCCCCCACACCAGACGAGTCTAACCCCAAGTGTTATGCGTGGTAGAGTAATTATGGTGTACGCGTACGTGGAGACAGTGTTTGCACAGCAATTGCCGACATAGTGTAACTGAGGCGGAATAAGGGGAACCAGCCCGCATTCGCCGAGGCAGATGGAAAACCGCCTTGAAAACCATCCACAGGCTGGCCGGCACACCGGACCTCGACACTAATCCCCCGGGTCGATTCGTGCCGGGGACCAGCACGCCTTCCCACCCGGAATCTAAGAACTTGCTGTTATGCGTAGCCGTAGTTTCTCTGCCTGTCTTTTCCCTTACACGTTCAAGCAATTATATAAGACGAAAGGTCTGAAAAGACCAGCTTGGTGCAAGTTATATATTCGTAACTTATTACGAATCACTTCCTTTCTAATAAATAACATTATAATCTCACTTCGAATAGCGATGGCTTCACTTTTCCATATGTAAGTAAACAGCCGTTTACTTCTGATGTTGTTGTTGAACACTGCTTGTACGTACCTTGATCTCACTCTGTTGTTAATGCGCCTTTTGTCAAAGGGTATATGCTGGATGGCGTTGCTTAGCCTTATCCTTCGTCTCCTATATTTATAAAAATCTGCACATGCCCAGCTCGGCAATATTTTAATTAGATTGGAATCCATATGATCCCGTTGTGTGCAGCGATCGTTGAATATAGACAATGGAGAAAAGAACAGCAGTCGATCGCAAAATCCGTCGTTTTATTACAGCAGATCTAATTTCAACCATTACATAGTCATTTTGAGTGCTAAAAATTACAAAACAGGAGAATCAGGGACAAATATGACATAGTTAACAACGAATCGTAAGTACAAACATAAACACCATACAGTTACATATCATATAAGACCAGGTGGCATTAGTCCAAAGTGTCACGCAGTAAGTAATATTGGTTGATGCAGAACATACAGGAGTCTAGCATTAACTGAAGCCATTGCTTACATGGTTGAACAGGAAGAAAATTTGACGTCAAATATGTGTGGTGCCCCATTTTAAAAATTTACTGTAAAACCACACGCAATGGTTAAACCATACAAAAAAATCACATGTGTGGAGCCATAAGTATAATACGCTCAATAACAGTAAGTACAGGGTAATATGTGACTTATTTTTGCAATACAGTTTAATGGAAGGAGATGCATTTACAATTCCGTACAACAGCGAAAAGTACAATACTAAAATAATGGACCAAAGTAATTAAAATCATACAGATCGTAAAGCTATGGTAGCGCCATCTGTGTGCTTACAGTATAAACATTTGGAATAAAACAGTATCACAGCCTCGAAAGGCAGAAAAATGAACAAGAAAGTAAAATAAACGAATGAATCAAAGCAATGTGAAATAAAACTTATTAAAACAAACAGGGCATAAGTGTATTTTTTTACCATTATCATGTGTTTACCAAACTTCTTCAAGCGAGAGGATATTCCGTAATCGTGTACACGTTTAGACTGGCGCTCACCCATGTCCACGCGCAATTTTCTAACAGGGGTTATAATGGCAGGTCAATGTTTTTAAACCATTGCTGTGCAAATTATCCCTTTGGGTTTTTTATTCTTTCTGTTGCGTTGTGGTTATAATAAAAGGCAAGATACACCTGTTATGTTCCTAGCATCAGAATTTCCTGTTACGTTCCGACACAAGGAAATATGTAGGTGACATTTTTTTCCACACAGTGCGGTTTGTGTGACTGTAATGGCACACTGCGTATGGTCATAATGACCAGTGGGCAGACGGTCTTGGATAAAAATTTTAGTATCTTGTAAACCTCTGTCTAACTCCAAGATTTCTTTGCCGTCTTTCGTAGACAAATGAAAGAGTTCTCTCTTCCCCTCTCCATGAACCATGGACCTTACCACGGTGAAGTGGGTTGCATGCCTCAACGATACAGATGGCAAACCGGTGGTGCAGCCACAGCTGAGGGATATCTAGTGAGAGACCAAACATACATGTGGTTCCTGAAGATGGGCAACGCATTTTGAATAGTTAATTTTTGTAGGAGCTCTTGTCTGGACGATTGACTGATATGGTATTGTAGCATCAGTCAACATGGACCTGCTGTGCTGGTACTATGAACTGATGAAAGCTACAGCCGTAATTTTCCCAAGGGCACGCGGCTCAACTGCAGGATTAAATGATTGTCATTCTTTCGTGTAAAATATTTCTGATCTCTGGGCGGGGACTGCTCAGGAAAATATCGTCACCAGGAAAAACAAAACTGGCATTTCACAGGTCATGCCAAGGAATGTTAGCTCAGTTATTCGGGCAGGCAGGTAAGAAAATTTAAAACGGGGAAATATGTAGGTTGAAGTTAGATATAGTGAAGTTCGGTGGCAGGAACAACAGGTCTTCTCGTCAGGCGAGGACAGGGTTACAAATACAAAATCAAATAGGAATAATAAATAAGAAAATAGGAATGCCGGTAAGCTACTATGAACAGCGCAGTGGAAGCATCATCATAGCCAAGATAGACCCATAATAGCAGTACCAGTCTATATGCCACCTAACTATGCAGATGATAAAGATATTGAAGAAATATATGACAGGATAAAAGAAGTTAACGGAGAAGAAAATTTAATGACGATGCGGAACTGGAATTCGGTAACATGAAAAGGAAGAGACGGAAAAATAGTAGGTGAATATGGATTGGGGGAAAGGAATGAAATATGAGTCTACCTGGAAGAATTTTGCACAGAGCATAATTTAATCATCGCTAACACTTGAGGGAGTGGGTACTGAATAGAATTGGGGAAAAGAGAAATTTGCGGCATAACTTGACTAAACGAAGAAATCGGTTGATAGAAAACGTTCTGAGACGTAGTATTGGAGGGAAGTGTGTATGTGTGTGAGGGGGGATGGGCGGGGGTAACAACTGTCGAGGGAGACCAAGAGATGAATACAGTATGCAGGTTCAGAAGGCTGTGGGTCGCAGTGGTTACCCGGAGATGAAGAGACTTGGCAGGAAAGAGTAGCGTGGAGAATTGCATCACACCTGTCTTCGGACTGAACACCACAAAAACAACACGGAAGAGTTGTCGAATGTCATTGGGAGATAGTGCCTCATGCCTTTCCACATATCACAGCTGGATCAGTCATGTAGCCTTCACGCCCTACACGTGGTCAACGGTAAACAGTTCTGGTGATCGTATTTTTCAAGGGACTTGAACGTTCTGTGCGATACGTTGCGTAACGACAGAATTGTGCGCACGAGCGTCTTCCAAGCACATCTCCGGGCTTTAACAGTAACGGCAACAGAAAGTCCCCTAATAAACACCGTCGGTGAACGATCTTTGCTGGCTGTACCTTTCCACACGATGCCACACTTAGTTCGCCCTGCACGTGGCGATATCATTAACTGCAATACTTGCCTACCTCCTCACGAAGCACTGTTGCTGACGCCGAGGCAGAATCTACTCTTCTCATTAAACACAAACTGGTGCTATTTATCGTTGCGATTTCGTTTCTCGTACCATTGATATAATGTGAGAGGAAACGCGCTGAGCGGCACCCCTGCTCTGCTTCAGTTTCCGAAAAACCACGTGATTTAAAATGGAATGACCATATAAAATTAATCGTCGGTAAAGCAGATGACAGACTGAGATTCATTGGAAAAATCCTAAGGAAACTCAGTCCGAAAACAAAAGAATTAGGTTACAGACACTTGTTCGCCCACTGCTTGAATGCTGCTCACCGGTGTGGGGTCCGTACCAGATAGGGTTGATAGAAGAGATAGAGAAGATCCAACGGAGAGCAGCGCGCTTCGTTACAGGATCATTTAGTAATCGCAAAAGCGTTATGGAGGTGATAGATAAACTCCAGTGGAAGACTCTGCAAGAGAGACGCTCAGTAGCTTGGTACGGGCTTCTGTTGAAGTTTCGAGAACATACCTTCACCGAGGAGTCAAGCACTATATTGCTCCTTTCTACGTATATCTCGCGAAGAGACCATGAGGATAAAATCAGAGAAATTGGAGCCCACACAGAGGCATACCGACAATCTTTCTTTCCACGAACAATAGGAGACTGGAATAGAAGGAGAACCGATAGAGGTACTCAAGGTACCCTCCGCCACACACCGTCAGCTGGCTTGCGGAGTATGGATGTAGATGTAGAAACGAATCCTGAGGGTGCTAAACTAGCCACTGTCTGGTGGCTGCCCGTCTGGTGTGGCGATCCAGGCGTTCTTCTGACTGCTTCCGCCATCCGGAATCAGCAGGAGTTCGAACAGTTTCCTTGGACCTCCAACACCAACAATGACACACTATTGACGCTTGACGTGCAACATGTTAGGCAGGACCAACTAGTGACCGTTAAGTCCACAATATGACCTCGCTAAAATTCCGTTACTCGCACAAACAGAGCTTGGCATGTCTGTTTATTAACCAAGTAAGTGCTCTGAACAACAGACTACTGTTTTAGCTGATCAAAACAAATGATATGGACCATGTGTTTTTGTGCTCGCTTATTATTACGAAAATGGTTCAAATGGCTCTGAGCACTATGGGACTTAACTTCTGAGGTCATCAGTCCCCTAGAACTTAGAACTACTCAAACCTAACTAACCTAAGGATATCACACACATCCATGCCCGAGGCAGGATTCGAACCTGCGACCGTAGTGGTCGCGCGGTTCCAGACTGTAGCGCCTAGAACCGCTCGGCCACTCCGACCGGCTATTATTACGAGTACAGTATCCATAGAACGGTGCATCTAATCATTGCCTCTTCCTACTTTCTATCAGTGTCGAGCAAATATGGCGTTTCCTGAAACTTCCTGACAGATTAGAAGTGTATCCTGACTCGGGATTCTTATCCAGAGCTTTACCTTTCACGGGCCATACTCTTCTCCAATTTGCACACCCGACTCACACGACCCATTATCCCAGTCCTCCTAGCTTCAGTGAAATATTCATTCTCACAAACTTTTGTGAACCTATTTTTTACTTTTTGGTGCTCTCTGTTTTTCATTAATTGCAGTGCACTCTGGTTGGCCATAATGAGTGTACGAACGTACGAAACCAGGTGATTTCAGCAACTGCATCAGCTGCTTAAACGTACTCCCGTTGTACATGCCGCAACATATTTTTGCTTTGGAGATGACCACGTAAATATCTGTTGGTCAGTATACTGACACATCAAGTTGTTGAATCGGTATCTCCATCAAAATCATAGTCTGAGTACACATTATAACAAACAAATCGAGAGTACCAACAGTAATACAATATAAGTCCATTCAGTATACATCACACTACATGATAATTTCGCCAAGTAAACGTGTAACTTTGATCATTTTCCGATTTTCAAGTTACATTGGTGAATGTATAATATCACGAAAAATAATAATCAGACTTAAAAGGATATTAACTCAATAAAGTTTTATAAATGATGAAATTTTTTGTGCATTATGTAAACAAACTTCAATTTACTAGTCTTAAATAAGAACTGAAACAGGGGGTTAAGGCTGGGAGCAGTTTTTCTCCTCGATATTACTTATTAACAGGGCTGCTAGTCCAACAAGGTAAGCGCGAGGGCTCATGTGAAGTCTGGAAAGTAGGAGAGATTTACTGCCAGAACTGAAGCTGTGAGGATCGACCGTGAGTCGTACCTGGAAAGCTCTGTCGGTAAGGATATTGCCTGCGAAAGACAAGACCTTTGGTTTCCAGTCGCAGTCCGATATTCAGTTTTAGGTTTGCAACATTTCGAAACAACACACACACACACAGCTCTGCAGAGTGAAAGACACATTCTGGTTCATATTTGTTCGCCACGTTTCCAATGGTGTTCTATTGCCCTTTCCCATTAGAATGGCGCTATATAGCGTATTTGTAAATATTCTGTGTAGCCGTGCTGTAATCTGTTATCTAATGCACGTCAAAATGATAGTAAGTGCGTGCTCACAGAGCAGTTCACATGGTTCAAATGGCTCTGAGCACTATGGGACTTAACTTCTGAGGTCATCAGTCCCCTAGAACTTAGAACTACTTAAACCTAACTAACCTAAGGACATCACACACACCCATGCCCGAGGCAGGATTCTAACCTGCGACCGTAGCGGTCGCGCGATTCCAGACTGGAGCGCCTAGAACCGCACGGCCACAAAGGACGGCACACAGAACAGTTCCCTGTGGCCTCAAATGTATATCTTCCTGATCTTTTCTGTACACTGCTTTTGTTTTGTGAGCGCGCCGCTCACGAACAGGGCTGTTAGATGTCATAACGGGGTTATTGCGTAGCGTGCTCCAAGTGACATACTTTCGATTCTGCGATATGATACAATTTGAGGCTTTCAACTTTCAGACTGCTTTGATGTCCTACTTCGCGTAATTCAATCCTATCACAACATTTTCATTCTTATGAGCATACCCAACATAAACGATCATGTGAATTACGTATCGTCACTTTGTCTCGCAATTATTCTACTGGACTGCTTATGTAATTACTGAGTTAATTATACAATGTCTGATCAAAAGTGCCGGAACACCTATTAGCTGACATTAATCTATGTCCATTTTTTTTGCCTTTTTGACGGCTTGAACTTGGGTGGGAATACTTGCAATGAAGTTTCTGTATGTATGTGGAGAAATGGCAGTCCATTCAGGCATGCGTATTCAAATACAGAGATATGTAAACAAGTAGAATACGGCACTGCGGTGGGCAACGCCTATATAAGACAAAAAGTGTATGGCGCAGTTCTTAGATTGGTTACTGTTGCTTCAGTGACCGGTTATCAAGATTTAAGTGGGTTTGAACGTGGTGTTATAGTCGGGGCACGAGCAATGAGACAAAGCATCTCCGCGGTAGCGATGAAGAGGGGATTTTCCCGAACGACCATTTCACGAGTGTATCGTGAATATCAGGAATCCGCTAAAACATCAAATCTCAGACATCACTGCGGCCGGAAAAAGATTCTGCAAGAACGGTACCAACGACGACTGAAGGGAATCGTTCAACTTTCAGACTGCTTTGATGCCCTACTTCGCGTAATTCAGTCCTGTTACAACATTTTCATTCTTATGAGCACACCCAACATAAACGATAAATTACTGCAGATTTCAGCGCTGCGCCATCAAGAAGTGTCAGCGTGCGAACCATTCAGTGAAACATCATCGATATGGACTTTCGGAGCCGAAGGCCCACTCTTGTACCCTTGATGACTGCACACCACACATCTTGACGCCTCGCCTGGGCCCGTCAGCACCGTCATTGGACTGTTGATGACTGGAAAAAATATGTTGCACGGTCGGACGAGTCTCGTTTCACATTGTATCGAGTGGATAGACGTGTACGGGTATAGAGACAAACTCATGAATCCATGGACCCTGCATGTCAGCAGGGAACTGTTCAAGCTGGCGGAGGCTCTGTAATGGTGTGGAGCTTGTGTAGTTGGAGTGACATGGGACCCCTGATACGTCTAGATACGACTCTGAAAGGTGATACGTACAAAGCATTCTGTCTGATCTCTTGCGTCCATTTATGTCCATTGTTCATTCCGACAGACTTGGTCAATGCGACATCCACACGTTCAGAATTGCTAGAGAATGGCTCCAGAAACACTCTTCTGAGTTTTAACACTTACGCTCACCGCCAAACTCCCCAGACATGAACATTATTTACATGTCTGGGATGCCTTGCAACATGCTGTTCAGAAGAGATCTCCAGCAACCCGTACTCTTAGGGGTTTATGGGCAGCCCTGCAAGATTCATTGTGCCAGTTCCCTCCAGCACTACTTCAGACATTAGTCGAGTCCTACACGGTATTAGACAGGTGTACCAATTTCTTAGCTCTTCAGTGTAAGAATGTTATTGTACACATACCATTGCCTCACAGATGCTGCTTTATGACAAGGCGCACTGTCATACTGATACAGTCATCTCCTACGTCATTTCCTCTCCTGCAGACAGCAGACAATGCTGTAAAATGTATTCACATCATCCCGCATTTAGCGTTTTATTCAGCGTAAAAAGCAGGCCAAGCGCAAACTACGAAAAACGCTCACATCCATAACTCCAAGTCCTCCATAGTTCACTGTTGATACTACACATCGTAGGAGATAAAGTTCTCCAGGATTTCGGCAAACTCACAACCTTCTACCGGACTGTCATAGAGTACAGCGTGATTCATCACTCCAAATCACTTGTTTCCAGTCATCCACTTTCCAGACCGCCTCAAGCGTAACTTAGCATTGACAACAGAAATGAGGAACTGCTCGACCATTATACTCAATTTTTTTAATCCCTTGCGCACGGTCATTGTGCTAGCCAGATTGCTGGTGACACTGTGAAACTCACAATTTATTTCTTCCACAGGTTTAACTTTTTTTTGCGAAATCTGCAATGCTCGACGGTCCCTTGAAACATATCGCAGGTGGCGTGTCAGGTATGCGTCACTGCCACCCCCTCTTTGAAGTAGCGCCACTGTAAAAGTGAGTCACCTCTTCCGGAAGGCTAACCGGGGGGGGGATTGTTAAGGTCTGAGATACGTCACGAGATTGCGTATGGTCTCAGTGAGAAATGTAGTGCAGAATGATAGGGAGTACCCCTCCAACAATGTGTTGTATATTCCCGGATATTTATATCTTTTGGACTCCAGACTCCATTTTATTTACACTTTGTATTGTGGTAGTAGGACAGAAAATGTGACTGAACGATAGTTCTACATCTGGATAGATACTCTGCAGTGCACTGTATCCTGTGTGGCGGTGGGTATCTTGTACCACTCCTAGTCATTTACTTTCCTATTCCACTCGCAAAAAGAGCGAGACTCGAACTCGGAACCTTTGCCTTTCGCGGGCAAGTGCTCTACCAACTGATTTACCCAAGCACGTCTCTCGACCCGTCGTCACAGCTTCAGTTCTGCCAGTATCTCGTCTCCTACCTTCCAAACTTCAAAGAAGGTCTCCTGTGAATTTCAACAACTCAGTCGGTAGAGCACATGCCCGCGAAAGGCAAAGGTTCCGAGTTCGAGTCTCGGTCCGGCACACAGTTTTAATCTGTCAGGAAGTTTTATAGAGTGCGCTGGTTTGTGGTGAGGCGCAGCGTAAAATCATTCGAAAGACTAACGAATTTCAAAATTTTTGCTACAAATAAGTATTTTCGTGAACAAAGCCTTCTTCGCTTATGACCGTCTGATGCTGGTTAGTAACGCAACTTTCTACGTAGAAGATTTTTATTCTCCGGTTCTTCTATTGTATCTTACCTTATTTTGCCCTTTGGAAAGTCACTTGTCTTTGCATTGCTCTTAGTCACGCTCGTGTTTGCTTAGCTTTCGCTTTCCCTAAATTCTGTGCTCAACATTTCTCGTAAGTCTACCTCACAATCGAGGAGACGAGATTACTGACCGCTACGGTCGCAGGTTCGAATCCTGCCTCGGGCATGGATGTGTGTGATGTCCCTTGGGTAGATAGGTTTAAGTAGTTCTACGTTCTAGGCGACTGATGACCTCAGAAGTTAAATCGCATAGTGCTCAGAGCCATTTGAACGAGATTACTCGTCTGCGAAACTTACCACTGATATGCATGTCTGTTGACCTTTTACTGTATTTGTCATGTGTCACCACATTAGTCTATGTTCTACAATCAGCTGGCTGTTAATTTAATATCTGAAAGTTTTGTCGACGAAAAAAACTCCTGATAAAATGTTTTCTTCCCTTAGAAACATACTGCTAGTACATGCGAAGTGCAAGATTCTTTCAACCCATGCAGTGTTAAGCGCCGGTTTCCAAATTTATTGCGTTAATTCTCCCTATTAAATCCTTTTCAGAAATATCACTATAAAACAATTAATTACCTTACATAAAAATACTTACTGTCTGATGTAACAAAACGTTACCTTTTCTTTAAATCACGCCACGTTCGATTTTAGCTGTAACTGTTCTAGCACGCTTTTGCAGTTTCGGCCTTTGTGCATTTTTTAATTATCTGCAAAGAGAGAGTACCAAGTATCAAAGGAAACATAATAAGAGGATTACAGTGTGTACAAGCAATTTTCAGTCTGTCAACTTCAAATACTAATAAGATTTGATGTTACTTTTTGAAACAGAAATGATTACAATTAACGTTCTTGTAGCGCTGTGTCACTCTTGGTTTTCATATAGTCTTTGATTCTTATCGGTTACATGGGTAGATTTGCTATGAATCGACGTGACACACCCCTACAGGAGCATTATTTGAAACTTCCTGGCAAATTAAAACTGTGTGCTGGAACTGGGCTCAGACTTGGGCACTTTGCCTTGCTCGAGGAGTGCTCTAGCGACTGAGTTACCCAAACACGACCCGCGACCCTCCCTCACAGTTCTGCATCCGCCAGTACCTCATCTCCTACCATTCAAACTTCATACAAGTTCTCCTGACCACATTGCGGGACTAGCTCTCCAGCAAGAAGGTGAGCTGCCGGAAATAGAGCTGTAAGGCTCGGTTGTGAGACGTTCTTGGGTAGCTCAGTCGATAGAGCACTTGTCCGCGAAAGGCAACGGGTGCCGCTTCGAGTCCCAGAGTGGCACGCGGTTTGAACCTGACAGGAAGTTTGAACCACAAATATTATGCCCAGTTTTGATCAATTGCTTTACTGTGATTCTCAAAAGTCATTAAAATAAATTAATAGCTCTTAGAGCCGGCCGAGGTGGCCGAGCGGTTCTAGGCGCTACAGTCTGGAACCGCGCGACCGCTACGGTCGTAGGTTCGAATCCTGCCTCGGGCATGGATGTGTGTGATGTCCTTAGGTTAGTTAGGTTTCAGGAGTTCTAAGTTCTAGGGGATTGATGACCTCAGCAGTCAAGTCCCATAGTGCTCAGAGCCATTTTTTAACTCTTAGAAGATAGGACAGAAAGTATAGATATACACTGATGGAAAAAAAACCAAGGGGAGTTGTGCGACATAAACGAAAATTGATAGGAATGTTTTTACATCTGAAAGACGATGTCTATTCAGATTTCGCGACAGTCGCATAGGACGCCATTTTCAATACCTCACAGAGTTTGAACGAGGTCGTATAATAGAGGTATGAGAAGCTGGATCTTCCTTCTGCGATATTGTAGAAAGACTTGACAGGACTGTAGCTGTAAATGATTGCTGATAGTAATGGTCACGAGAATGTGCTGTCATTGAAAGACCGGGCTTCGGACGGCCATGTAGCACTATCGAGAGGAAAAACCATCGTGTTCCACGTATGACATTGCGTCTGCAGCAGCAGTTTGAGCAGCAGCTGCCACCACAGAGGGACAACGAACTGCTACAAATAGGTTACTCCAACGACAGCTGGTTAAAATGGCTCTGAGCAGTATGGGACTTAACTTCTGAGGTCATTAGTCCCCTAGAGCTTAGAACTACTTAAACCTAACTAACCTAAGGACATCACACATATCCATGCCCGAGGCAGGATTCGAACCTTCTACCGTAGCGGTCGCGCTGTTCCAGACTGTAGCGCCCAGAACCGCTCGGCCACTCCGGCCGGCCTCAGCGACAGCTCCGGGCCAGACGCCCTCTAGTGTGCATTCCACTGATCCCAAACCGCCGCTATTTGCGACGTTAATGGTGTCAAGCCAGAGCTCTTTGGAGGACAGAGTGGAGGTCTGTCGTGTTTTGTGATGGCAGCTGCTTCTGCCTCGGTTCCAGTGATGGCCGTGTCTTGGTTGAGAGGAGGATAGTTCATGGCTTGCAACCAACCTGCCTGGCAGACACACAGGGCATACACTTGGAGTTATGTTATGGAGTACAGCTACGTACGACAGCAGGAGCGCTCTCGCGGTTATCCCACGCACCCGACCACAAATTTGTACATCACTCTGGTCATTCGACTTGTTGTGCTGCCATTCATGAACAACATTCCAGGGGGTGTTTTCCAACAGTTGTAAGCCAATATGCTTTAGGAAGTGTCGACGTGTTGCCTTGGCCTGCTCGATCACCATATCTGTCTCCATTCGAGCACATATGGGACATCATCGACGACAACTGCAGCTTCATTCACAGATAGTATTAACCGTACCTGTATTGGCCGACCAAGTGCAAGAGGCGTGGAACTTCGTCACACTATCTGACGTCCGGCACCTGTACAACACAATCCATGCACGTCTGCATGCTTGCATTGAACGGTCCTGCAGTCACACCAGCCATTAATGTACCAGAATTTCACATTTTTTATGGCTTAGTTACGCTTATATTAACCTTTGATTTTGCAATGTTAATCACTACCTAGGGGCACTTTTCACTGAGAACTCGTCCTGTGAAGCAGAGATCAATGCCAGAATACAAGCAGGAAACCGATCTTACCACAGCCTAGCACAACCGCTTCGGTCCAGATATCTCTCCAGACAGTTCAAGATTCGACTGTACAAAACCCTGATCCAGCCTGTTGTTCTATATGGCTGTGAGACATGGAGTATCCAGAAACAGGACTTCCATAAGCTGCTTGTTTTTGAGAGAAAAGTACTTCGGAAGATCTTCGGTCCGGTTCTGGATGCAGATACAGGGGAATGGAGGATCAGATACAACCAAGAGCTTGAGGAACTTCAAATGGTTCAAATGGCTCTGAGCACTATGGGATTTAACATCTGAGGTCATCAGTCCCCTAGAACTTAGAACTACTTAAACCTACCTATCCTAAGGACACCACACACATCCATGCCCGAGGCAGGATTCGACCCTGCTACCGTAGCGGTCGCGCGGTTCCAGACTGAAGCGCCTAGAACCGCTCGGTCACACTGGCCGGCTTGAGGAACTGTACCAGCAGCCCAACATAGCAGGAACTGTCAAAGCCAAACGAATGCAGTGGGCTGGCAATGTGGCCCGGATGGAGGATCACAGATGGCCTCGGAAGCTCCTGGATTTCACATCTACAGGAAAGAGACCGCCAGGGAGACCCAAGAAGCGTTGGAGGGATGGACTCCATGAAGATTTAAACCAAGTGTCAATAGAGTCAATAGATGTGGACGGATGGCGGATAGTAGCATTGGACAGAATACATTGGAGGAGGAAACTTGTAGATGCGTGCGGTCCACTGAACCTGATCACGTCGTAGTAGTAGTAGTAGTAGTAGTAGTAATCACTTACACATGTTACCTAGACAAACGTATTACGCAAAGTTCATTCCTCTACATTAATTACTTTTTATTGTTGTGATTTTTTTCCGTCAGTATAGCTGAAACCAAAGGAGTAACAGTGTACAAAAATGGAATTATACTTAGATTAATTCTACCTCCGTGCTTAAATTTTCTTTTATTCCCTTCCTGTCGCTCAGTTAAACAACAGGGCGATCAGCTACAACGTCACTTTATACCCTTGGTAATACTGAGTGGTGTACCTTTAAAGCTGCGCTTCATCGCAACAGTTTCGCCCTCTACGGGAACTGTAAATAAGCGCCGTCCCCACCCTCACCACGCTGGTAAATGGCCAGCGGGTGCGCGCGAGAGGCTATTAATAGGCAGCCGGCGCCGCGCTGGGGTCAGCCCTCAAAGGTCAGCGCGGCCGCTACCCCCAGGCCGCAACACACCACGCACTCCGCCCTCATTTGCATGCATTTGACGTGAACCTAAGTCCTGACACAACAACACTCATTTCCGTGTGCCGTTTGGATCGATGAAGGGGAAACAATTGCCGGACGATGACACGAACTGGCAGCCTTTGTGTGATTTAGTCACTGTTTGTCTTACGCCTATCTCCTTGCAACTTCCTCTCATGTTTTTAAAAAACGCAACCGTAACGACGAAAAATCCAATCGAGGTTGCGTTTGGTTATCGTTCCACTTACGAGATTCGTGGTTAGCAACACAGTCTCGTTGAAAAGAAACATCAGTATGGTTCAAATGGCTCTGAGCACTATGGGACTTAACTTCTGTGGTCATCAGTCCCCTAGAAGTTAGAACTACTTAAACCTAACTAACCTAAGGACATCACACACATCCATGCCCGAAGCAGGTTTCGAACCTGCGACCATAGCGGTCACGCGGTTCCAGACTGAAGCGCCTTTAACCGCACGGCCACACCGGCCGGCGAAACATCAGTATGCATTCAGTTAACTCTTGAGTCTTACCATGCCAGCACATCGCTAATTATTGTTTTTAAAACAGAGGCGTTTGTTACCTTTTCAATATTCGTCCACAGGATCGGAAGGATATTTGTGATAAACCAAAAAACTTTAACTCAGTTGCTTTAGTCGAACTGCTATTTCCCGCATGACTGTTGTTGATACACATATTTTTCAAGAAAAAAAAACCATGTTAATAACTGTTATTACTTGCCTCGTATGTTGACAGTTCGGATACCACAAGAATTCAGAGTTTTCAATTTTTTTTTTAAATTTATGGTAAGTCCTATGGGATCAAACTGCTGAAGTCATCGGTCCCTAAGCTTACACACTACATAATTTTAAACTAACTTATGCTAAGGACAACACACACAAACCCATACCCGAGGGAGGCCTCGAACCTCCGAAGGGGTGAAGCCACACGAACCAAGACAAGGCCCCCCAGACCGCACGGCCATCCCGCGCTGCTCAGAGTTTTCGTAGTTCCGATTTTTTTTAAAAGTAGTGTTGTATAGTGATGGCATGCTTCATAATCTGACCCATTCCTCGGACCGCCCCTAATTCCCAAAGAAATGGAACACACCAGGAATGGCATCTCGCTGATAAGAACTCTGCTCATTTGAACAGCGGCGCTCCCCACGACTCCTTTAAAAATGCTGGTATTGTCTCGTAGCGTGGATAAAGTGGTTCAGCAGATGTTTTGATGAATTTGAGGCAGCACTAGCTTATTTGCTTTGTTTTTAACAATTATGGATGCCATTCAAATTACAATACATTAACGTCTAAAGTACCACAAGAAAATTTGTGCCTGTACCAAAACCTGGATTTATTGCGTTTCGCTACAGTCATTACGTTATCCGAGCACGCCTCTGGGAATGACCCAAATCTTCACTGATACTCGATGGTTTTCTCCTAATTTCGGAGCCCCTGTGCGCCGAAGTTCTCCCATCAGATTCACGGAATTCCTATTCGTGTTCATATACATAGCTCATACATAGAATAAACGACGAAGGAAACGAAAGAAAATTTCAAAAAACAAATTTTAAAAAATTCCGTGAGTCCAGTTTCGGTGCACTCCGGTAGATTTTTAGTGAAAATGCTTGGATAAAATTATTGAAAGTGTTTCGTATTAATATGTAATTCAATTATTAATCTCTTTAAGACAGTTGTCACACAGAGTAATACACTCGTAAGACAAAGAAAAACGACGAAGGTCACAAACAGGTATTCTTACAGATACTGACCGTGCATTGATTTGGGCAGTGTCTATGCCCCGCAGATAGGCGCATGAACAATATACGCAGCTGTCAGCATTTGAGGGAGGACGTGAAGTTGGGTTCAAACAAGCCGGTTGAGTAATCGGCGAATCGCTCAACACCTGGATAGGACGTGCAACTGGTTCGCCAGTGGCCACCAGCGGGATCTGAACTTGCGCCGACTACCATTGCCCTCTGCATTCCTCTCTGTGAGCTCATGAAAAAAGTGATTTTCTTGGATTTATTTGGAAAGTAAAATAAAAAGTAACGATAAATCTGATGATATAATTTTATTCTTTATACTTTGTCTTTAAGAAATCATTTTTGTGTCCAGACTCTCTGAAGCCGGAACATCGGCGGGAATTCTCGAAGTCTTCCTATTGGACCGGTAACAAAATAATTGTGTATAAGTCATTTCCAATATATTTTCTATCTGCTGAGCATACATAGGATATTTGAAAAGATTGAATTCTAACACAATGGTGACGTGTCGAAACAAATGTCATTTTATGCGCCTACAAAATCGAAACAAAAGCTTGCGCCGCAAATGTGTGTGTGTGTGTGTGTGTGTGTGTGTGTGTGTGTGTGTGTGCGCGCGCGCGTTTGTTTGTTTGGATCTTATGAGCGCTTATCGGCGAGGTCATCAGCACTCTTAGACTCATCAAAACAAACGAATGTGAAGATTATCTGTAAATTCTTGCACTCCAAATGACCATACAGTCACTCACATGCGCTAAAACGATTTAGGAAGAGGGAAAGTAGGTATACATGAATTGAAACAGGCTGCACAGTTCCAAAAAACTTGGGTAAGCCAGTACCCTGTTAACACATTAAAATCATTTCCCTAAAATCTTGGGAAAAATATTGGATAATTCATAAAACTTTAAAAACCGAACCACTATCGTTTGGACGTTACTTAAAACAGAGGGCAGATCCAGCGGCAATCCGTCGAGGCCCGCTGGTCGGAAAATAAAACACAGTCCAATAAAATGTGGCGCACAATGATGTACACGACAAGCACCACACATAGGAGAAGGTCCTCTCGCCGGAACCAAAAGCCATGCGTCATAGGGCTGTGGTCTATGCGAAAACGAGTAAGGAGAACCCCGTCCCGTCGACATGGCTGGAAGGAGGTACGCCACGGCCGCATGTTGGCTTTACGAGACGGAGCTAATTTTCTCTCACTTCCAGCCACTCGTCCTTCCATCGACAATTGACTTTTTGCCTCAACAGCGAGGTGACAGCATAGAGGGATGGCACACTGAAGTAGCTGAGGATCATGACACGTTTCCTCGGCTGCTAGAACCGTTCTTTTGTTCCCTGCAATACCCATGTGCCCTGGTATCCAGCGGAAAGACACCTCCTTCCTCAGTCGTTGTAGTTGGAGGAGGGCATTTTGGATATTCTGAACTATTTTCCCTGCTGAGTACAAACGTTGGAGAGAATGAAGGGCACAGACAAGAAATCTAGCACTGGAAGAACGTCTCATCTGCTCCAGTGGCCGCGAGATCGCACATAATTCTGCATTGAAGACAGTAAATTCTTGAGGCAGTCGGACCTCGAGGATACGAACCGAAAAGAAAAAACAGAGCAACCAGCAGAATCCCTCATTCGTAAAGAGAGCAACAAAGTTGTGGTGCTCAGATAAAATATCAGAAAATATCGCCGGCCCCCGTGGCCGAGCGGTTCTAGGCGCTACAGTTTGGAACTGCGCGACCGCTACGGCCGCAGGTTCCAATCCTGCCTCGGGCATGGATGTGTGTGATGTCCTTAGGTTAGTTAGGTTTAAGTAGTTCTAAGTTCTAGGGGACTGATGACCTCAGATGTTAAGTCCCTTAGTGCTCAGAGCCATTTGAACCAATTTTGCAGAAAATATCGTATGCCAAACAAAGCGGAGTGCAATATCTCCTGTACTGTATCAAATCTAAAATTACTCTGGGCCTCTCCAATCAGGGCGGCACACGGTTAAAGTCCTACATTTAGGATCGTACTTGCTCTACACAGAGTGACTCCAGTACATATGAATGCAGATCCCAAACGGCATTGTGGCTCCTGGACAGTTAGAGAAAAGGCATTCCAGAGGCGGACGAGCAACAGTATTGTGCTTGGGTGAAGCTGGAGCTGCGAGGAACTTACATGCTTCACTCACCATGAGGAACTGCTGCTGACTGGAAAGTGGCACTTCTCCAGCCTCAGCCAAAGACTGGGTAGGGTCTGGTCCTATAAGCACCCGCTGCCAGCTGAATCTCGGCATGGTGGAGAGCGTCAATGATCTTCATAAACGAAGGCTTCGTCAGTCCATACACCGTGCACCCATAGTCCAGCCGCGAACGCACGAAAGCCCTATGTAGGAAAGCCTGCTGAATACCTGCCTCTAGCATGGTCAGCTTGTCGACAGTGGACCGAAATCTTCGGAATCCGCACTGAGAGCGGCTAAGGAGTTGCCTTGCCTCTAACAACCAGACCAGACGACGGTTAGCCATTCACTCCAGGGTCTTTCCTACATAGCTCGTTAAGGCAATATTCCGATAACTACTGGAACATGTGCGGTCCTTTCCTGATTTGAGGAGAGGTAAAAAAAGTTGCCTCTCTCCGCGAGTTGGGAATGTGACCTATCTGCCACGTAAGATTAAAACATTCGAGAAGGATTTCCTTTGACACTGCTGGCAAATGTCGAAGCTTGCAGTACAGGATTTGGTCGTGACCAGGTGCAGTGTCACAAGTCTCGGACAGGGTCGATTCCAGCTTCCACAAGGAGAAAGGGGAGTCGTAGGACTCACAACTGTCGGATCCGATTTCCAGGTTGCCCCTCTCTGCAGTCACACAGTAGCAGCGAAACGTTCATCCTGGCTGGACTTGATAGTGATTTTTGCAAAACGCTCTGCCAGCGTCCGAGCGATGTCTCCATTCGTTGTCTGGAGACACTCATGTTTCAGCACTGCTGCAATTGGCAAATGACTGTGTTTACCGGAAATCCTTTGTCTGGCTTCCCATACATTCGTACAACAAATGGAAAGGTTGGTAGAATTCAGAAACGCTTGCCATGATCTTAAATACGCGTCGAGCCTTGGCTCTCGCGATTCGAAAGACTATGAGGTTGGCTGCCGTAAGGCAGAAGAGCGGCACGGCTGTCCCCTATCCACCAAGGTACACGTCGCCTCCTAAGACGGCCTCAAGACTTTGGGATGGATAAGTCAGCGGATTGTTGTGGTCGACCCATTCCTGGGCGCTGTTGCGATGTTCAGACACAACCAGCTGGCTGAACAGCGTCCAGTTAGCGCTGCTGACCATCCATGTCGGTGGATACTCTTCAGTTGATTCTCCACTAGGTGAATGCGGAGTGGGAAGTGATTACAGGAATGAAGGTCGTCAGTGACATACCACTGAATAGAGAGTGCATGGGCTGGAGAGCAGAAAGAGAGATCGATGGCTGAGAATGACCCAGAAGCAGTACAGTAATGAGTCTGAGTGCCTGTGTTGAGGATGCACAGCTCGTGAGACGTCATGAGGCTCTACAAAACCCGAGCCTGCCAGTAGTAGGAATGATCGCGGGAATTGTTCGACAAGATCTATGAGAGCTTCAGAGTCTACTGCATCTTGCGGAGATAAATACAGCGAGCGAATAGTGATTCTTTGACACCCATGAAGTTCGAAAACAACTGCTTGCAGGGCAATAGGCAGGAAGAGAACAGATGAATGATTCACGTTATTGACAAACACAGCAACCCCTCCCTTGTCTCTCTCCTGTCAGATCATCCTTTAGTTGAAGGGTATAGACACACATCACAGGAGTGTCAGTCGTTTTAAAATGTGTTTCTTGTAAACATGAGCACAGGGGGTGTTCCTGCACTGCCAGTTTCAATTCCTCCACGTTTGTCTGAACCAATTAACGTACCACTGTTCGAATCCTGCCTCGGGCATGGATGTGTGTGATGTCCTTAGGTTAGTTAGGTTTAAGTAGTTCTAAGTCTAGGGGACAGATGACCTCAGATGTTAAGTCCCATAGTGCTATATCTACATCTACATCTACATTTATACTCCGCAAGCCACCCAACGGTGTGTGGCGGAGGGCACTTTACGTGCCACTGTCATTACTTCCCTTTCCTGTTCCAGTCGCGTATGGTTCGCGGGAAGAACGACTGTCTGAAAGCCTCCGTGCGCGCTCTAATCTCTCTAATTTTACATCCGTGATCTCCTCGGAGGTATAAGTAGGGGGAAGCAATATATTCGATACCTCATCCAGAAACGCACCCTCTCGAAACCTGGCGAGCAAGCTACACCGCGATGCAGAGCGCCTCTCTTGCAGAGTCTGCCACTTGAGTTTGTTAAACATCTCCGTAACGCTATCACGGTTACCAAGTAACCCTGTGACGAAACGCGCCGCTCTTCTTTGGATCTTCTCTATCTCCTCCGTCAACCCGATCTGGTACGGATCCCACACTGATGAGCAATATTCAAGTATAGGTCGAACGAGTGTTTTGTAAGCTACCTCCTTTGTTGATGGACTACATTTTCTAAGGACTCTCCCAATGAATCTCAACCTGGTACCCGCCTTACCAACAATTAATTTTATATGATCATTCCACTTCAAATCGCCATTTGAACCATTTTTTTAACCCGAGGCACTGAGCTTCAAAATGTTCAAATGTGTGAAGACTGAGACAGGTGAGGCCAAAAAGGAAGAGAAACAGATAGCTCTAAAAATAAATGAGACTTTGGTAACAAGTGCATTTAGTGTTGCAAACCTCTTAAACAAGTACTTCATTTCTGTTACTGACAGCTTGGGGATATCAGTTTTGGTGAACTGTGCTATGGAGTATCTGAGACCAGTCTTTAAAAATAACTTCTGTAAAATGGAAACGACACTCACGTCTCCCAGAGAAGTGCCATCCATCATAAAATCCTTAAAATCTAAGTATTCTAGTGGGCATGATAACATATCAACGAAGTTTATCAAAGAGTGCTCATGCGAGTTGAGTTCTATCTTAAGTTATTTGTGTAATCAATCTCTTATCAGTGGAACATTTCCAGACTGTCTAAGATATGCTAAAGTTAACCCTCTTTACAAGAAGGGGGATAAAGAGATACCATCAAACTATCGACCAATTTCAGTTTTGCCGGCTTTCTCAAAAGTATTTGAAAAGGTTGTCTTCAAGCGTCTCCTTATGCACCTGATTGCAAATAATATATTGTCCAAGTCACAGTTTGAATTTCTTAATGGTTCTGATGTAGATAAAGCTATTTACACTTACAGTCAGACTGAATTTAATTCATTAGATAATAAATTACAGGCTTCTGGCATTTGCTGTGACCTGTCAAAAGCCTTTGACTGTGTGAACCACAGCATTATCTTAAGTAAGTTAGAATATTACGGCGTCATTGGCAATGCTGCGAAATGGTTTGAATCTTATCTATCTAACAGGAAATAATGGGGGTGTCGTTGCAAAATACCTGTGCAGTAAACTGTGAGTCTTCATCTGATTGGGAATTAATTACAAGTTGTGTTCCTCAAGGTTCCATTTGGGTCCATTGCTTTTTCATGTGTACATTAATGACCTCTCGTCTGTTACAGTGCCAGATGCTAAGTTTGTTTTGTTTGCAGATGATACAAACATTGCAACAAGTAGCAAGTCAAGTACAGATTTAGAAATAGCTGCTAACCAAATTTTCACTGACATTAATAAATGATTTAAAGTTAATTCACTGTCATTAAACTTCGAAAAGACCCACTATATGCAGTTCAGAACCTGTAAGAGATTTCCTTCCAGCATGTGTATAACATATGAAGACTTGCGGATCGAAGAGGTTGACAGTGTTACATTTCTGGGATTACAATTCGATGATAAATTTGGTTGGGAAAGGCATACCACAGACTTGCTTAACCGCCTAGACAAGTCTGTATTTGTAGTGAGAATGTCAGATGTAGGCGATATAAATATAAAAAACTGGCATACTTTGCTTACTTTCATTGTATTATGTCATTCATTATCATATTCTGGGGTAACCCATCAAGCCGAGCAAAAGTTTTTAGGGTGAAAAAGCGTGTGATAAGAATCATTTCTTGTGTAAATTCTAGAACATCATGTAGAAACCTGTTCAAGCAGCTTTTTATTCTAACCATTGCTATATTTATTCCTTAATTAAATTTTTTGCAAGTAATATGTTTCTGTTTCTAACTGCTAATATCAATACTAGGAATAAGAACAATCTACATAAACACCTAAAATCACTTACCTTGGTCCAAAAAGGGGTCAAAGCACGGTTTAAACAGAGTTTGAAAGACGTTTTGATAGGCAACTCCTTCTGCTCAATACATGAATATCTTAACACAGACTGTTAAGCCAGCATAAGTAACAATGTCTGTTATATTTCAGTTTTGACAGCACTTGGTCACAACAGTCAAGATTAGGTAATAATGCATAACAATGCTTCATTCTGACAGCGTGTTAATTATGTAACTATTAACTGTTACAGTTTACCGCGTTCTATTCACCTATTTAGAAAATCTCCTGACACATTATCAGGGTAGTAAGTATTATATTCAAATGTTTTATGTTATACTTTCTGAGATGTTCCACACCCACTAGAATCATCTCATTTTTTGGGTCTATGGGACGAAAATTGAATCTGATCTAATCTAATCTAATCATGAATGTGAAGTTTCAGTTCCTGAATATCGACAGAGAGAACAGAATCTGTGGAACTCCGTGATGGGGCGTAGTTTAATGCACTCATAAAGGTCAAGGGGTGCACAAGCTTAATGTACCAATGAGATTGAATGAGTGTAACGGTAAAGAACATGTACTGTCTCTCCCCTCCCCTGATGTGTACATTACTTGTTCTTCCGTTGCTTTATGCTGTTACTTTCTCGCTTACGTACAAGCTTTCTACTACACGCCAAAGTCACGCGTTGTTACTATTTTTGAACAGTCTCTCCCTACGAACATTATTTCAAAATTATTGAAAACCACGTGATCCGTGATCTATTATTAAGTTCTGCTCTTATCTCTAACCTTATTTCTATTTCTGCTTTGCAATCGAAATCATGTCTGCTGTAGTCGTGTTCAGTTTCCTTTCGATTCACTTCTCGATTAATGTTTAAATACTTTTGTAGCATAGTCTTCTATATTTCCTAAATTTTTCATTTTTTCCCGTTCTGTAAAATCATCTGTCACTTCATAACTTTATAATAGCGTTGTGTAATTTCAGTTTCTTCGTGCACTCTTTTCGAGCTTCAGGCAACGTCTCCTCCGGTCCTATATCCTCCTTTTGTATCAATTCCTGTAATAATTTTTCTAATTCTCTGTCGATATTGAACATTATACATCACTTTTCTGTCATTAGTGTATTCTCATACGAAGTTAATATTCTAACCGTTGTCCATAGATTCAAATTGTTATTTCTACCCCTTTTTAGACTTCTTCGTTCCTCATTCTGCAGTTTACAAGCTTATAATTGATAAATGCCGCGCGGGATTAGCCTAGCGGTCTATGGCGCTGCAGTCATGGACTATGAGGCTGATCCCGGCGGAGGTTCGAGTCCTCCCTCGGGCACGGATGTGTGTGTTTGTCCTTAGGGTAATTTAGGTTAAGTAGTGTGTAAGCTTAGGGACTGATGACCTTAGCAGTTAAGTCCCATACGATTTCACACACATTTGAACATTTGTTTGATAAATGATTAATAGTCACTCAGCCGTAAACTTTTAATTTCGTAGAGAGCAATCTCTGCAACTTCCAGTTTCAAAGTGTTCTTTCTATATTGTCCTTTTCACGTGTCTGTGACATTCAGTATGCGTTTTCTTATTGATTTCTGGTTTCTGGTGTGTTTATTTCCTACTAATTATTATCCTCTCTCTGTAAAGGATCCAGCGCGCTACCAGTTTTATTCAGTTTTTCTACATTTTCATTTCTCCTTAGCACTTCATCGCCGCCTAATTTTTCTGTATTACATTTCTAAGCTCTTCTTTTATTTATTTACCTTTTTGATTAACACTTGATAAATAGTCAACAGAAGAACAAGAACATAATCTCTACTCAGTCGTGTTATAAGCAAGGGTTTTGCAACCCTTTCGACAGTTATAACACAGTGTTCCCATCACCCGTAGTTCACAAAATTTGTATCGCTAATCTGCCTCAATCTAAACCAACAAGCTGTTCGTCAGGAAATGTAACTGCCAACTGTGCCATAGAAGTCCCCTATTACATTGAAATTACGCTACTGTTTGTGAAAATTACCTCATCATGAACAAAACACGCAAATGGTAAGAAACTTATGCGGCCTTTAAAGCGTGGTGTGACGCGTACATGACGCCAATTGTTGTGCGGTATCGCGTGCGTGCGCTGAGAATTGGCTAGGTAGGTCGTACATATGAGGGGCCGTAGAGAGGCTCTGGGCATCAGATGTCATCGTCTATAGCGGCAGGCCTTGCATGACAGACCGCTGTGCCTCACCACATCGAAGAGAGCAGTGTGGCCACCTTGCGCCCTTTCACCGAGGGGCGAACGAGCAGAATACGTAAAGGTGGCTTGCCATGCCGTGCCGACAAGGGAAACTCCCCATTGCACCCCACACAGATTTAATAGTAATATGGCCCAGGGGATAGGCAGTCAAAAACTGAACATGGCTTTAGCATGAAGACTGGAAGAAGGTGTACTGAACTGTGAAAAAGAGAAGCAAAATATTAACAGTGAAAGGTCCAATCTCAAGAGGTGCAACATCGAGCGAGTTACGAGAACTACGGCATCGTGGTTGTGTGGTGACGGTGTAGGACGGCGAAGCGGCACGTCCGTGTTCAAATCTCACTAGTGCCCCATTTTTTAACAAAATTATGAACTTTCCGTTCGGACATTGACATTTCTGTTCTTCTTCTCTAGACTCGGCAGTTGTCGTATCATACACTGAGTCATGCGCTAAGAATATATTAACGTCGCAAGTAAATGTTATGAATAGTGAGAGCAGCGGGATGCCGCATAAACCTCTCAAAGAAATGAAAACAACAAATAAATGGGTGTGAACTCTGTGCAACGAAGGAATTCAAGAGTCAAAGCCTCCCGTATGGAACGCAAGAGTCATAACATGTATTTGTGTAGAACAAATAGGAGGTACGCCTAAGTCTGGAGGTCTCTTACTTACACCTCGTCGTTGCAAACGGACGCTACACCATGACACAGGCACAAATTTGAATACAGCGAGCAGACACGTTAATGGCCGGACGGACAGTTCATAATTTTGCGAAAAAATACATGGAACACAAGGGAGATTTGAACACGGATCTTCACCTTCGCAGTCCAACATAGTCACCACGTAACCAGGACGCCGGGGCTATTCGAATTCGCTCGATGTTGTACATCTTGAGCGCTGACCATTCAGTTTCGATTCTGCTTCTTTTTCACAGTTCATTATACCTTCTTCATGTATTTATACTTGATCTGTGTTCAGTTTTCGGCGGGCTGTCCACAGGGTCATCTTACCACTAAATCTGAGAGCAGTGCGATGGAGAGTTCCCCTTGAGAGTTGTTGCAGCGATTACGGGCGTAACACACACAGGTGTGAAAGGTGATGATCTAAACGAAAAGAAGATTGACCTTTCTACAGTGACCTCCAAATTGTAACTTTGGAATGGGATGGTCTTGAGGGTTAGGTTTTGTTGTTTGGGGGAAGAGACCAAACAGCGAAGTCATCGGTCTTATCGGATTAGGGAAGGAAGTCGGCCGTGCCCTTTCAAAGGAACCATCCCGGCATTTGCCTCGAGCGATTTAGGGAAATCACAGAAAACCTAAATCAGGATGGCTGGACGCGAGACTGAACCGCCGTCCTCCCGAATGCGAGTCCAGTGTGCTAACCACTGCGCCACCTCGCTCGGTATGGTCTTGACTTCATGGCAGCGATGTAATGAAGGGTTTTATCTTGATTGTGGCTACACTTTGCTAGAGTATAATTTCTGCTGTAACAAACTAATCTCCAGTTTAATTAATTTCTCTAGTTTTAAGCTGTAGCAGCTATTTAAACAGTAGTGGATAAAATGTCACAATGGCACTACAACTAAAGTTAGTATAAAACGGTATTTATCACACAAAACGTTGGGAATAAACTGGCGGCTGAGTTCCAAGTGAATTCGTAATTGCAGCTATTGGGTAGAAGTCGTATGTTCAGGTCATCAGAAAATACTGAAAACATTAATGTCACAATATCGGGCTCAGGTAATCCTTATGAAGCCGCTGTTGTGACGCTGATTTTCCTTTACTACGCATTTGACGTCTGCACAATACTTTTGCATTCAATATGCTCTTCCCCAGTTGATGCCAGTCGATCCTTAATGTGACCGACAATTCCTAAAAATAAAAAAGCTGGACTAAAATGGTTCCGAGCACTATGGGCCGACAATTCCTTCTGACATATTTCATAATGCATACTTCGCACTATTAGTGCCTTTAGCCTCTCTCTTATATCTATGCAGGCACAGAAATTATCGTAACAGTTGACGTGTAATGTACGTAGAAATGAGTTATAGAAATGACATCGCAGCACTCACTAAAGAGTCATCGAAAAGGAAGTTAACTGCTTTGGAGGACAGCGAGGAATTGTAGAGAAAAGTGAGCGTGAGAGATAACGAAACTGTGAGGAAGGCTCCAAGGGTGTTGACAATAGGACAAAGATACTGGTCCGTTGCTGAACGGGAGGGTGACGTAAAATTTTTGATAGCCTCACAGGGTATTATCAAGGAATATAGGAGAAACTGTTGTCTCGGCATCCACTTTGGGCGACGCTGCCGCTGGGAAAGACTAATAAAGGTGTCCTCATCGAACGGATGCTTGGGTTCTAGGGCAGCACACGCACAATAAAAGCAACACAGAAAAATGAGTAGTAAAACATATTACTCAACTCTGATGACGGTCGTTACAGCTACTGTAGAATGCAGGTCTAGCCTACCTGTGCTGCGTTGACTACAGATCCATGAACAGAAACGAAATAATGTTCTCTGAGCTAAAGTCGTACTAATCTTCTGACTTGATGCACTATTCGAAGAACAGTTCCAAACCTACAGTACTCAGTTTAAATCTCTAGATAGGCGGTCTCTATCCCCGATAATTCTATTCACTGTTCTGTTTCTATTGAAGACTAACCTCTTTCTATCTAACGGCCACTGTTTCTATCTCACTCGACGACTTCAAGACACAATAAACGGTCTGGAGGAACTCTCTAGCAAGACTCAGACTGACTTACAACTTGCAGCTGACAGCCGTTATTTTTACTATTTTTTGGTAGGTTGCGGTACAGAGGTCTAATTGTCTTGGTGTAGGAGTAAAATCCTGCCTTACAATGACATCACAGTATTGCACGTTGAAGGTGTGGCAGTGGCACTTGAAGTCCGGTACCACACTCAAATGGTTCAAATGGCTCTGAGCACTATGGGACTTAACATTTGAGGTCATCAGTCCCCTGTAACTTAGAACTACTTAAACCTAACTAACCTAAGGACATCACACACATCCATGCCAGAGGCAGGATTCGATATTGCGACGGTAGCGGTCGCGCGGTTCTGGACTGAAGCGCCTAGAACCGCTCGGCCACAGCGGCCGGCGGTACCACCCTCCAACAGTGAGAGTTCAAGATTGCCGGTAAGAAGAGATACAACTACATAGGTAGCTATACTGGTTGCCGTACCAAGGATTTCATGTAATGGGTGGCCGTATCAAAATTGACATATTATTACGGCCGTACCAGGGCTATAATTAGCGAATCCGAGTTCTCGAGGATGGTAAGAGGAGCAGGGTAGCGGTGCTGGTGCCTAGGAGTTGTGGTTCCAATGTGTTGCAAGCCACTGACCAAGTCACGCAGGAAGTCCACTTTGTCGTAGAGTCGCCTTGCCTCTGTCGAATGGATGTCTTTTGAGGGACCATGCTTCTTTCCTCGTGTGGGGTAACAATCCTCGTCAATGGAGAGGCGTGCAGGCTCCATCGAAGCACCTTATTTTGCAGGCGCGCAGGTTTTGTCTCAAGAGTGTCTCAGTTTTCAAGTTCTTATCCTTTTTTACGCTTCAACATTTTATAGCTTTTTCATCTGACAGATCAGGATAGAGAGCTGGTTTTACTTTTTGTGAGAACTAAAAATGGGTTTAATTCAATGTGTGAATAATATATGCCAGAAATAGGACAATTTCCTGTTTGGTTGGCCGTTGTGAAGTGCGACACTGGCTAATAAGCATACATATTGTCTCATATCACTAACTTTCGTAATATAGGTCATGTTTAGATGACATGACGCTAAAAACGATGTTGTCTGTAATTGCGTACACTGTTACAGCTATATCTAACACCTTCCTCAGTGGTTCAATGTGTTCCAGTTGATTTACTATACAGATTGTAAAGTAAATATGACAGCGTCACCAATTCTTAAAACGAAATAATAGCCAACATAAGTAATAATGTTTCTTCGCCTAAAAAGTATCCTTGGAGACTTGTTGCGAAGACTAATAAACTTCAGTGCTAAGTACGTTTTTTGGCAAAATGTTTTATCTCCTTGTTTCTCATCTTTGTTCCGTAGAGGGACGAGTAGAAAATTCTTGAATACATGGCAGACGCAATTCCTTCCTTGAGTGCCAAGATCTTTCCCAATGTATCCAAGTGAATTTAAAAAAAGACCTATCAATATGTCTTACTGAAAATTGTCCTCGTGTATAATCAGCGCCGTTGTCTGGGTTACCGAAGCTGTCACAGTTATTTTGTAATTAGTGATCGTACAGGAAACTGTAATCCTACGTTTTTTAGTCCTAAAACGTGTCAGTCCGTAGCCCACTAACATCATGAACAAAGATATACTAAAGCCTCTCGAATAATTGCCTTTGTGAACTGCACTATAGCTGTTTCTTTTGAGACGTCTTTAGAGGAAATTGATCTAACTGTTTTGGATATTTACAGACTAGATCGAAGAAAATGAATAGGGCTAAATATTTAATGCTTAAATGTCTGTACACAAAAGTAACGTAAGTGCGTATTTTACAGACAGCAGACAGTTCACTAAACCAGAAGTTCGATACGTTTAAAAAAAGAAAAAAACGTGTGTACCTTTTGCTAACTTAGCTTACTCCATTCGTGGGTGACTTCTTAATTGTGTGAGCCGGCCTACTAACCGATCTATAACGGCCAATATAAACAGGCGTTGCCAGGGCGACGCGCCTGGACCTGCCGTGACAGGGCTTCTCACTCAGCTCGTTCCCCGGCGAGCTCGCCCGTGACTCAGGGCCTTAATGACTCGTAAATCAGGTGGCCCTCCACCGACCAGAAAAGTACCAGCTCCTGCCGTCGTACATGACGCATAGCCACCTCACGCTCACCAGTTCCACCACCGTCTGGGTAGGGGAGGGGAGGGAATGAACGATTTTCATTTTTTAAATTTACTGCTCGTCTTACTCATATTACGCCGCAGCTTCACTGTGCATTGTCTTATTAGACGTGGGGCGCAAGTAACTTTCATAAACTGATCAAAGGGGTCTTTCATAGCGATTTGCGGTTATCGCTGAAACGACAGGATTTCGGTTGCATCGGTAATTTTCATCTCCAATTTAACCTGAGTGTTAAAACCGCTCAGAATAACCGGTTTCGGAAATAACTGATTTTCGTTTTTTTTAATTTTTATTATTTCCATCAATAAACGTAGAAATCTCATGAACGTTGAAAAATTCTCGTCTCCCTCAGGTTTTTGCGTTATACGTTTCAAGATACCTAGATACGAAATATCAAATTAAATAAAACTTAGTGAACTGTTCGCTGCTTTTGTCGAAAATTAATGCGCGTTTGAATACTACAAAAATTTAGCGGTATTCTCCTACCGATTCGAATTTTTTAAATCTCTGTTAAAAAATCACCTTGTAATCGAGGATCATACCCCTATTGGGTGGGCGTTACGAATAGTCAGTGCTGAATGGAGAAAACTAAGGTAGGGGAACTGTTTGTTGTGTGAAGTTGCCCGCTTCTAAGGGCTACAAGCAGGTAAAGGCGTATTATGTAGACACTAGTAGCAGATCAACTAATTTCTGTATTTATTATGAGCTATTAATGAGTTGTTCAGTATTCAATTTCTTACTCATACGATCGCTTCACCTTTTATTATTATTTCATGGAAATGGCAGACAAATAATAAGCTTTTGCGTAGCATTCTTTTTCTTTAACTATTTCGAATGAAAAAGCCATTTTAGTGAAATATACACCGAAGAGCCAAAGAAACTGGTACACCTGCCTAATGTCGTGTAGGACCTCCCGCGAGCACGCAGGAGTGCTGCAGTACGATGTGGTATGGACTCGACTAATGCCTGAAGTAGTGCTGGAGGGACTTAACATGAATCCTCCAGGACTGTCCATAAATCCGTAAGAGCACCTGGGGGTGGGCAACCCTTCTGAATAGCACGTTCCAAGGCATCCCAGATATGCTCAGTAATGTTCATATGTGGGGAGTTTGATGGCCAGCGGAAGTGTTTTAACTCAGAAGAGTGCTCCTGCAGCCGCACTCTAGCAATTCTGGACGTGTGGGGTGTCGCATTGTCCTGCTGGAATTGCCCACGTCCGTCGGAATTCACAATGGACATGAATGGATGCAGGTGATTAGACAAAATGCTTACGTACGTCTCACCTGTCATAGTCGTATCTAGACGTATCAGGGTCCAATATCACTCCACCTGTATACGCCCCACACCACTACAGAGCCTTCATCAGCTTGAACAGTCCCCTGCTGACATGCAGGGTCCATGGGTTTACACGTCCATCCGCTCGATACAATTTGAAACGAGACTCGTCCGACCAGGCAACGTGTTTCCAGTCATCAACAGTCCAATGCCTGTGCTGACGGTCCCAGGCGAGGCGTAAAGCATTGTGTTGTGCAATCATCAAGGATACACGAGTGGGCCTTCGGCTCCGATAGCCCATATCGATAATGTTTCGTTGAATAGTTCGTACGTTGACATTTGTTGATGGCCGAGCATTGAAACCTGCAACAATTTGCGGAAGGGTTGCACTTCTGTCACATTGAACGATTCCCTTCAGTCGTCGTTGGTACCGTTCTTGCAGGATGTTTTTCCGGCCGCAGTGATGTCAGAGATTTGATGTTTTACCGGATTCCTGATATTCACGGTACACTCGTGAAACGATCGTACGGGAAAATTCCTACTTCATCGCTACCTCGGAGGTGCTGTGTCGCATCGGTCGTGCGCCGACTAAAACACCATGTTCAAACTCACGTAAATATTGATAACCTGCCATTTTAGCACCAGTAATCGATCAAACAACTGCGCCAGATACTTGTTTTGTTATACAGGCGTTGCGGGCCGCAGCGCCGTATTGTGCTTGTTTACATATCTCGATATATGAATACGCATGCGTATATCAGTTCCTTTGGCGCTTGTGTGTATATCTCTGCTTTGATTACAATTGATATGTTGCTAACAAAAGCAGAAATGCTCTTTTAAAACACAGAAAGGAACAATGTAGATAGTGGGCGAAGTATGGCATTTAAGCAGGTACAATTAATGGCAATACTTAAAATTTTAATAATGAATTAATTCAATGGCGAATATTTATTGTCGAGTCTGTTCATAAATAGTCATTCTATAATGCGTTGATCTTTAAGTTGACTCTTTTATTCAGAAAAAGTATCATTCAAAGACAATATCAGTCTTTCAGAAACCACACAGAACGTCCCATTAAACTCGCTTTTTTAAAAAAAGTTTTACCTGAAACCAGAAATTTTACCATCACTGCTATAGCAAATTGATACATCGGTAACTTTATTCTTGCGGATGCTTATTTAGTAATCCTGCTATTATAAAAGCGTGGCATTATTCTCCTGGAAACTTTTTTCGGCCCTGGATTGTTGGTGAATCTTTCCTTCAAGAAAATAAAAATGTTTCAAAGGCTTGCAAAAACGACAGTAAATGACGGGAGTGAATTTTACCAGTAATAAATTGTGTAGCCTGGAACTAGTTTTATTTATGCATAAAGTTTCCGGCAGCCATACAAAAATAAGACTTTGTTCCTGTAGATCAGTGTAGCCCGTTTTATAACCTGTTCCCTATTCCGCTAATGTTTTCCCGCGTTGAGTATAGAAACAGGCTATGACATAGCTACTGCCAAGCTATTTAGTGAGGTTAGGTTAGTGTTGTTTAACGTCCCGTCGACAACGAGGTCATTAGAGACGGAGCGCAAGCTCGGGTTAGGGAAGGATGGGGAAGGAAATCGGCCATGCCCTTTCAAAGGAACCATTCCGGCATTTGCCTGAAACGATTTAGGGAAATCACGGAAAACCTAAATCAGGATGGCTGGAGACGAGATTGAACCGTCGTCCTCCCGAATGCGAATCCAGTGTGCTAGCCACTGCGCCACCTCGCTCGGTAAGCTATTTTGTGATTTATAAATGGATGCTACCTCTTCCACCATATTTTGTGAATTTGTGAATATGAAATCCGTGACTCTGTATTTGGACAAATTATTTCTTTTACTGTGTCAAGTACTATTGCATTATTTTGTATCACGAATTTCCAGTGCAAGCTTCAGGCGATTTTGAATAAAATTATGTCGACATACTGGCTCAAATGGCTCTGAGCACTATGGGACTTAACATCTGAGGTCATCAGTCCCCTAGAACTTAGAACTACTTAAACCTAATTAATCTAAGGATATCACACAGGATTCGAACCTGCGACCGTAGCAGTCGCGCGATTCCGGGCTGAAGCGCCTAGAACCGCTCGGCCACAACGGTCGGCGACATAGTGGTTGTTTATGTAGCCAAGTACCACATTCTGTCGCCGAGCGTCATATGTCATATATTTAAAATAAATATGTTCTATTAACTGCAAATTAAGCGAGAACCACTATACTGAAGGTTTTTTATTTTTTATTTTTTTTAAGAACTAGCTTACCTCTTGTCCACCTACATTCTCTTTTATCTTGGAAATGAGTCCGAGATGACACAAAGGTAGAAAGAAGTCCCATACATCGCACAAGTAGTCTGACACAAAGGTAAACAAATAATTCCCATAAATCATACAAGTAGTTGTCCATATACTGTACACAAAAAACAACACAAGTATTAAGGTGTATACTCACGATAAGTAAAAGGTAGCTTCTGTAAATCAAAGGTTATATACTACTGGTCATTAAAACTGCAGCAACACGGGGGATAGCAGATAACGAAATTTTACGTAAAATGTACATACAGCTTAGTAACAAGAATGCATAATTAAATTTGCAGGTCATTTGGGTGGCAAAAGGAGTGAGAAATTTCGTACACAGAGCCGTCTCCTGTGACAACACAAGTGGCTGTAACCAGGCTGCGCATCGCTTCGATCCGACAAGGGGAGCGTCAGGCCTGTTAATCACGGATTTTGAGGCATCATAGGTATGTTGCGGAGGGACCTGTCCTGAGCACCTGGCTAGCGAATTCTCATTCTACGGCCGTTAGTTCCCGTGAAAATCGACGCTGAAGTTCTATGCGTACCCCCTGGACCTGTAACGTTGATTCTGTCTTGATCGAAGGAGCACAGCGCAGGAGCTGAAGTTCACGACGGTCTGGTTCAAATCCTTCCCTTATACCTTTCCTTTTTTCCTTTTCATCGAACAGAGTATCATTAAACAGAATAATTACCACTACAATCATTTTAACCGTAGTTATTTCATTAATAAATTAATCATTACAGCAAACTTTCTTCACTTGTGTATTCCGGTTGTGGTTCATATTTAAAATTCCATATATTTTGAGAGCTCCAAAGATGGACAAAGTATTAACAGCTGAATTCCAGATACAGACGAACGTACTCATACCAAATTTTGACCCAGATTATGTAATTAATACGAATCAAACCAGCTGCCGGTACCAAACGACGCAAAATAGATCACTTGCGGAACAAGGAGCGAAAACCAGTTTGAACAGGATTAGTCATTTCTTCACAGCACACTACAACTGCATAAAGAAAGATATCCCCTTACGATTTCTTATGTATGCGACAACAATCCGGGAAATATGGTTGAAATGTTTTGACTTCTAAATTAAGAAATGTAATTGTGACCTTCACGAAATCAGGGAAGTTCACGAAGACACAAATCAGGGAAGTTCACGAAGACGCTGTACGAAGAGCTTTACAAATCTATCGTTATTCCGTACTTGGGACAAGAAAAACTTCTTTACCGTATTCATTCGTAGGAAGGGCAGACTGTCGAGACACTTTATGATCAAATGTCTGTAGACGAAACACAAGCATGCATTTGCACCGTAAAAATTATCCCACCCAAATGTACTCCACCAAACATGTGGTGTGCATTTTTACAGGCTAGTTAAAATTTTCACATAAAAAGGTCAAAATTTTCCGGAATTGCCAAAGGCTAATTGAGCAATCGCTTCGCGGGAAGATACCATAAAAATACATTGTTTAAATCTGCATTAATTTAGTGCAGCTGTTTTCACATGACGGAGCAAATGCGCGTGGTTCGCATCGAAGTTAATCGAAGTAAAAACAATTTGTCTGAATTCTAACGAACTATGTTTTCTGAAAATTCTGTGTGCCTGTAAGGCAGTGGTTCGCACCCTTTGCTGGACCATTACTCCTGAGTGCAATCAGACATTAGCTTGTACCCGAGCCATCGCCTCCCTGCCCCCCTTGCCGTCTTACCACCAAATTTAGCGCCTGACTAAACTTAAGGATGAAAGACTTTCCTTGGAATACTTTTATTTTGAAAATGATGAAAGATGAATGATATATTTAGTGGGTGTGTGCGTGTGTGTGTGTGCGTGTGCGCGCGCACCTTAAAATGAATGATGAATTTGTGATGCATCACAAGCGCTATCCACAATGCCTTCTCGCCTTCTCAGATAAGAAAGCAAACTATTCGTACTTTGAGGGCAGACACGTGTTAGAAAACATACTTTCCTTGCGTTACTCCTGTCCGTTGCGGCACTTGCTTGGTCTGCAGACTGCAACTTCATTTAAAATCAAAGATGGTCAGATATGTGCACTGTACGTACTGTTTGTATATCACTTAACTGCTGAACTCTTTCCTTCTGAACTGTCAGAAGTTCGACGACTTCTCGCTGTTAATGCTTTGTGCCTAACCACTCTAATAATAATGAAATATAACAATATAATAATAATAATATCATAAATGCTGTGCGTAACACTATAGTAGTTCTGTAGCTACTGTTGTGTCGTGATGTCAATTAATTCCTTCATCTGTTACGAAGCGAGTTATGAAGCAATTTGACTCCTGCAGGTACTATGTACAGCTTGGAGAAGACATTTTCTTGAAATATTTAGCATTTGTTACGTATATGTCTCACTTTTGTCATCAGCGATGTGCGGGACAAAACACAACATATGTGTGTAGGAGGTGGCGTACGTGAGGAACCTGTAACCTCAACCGTCTTAATGCTACTAACTGAGCAAAAATTGTTATTGAAAACTTATGTAATCAGTGTTAGAATCTTACAGAATTTGATGATAGTAATGATCTTTTGAAAATAATTTAGTTTCGTGACTGAAACAGAATCGAATCGTTTAGTTTTTACCCCTCAGGAAATCTCTGGGAGAGGGCGGGGGGGGGGGGGGGGGGGGCGTAATTTTCCCCAGGTTGGGAATCACTGCTGCAAGACGAACGTGGTGCTCTACGAATCTGTGTTTCGATTGCTTCAGTGGCAGATACCATTTACAATTCTGTTCTAGCGCTGCAAGCGATGGAAGAGACAGCAATTAAGACGATTCTATAATCTATTCTGTATTTAACGGAATATACATTTGAAGAACGTTTGCTGCAATGATTGATTTACTTCGTCGAAAATGACAATTTTTCAATTCTTTTTCATGATTCATACTATTGAATGATATTCTGGACGACGAAATTGAGAAAAAAAAGTCTCGGGCGAGATTTAAACCCCAACCACCAGCGTGGTAGCGTGGATCTTAGTTCCTGCGCTATGCACAAAAGAGCTGTTTGTTGGGTGGCATGATAAACGTTACAGGTCTAGGAGGTGCGTATGAAACTTGGAAACTAAGGGCCCTCGCATTAAAAGCCGCTAACCCGGTACTCACGTCGGGTCCCTCTACAAAGTGCTTATGACTCATCAAAATCAGTGATTACAGGGTCTGACGATCCCCTAGCAAGCTTGAATGACAGAGAAGCGTCATGCTATGCTGCTTCAACTGTGTGCCAGAGTTCATTAAACGTGGTGGCTGGTGAGTGCTGGGGTGTCACTCTCTCGGCGTGTTGCCCGGATGCTTTCAGCGAGTCAGAGATATGGAGAACGTGCTGGCTAGGGCAACAAACAAACAGTCTGTGGGTCAAGGCACGTTAGAACAGAACGCTGAACGTGAGATCTTGCATTATCATTTTGAAAGATGTCACGGAAACCTCGAAGATAAGGCCGATAGTTGTGTCCAAATATGTCAGAAATATAAAGGCTGCTGTCCAGTTTACCGATTTTCATCGTGTTGCGTAACCAGTGTGACCTCCTACCACCACGACAGATGCTGCAGCCGTATGACGATGACGAACACAGTCTGGCACCGTTCATTCTCCTCAGATCTTCCACTCACGGGTATGTCCGTCGTGGTGCTGTACGCAGAATCAGAAATCTTTGAAAAGACGACGCGGGTGCCACTCTTGTGTCCAGTGTCGTCCTAGGACGCACCCATGCTGGTGCGCCACTCTCTGTCAAGGGAAGCCGCTACATTGATCGCCGTGAACACATTTCGTGGTGCTCCGGACCTTGTAATACTGCTGCTGAAAACAACTGATTGAACGTACGTGACGGGGACTGTACAACATTAACATTAAATACGAGGCGTGGTTTTTAAATAAGGTCCGTTTCGTTGTAGACACTAGTAGTTCGCGCGCATACCGCAACGAGCGCGTGAATCGTGTACCTGCATGCCTCGGGAACAACTGTGCTCAGTTTCAGCTCTGTAGCTAACCACTACGGTTCTGTTCTGTGCTTTAAAAATGTTTAAGACTATAAACTCGTCCTCCGCGTGTGAGGTTCGCTCAGTGCCACGGTTTTTGTCAGCAAGGAACCTGTCTGCTGCAGAAATTCATCGACAGATTTGCAAAGTGTACGGTGATACTGTTATGAATGAAAGCAAAGTGCGTAAGTGGGTACGACAATTCAAAGATGGCCATGACAACGTCCATGACCGCTCCGGTCGCCTTTCTTTGATTATAGACGATTTGGTGGCTTCAGTTGAAGCGACGATTCGTGAGAACAGGCGTTTCACAATAACAGGTCTCTCAAACAAATTTCCTGAGGTGCCGAGACCAGTGCTTTACAACATTGTTTCTGAACACCTAAAGTTTAGGAAACTGTGATCCCGTTGGGTCCCAAAACTCCTAACAGAGGACCACAAAAACCAAAGATTTGAGTGTGCGTTGAAGTTCTTGACTCGTTATCATGAAATGGGCGACGGCTTCTTGAGTCAGATCGTAACTGGAGACGAAACATGGATTTCGCATATCACGCCCAAATCGAAGCAACAGAGCATGGAATGGAGACACACACGCTCGCCTGTAAAGGTGAAGGCCAAACAGACTCTGTCCCAGCGCAAAATCATGGCGTCGGTATTTTGGGATAGGCATGGTGTTTTGTTGGTCGACTTCATACACTGAGGAACCACTATCAATGCCGAAGCATACTGCCAAACCCTGAGAAACCTATGCAGAGCGATTCAAAACAAAAGACGCGGCATGCTGACAAAGGGAACTGTCCCTCTCCATGACGATACAAGACTTCGCACTGCAGATCAGACCCGCGATTTATCGGACAGTTTTGGCTGGAAAGTTTTAGATCACCCACCCTACAGTCTTGATCTTAAGCCGAGTGGTTACCATTTGCTCCTCCACCTCAAACAACAACTCAGTGGCAACCGTTACAATGACGACGGCGACGTGAAAACGGCAGTGAACTCTTGGATATCGGAGCAGGCGGCAAGTTTATATGAAGAGTGTATTTTAAAACTGGTTGAGAGGTATGATACGTGTTTGAACTAGCTTGGCAACTATATCGAAAAATAGAGTGAAGTATGTCCTTTCTGAAAATAAATTTACTTTCTTGAAATAACACTTTGTTGTGTACTTATGTTCAAACGGACCTTACTTGAAAAACACACCCTGTAAATTCGATTAGGACCGATTTTTGTAATAAAGACATAGCGGTCGATGTAGTTCCATACACACTCACTGGAAAAAATCACAGCACCAAAAAGTAATTAATGTAGAGTAATGAAATTTTGGGACATTGTTTGGATGACATATTTACGTGATTACCATTGCAAGGTCACAGGTTACTGTAAGCGTGAGATAAGCCACCACAAATGTGAAATGCTGGTACATTATAATAACAGGTGTAACCATTAAAATATGGAATGCAACCATGCAAACGTGCATATATTGTGTTGTACAAGTCCCAGATGTGAGTTTGTGGAATGGAGAATCATGGGTGTTCCACTTGGTCGGCCAATACACCGACGGTTAATGCTGTTTGTGGATGACACTGGAGTTGCCGTCCGATGATTTCCGTTATATGCTCGGCTGGAGAGAGTTCTGGCGATCGAGCAGGCCAAGGCAACGTGTCGACACGCCGTAGACCATGTTGCGTTACAACAGCAGCGATATGCTGTTTGAAAACACTCCAAGGAGTGCTGTTCGAAAATGGCAGCACAACATGTCGAATCACCGGACTGATGTACAATTTTGCAGTCAGAGTCCTTTGGATAATCGCGAAAGTGCTACTGATGTCATACGAAATCACACCCCACACATCACCCCATGCGCAGATCGAGTATGTCTAGCACGCGGACAGGGTTCGTTGCAGACCCTGCACTGGCCCCCTCCTAACCAACATATGGCCATCACTGACACCGAGGCTGAACCAGGTGTCATCAGAAAGCACAGCACACCTCCACCCTGCCTGCCAATGAGTTCTCTCTTGACACCCCTGAGGTCGCAAATGGCGGTGGTATGAGGTCAGCGGAACGCACGCTTCAGCTGTCTTTCAAGTAACTGATTTGTAACAGTTGTTTTTTTCGGGGAAGGAGACCAGACAGCGAGGTCATCGGTCTCATCGGATTAGGGAAGGACGGGAAAGGAAGTCGGCCGTGCCCTTCGAAAGGAACCATCCCGGCATTTGCCTGGAGTGATTTAGGGAAATCACGGAAAACCTAAATCAGGATGGCCGGACGCGGGATTGAACCGTCGTCCTCCCGAATGCGAGTCCAGTGTCTAACCACTGCGCCACCTCGCTCGGTATTTGTAACAGTTCGTTAAGTCGCTGTGGTGCCAACGGGTACTCATATTGCTGCTGCAGATGCATTGCGATGGTCTGAAGCCACAGTGGGCTTCTCTGTCGCTAGTGCTACGTGGACATCTGGAGCACGGTCCTCTCGCGACCGTTCATTCTCGTGACCACCGCTGCCAGCAGTCCTGCCAAGAATTTGTGCAAAATCGCAGAAGGCACATCCAGCTTCTTTTAGTCCTATTACACGACCTCGTTCAAACTCTGTGAGGTGCTGATAATGTCATCTTTGTCGCCTTAAATGCGTTCTTGGCTAACATCATCTCACCACCTCCAATCTGGAAGGTAACTAACGCTCACGACCGTTACACCGTGTATCTAAAGCAAACCTGATTTACATCCTCACAGTGGTATTACTAGCGCCACTCTTATGCGACAGTGCGAAATTTGAATAGACATGTTTCAGATGTAGAAACACACCTGCAAAGTTTCGTTTACGTCGCACATCTCCGTCTTGGAACTCCGATGATTTTCCGTCAGTGTACGCTAAAAATTATATTACCTATATATCCGTCTGTTTACCGAACTTTTCGGAAGAAACAAGCGGTAAATATCCTAGTGTCCGAATACACTGTTCAAATGGCTCTGAGCACTATGCGACTTAACTTCTGAGGTCATCAGTCGCCTAGAACTTAGAACTAATTAAACCTAACTAACCTAAGGACATCACACACATCCATGCCCGAGGGAGGATTCGAACCAGCGACCGTAGCGGTCGCTCGGTGCCAGACTGTAGCGTCTAGAACCGCACGGCCACTCCGGCCGGCGAATACACTGTCCAAACCCCTAACCTATCCATAACAAACAAAGTTTTGCTGAATGGCAATTTGACTTTGTGTGTGATCATTACTGCGGTTATGCAATGACTTTCTCAAATTTCAAAAATTAAATGAGCAGATAAAGTATGAAATAAGGGCGAACAAAAAAAGATGAGGAAAGCAGAGTGTAGAAAAAAGTGCGGTAACTGCTGCTCTAAGTGGCAAGAAGAGAGAAAAATAAAAGGGGAGACAAGACTAGAATATGCTAAACAGATTACAGATGATTTTGGGTGTAGTAGTTACGCAGAGATCAAATGATTGCCGCAAGGTAGAGAAAGATGCGAGGCGGCATCAGACCAGCCGAAAGACTGATGCATTTGGGGAAAAAAATCTGTTTACTTGTCGCAGTGTGAAATCCAGCTCAGATTTCTTTCCTGCCATTCCTTTATTATACATTCACCGAAGCAAACACACACACACTTTTAGGCGTTTCCTGGGTTCGACGTTTATCTGGTCTTGTTATACGTATATATTCCAATCCTTGCGTCTCATTTGCTACTGTCGCAAGAACTTCCGCCTGCATTCTGCAATCACCCATCTCCTCTGAGACAGAAAACAGTGCGAAGCGGCTGGGTCGTATGCTATCGATTCTACCGCTCGATTGTCGATTTGCCCGCTGTCAGCGCAACTGCGGTCTCTCGTTCGCTGTACACAACGAATGATGGCGGCCGACTTCAGAACGATACATCAAAGAGGACACATTTAGTTCTCCTTGGCTCAGAAGTAGCCGCTGCGCTCTATGTCGAAGGATTATCACTTTCCGCACGTAACCATTTCTCGCCTTCGTTGTTGACGAATTCACAGAAAAACAGTAGGACTCTGACGAGTAAAAAAACTTTGTACAAGAAATATTTCCATTGACAATACAAAAATCCGTTGGATAGGTTCTAACTGAACGATACTTCTGCACCGTAGGTTTCGAGCAGAACATAAAACTGAGACAGATGATACGAGCGTTACTCAAAGCAAAAAAATACAGAAAAAATATCTGAGTTACTGAATTTTTATGTTACGTTTATGGTATGTGAACGCAGTAGCTCTTTAGGCTTTTGAACTCGTTTCCACCATATGTCGATGAATGCTCACGATTGTAGCAACTGTACGCCGGGTGCAAACCGTCGTTGCCTCATTCGTCACAGACACGAAGACGACTCCGAAACTTCTACTCAGGGTGATCATGTTCTGGAATCTCATGTTGCGTGAAATTCCGAGTAGTGTAAAAAAGAATAAAAAACTGAAAATTCTCCCCGACATCTTTGTACAGCAGAAGGAACTGACGACGAAAATATACCTAATTTTCTATTCCTTGTAACCAACTCATGACTGCGCTTAGTATGATACCGTGACTGAATCACATCCAAGGACATCGTCGACGCATGCGATGCATGTCTTCTGTGGCGACACTTCTCGGTCTTTTTGACGCGGAGGACATGTCTGAGCTGTATTCACCCCATCATTATACGTATATTCCAGCGATCTCCCTGTGATCGTGATGACGTTCCTCATTATCCAAACCACTCCGTTCGTGCAGCTTCCTTAAATTTCTCTCCTTCAGAACTCGCTATACCAGAAAATATAACTTTTATACTCCTATAACTACATTTTGTATCTTCTGCTACCACTACTATATTATTATTACTATTAGCAGCTGTAGGTATTAGAAGAAGCAGTAATATTAGTACCGCTAGTATTAACATTATTAGTTCTTATTGATATTGGCTCTAGATTCATTCAAATTATGTTTCAATCTATTAAGAGTGTTTCATTACTACTTACCACATTCAAATCATTTTCATTTCTTATGTAGGCCTATCTAAGGTGTAAAAGTGCTAAACGCGTAAAACCATGGTCTCATATACGATGATCAACCAGAACATTATGAGCACCGACCTGCTATCGATATAAACCAGTCCAGGCGATAGCAGCGCCACCTGGCGAAAAATGACTGCTAGTCAGACACACGGACGGAACATACAGCACCAGTGAGTGTGCAGCTCGTGTGTAGAAGGGGGAAGACTCGCGATCTATCTGAGTTTGATCGAGAAGAGATTGTGATCGGAGGCTGGGCACGAGCATTTCGGAAACTGGACGACTCGTCGAATATTTGAGGAGTGCTGGGGTGAGTGTCTTCAACAAGTGACGAAACCAAGGAGAAACCGTGTCCAGACATCTTGGGGTTGGGCGATCGCCCCTCATTGCAGATGTCGGACGTCGTTTGTTGGGCAGACTGGTAAAACAGGACAGGCGGCGAACTGTGGCGAAATTAACATCAGACTTTAAGTCTGGGCAGAGTACAAGTGTGTCTGATGAGTCACGTGGTCTGATGAATCACGATAGCTTCTTCACCATGCCGATGGGAGGGTGCGAATCTATCACCTTCAAGGGGAACGGCTCCTTGACACCTGCACTGGAGGACGGATACAAGATGGCGGCGGCTCCATTACGCTATGGGAACATTCACGTGGACATCCATGGTTCCAGTGGAACTTGTGCAAGGCACAATGACGGCCACCATTTAGAAATTTAAAATGCTGTCATAACCTACTCATTAAGAGCTGTAATCTTGCATTAATGACAACACCCTCCAGCGACCCACCAAACCTCATGGCTGACACGCCACGACAAGTCCCTTATCTATGTCAAAGGTGGACATAGCGGCTATTAAGTAGGTGGTCATAATGTTCTGGCTGATCGGAGTATATATGTATGTAGTGAATAAGTTTCAGCTTTATTAATACTGAAATTCAGTCCAGCACCTACGAAAATATAAAGGTTATCCACAGCAGTCAAAGATTCAGTACCTTTCAACTTTACTTTATTCTTGGTCAGCATTTCTGATGAGGCTCGCAGATGTTTTCATTTTCCTGAAATGAAACAAAGTGTTTTATGTGGCTTACAACTGAGGAATTTTCCGAAATTCTGCATCTAAGGAAATTGCAGTAATTTGATGAGTAGAATCACAAAAAAAAGATAAACTACAACATGATACTGCATTAGAAAAGAAAAGAAAAAAAAAAGAATACATAACAACCTAGCAGATAAGAAACGAAATCACGGTACATGCACCTAGAAATACAGAACTATGTAATTTGATGGAATGAAAAATAGAAAAAAAGAATCAGTATGGACTTTAGAAGATTTTGGATGATACACTGACTACGAAATTTAGCAGTTTACCGTACCATGAAATATTTAGAGCAATACTTCTGAAATGATTTAAGCACCAAGCAAAACTATTTGTAGGAAAGGCAGGTGCTGGGCAGATTATAGGAATTATCTTGTATGTAATTCTTGCATGAAGGAAGTTACTTTAAAAAAATTCGTTTTTCTGTTTCTTGTATACTACTGACCAACAGCAATTATTATACTACGTACACCTAATCTGCTACAACACAAAAAATAAAAAAAACCATAAGGAAAAGAACACATATAATTTAAATAAAAAATCAAACAACCAAATTATTAAATTGAAAACAGGAGAATAATAGTAAAGTAAATATTTTTATGCAGTAGGAATGGGTTGCTCCTCACAGATTAACTTAATTGCATCATTAAAAGCCTGGGAAATACCAACAAAACCTACGTTCTTTAGACCCTTTCGAATTTGAATATGATCTAAAGCCTCACATTTTGATAAAGTTGAAAAAACACTAAAAGGACAACATTTAAAAAATACAAATAAATCACAAAGTATCAATACTATTTGCAGAAAAAATCTACATAAATATATTATAAATTCAGTGCATTAATCTGTCAAATAGTAATCAATATTAATCAATAACATAAAAAATATCTGATCCACGTGGTCCTTTCATATTAATGTGAATAAATAAACTTATGCTAGAATCTGACCTCGCTCACGCCGGTCTGAACTGAAATTGTGTAAGAATTTAAAGGTCGAACAGACCTAATCATTGGGCTCCTACACCCAACATTTTTCTTAATCCGGCATCGAGGTCGCAGTCTGCTTTGTCGATAATAAGCTCTCGAAAACAATTGTGCTGTTATCCCTATGGTAATTTACTCTTATGATCGTAAATTATGGATCATGATAAACATAAATTAATGATTTAATAATGAATAACTCCTTTATTCTTCATATCACCCCAACAAAACATCGTCATTAAATATAGAAAGACTAACTAAAAGTATATAAAAGTAGAATGTTAAGCTCTATAGGGTCTTCTCGTCCTAAAGATAAATTTAAGCTTTATGACTTAAAAAGTTATATTCAAAAATGTATTAAGAGAGAGTTGATTTTTCATCAAGTCATTCATCCCAGCCACTAATTAAGAGACCAATGATTGTGGTTCCTTTGTATGGTCAAAATGCCGTGGCTCTTCAAAATTTTTCCTCAGCCAGTAGGTCAGACGTCAAAATATCAAGAGGACATTTTTGATAAACAGCTGGAAATCAGTTTTGCCTAGTTCCTTATAACAAATTAACAATAAATTATTACCATTTTTAGATAGATTATTAAATTACATTCAATATCTTAACAAAACTGCTAAAATAATTATAAGATCAAATTATAAATAGTGGACTAAAAGATAATATTAAAGATAGCTGGTTTAAAGCTTACTATTATATTTTAAAAGGAACAAATTATAGGCCAATAAATTTAAAGCTTATCCTTTAAAGATTAATAACTTAATATTTGTATCTAAAAAGTAAATATAAAAATATTAACTTTAAAAAATTATTTCCTTAAGAAACTAGGTTTCTTAGGAAACGATTACCATTTCGTTTCTACAAATAAGTCAACATTAATTATGATACATTAACTATAAATTATTTGTAAAAAGTGGCACACGCCACAAGAGAGGCAGTACACTGCACACAAAGAAGAATTCCATTAAAATTTTGAAAACACATGTTCTAAGAACAGTCAGTAACGTATTATTTGGTCCCACACATGCCTCAGTAAATGGACAGGATCGTGAAATCAAATTTCGTCTCGTCTAGTGGCAAGGTCAAGCGCCTTGGCGCGGGGACGGCGTGGATATCAATTTCGTCTTCATTATGTTCCGCAGTGACACAAGTGAAGTGTCAAGTAAATTTTGCAAATTAGTACCTTTTATGCAGGTAGATGTCCTGTATCGGTATCGACCCAATGGATAAGCTAGAACACTCTGGTGACTTTAAGATTATTTTGGTGCAGATCTATATGTGGTCTGTTGCTTGAACACTTAAAGGGGTAGGTAAATGAGTTTAAATGTGACGCATTTCCCTCGAGAATGAGTCATCAGACGTCCTTCGAGGATGAATCACCTGACGTGCAACCCAAACCTACACCGACAGATAATGGCATTGATAGAGAAATAAAATATGGTACTAGGCGATCTGCAGTTAAAAGCGCGTGAAATAGCTGGCGCCATAGGCTTTTCAGGAGAAAAAAAATACGGTATATCTTACATTAAGAGTTAAATACACTGAAGAGCCAAAGAAACTGGTACACCTGCCCAATATCGTTTAGGACCCCGTGAGGACGCAGAAATGCCGCAACACTACGTGGCATGTACTCGAGTAATGTCTGAAGTAGTGCTGGAGGAAACTGGCACCATGAATCCCACAGCGCTGTCCCTAAATTCGCAAGAGTACGAGAGGATGGATATCTCTTCTGAACAGAACGTTGCAAGGCACCCCAGATATGTTCAATAATGTTCATGTCTGGGGAGTTTGGTGGCCAGTGGAAGTGTTTAAACACACGAGTGTTCCTGGAGCCACTCTGTACAAATTCTGAACGTGTGGGGCGTCGCATTGTCCTGAGGGAATTGCCCAAGACCGTCGGAATGCAGAATGGACATGAATGGACGCAGATGATAAGACAGGATACTTACGTACCTGTCACTTCTAAGAGTCCTATCTAGACGTATCAGGGATCCCATGTGCACACACCCCACACCATTAAAGAGCATCCATCAGCTTGAACAGTCCCCTGCTGAAATGCAGATTCCGTGGATTCATAAGGTTGTCTTCATAGGCATACACGTCCAACTGCTCTATACAATTTGAGACGAGACTCGTCCGACCAGGCAACATATTTCCAGTTATCAATAGTCCAACGTCGGTGTTGACGGGCCCAGGCGAGGCGTAATGCTTTGTGTCGTGCAGTCACAAGTGGGCCTTCGGCTCCGAAAGCCCATATCGACGATGTTTCGTTGTATGGTTCGCACGCTGACACTTGTTGATGGCCCAGTATTGAAATCTGCAACAATTTGGGGCAGGGTTGCACTTCTGTCACGTTGAATCATTCTCTTCAGTCGTCGTTGGTCCAGTCCTTGCATGATCTTTTTCCGGCCCCAGCGACGTCGGAGATTTGATGTTTCACACTCGTGAAGTAGTCATTTCATCGCTGTCTCGGACACACTGTGTCCCATCGCTCGTGCGCCGAATATGCATCGCGTTCAAACTCATTTAAATCTTGATAACCTGCCACTGTAGCAGCAGTAACCGACCTAACAACTGCGCCAGACCCTTATTCTCTTCTGTAGGCGTTGCCGAGCGCAGCGCCGTATTCTGCCTGTATTTGAGTTCGGATGCCTGTACCAGTTATTTTTAGCACTTCAGTGTATGACACATTTGTTAAATGCCAAATCTACCGAGTAAGGTGGCGCAGTGGTTAGCACTCTGGACTCGCATTCGGGAGGATGACGGTTCAATCCCGCGTCCGGCCATCCTGATTTAGGTTTTCCGTGATTTCCCTAAATCGCTCCAGGCAAATGCCGGGATGGTTCCTCTGAAAGGTCACGGCCGACATCCTTCCCTGATCCGACGAGACCGATGATCTCGCAGTTTGGTCTCTTCCCACAAACAGCCCAACCCCAAAGTTAATCTGTATTACCAAACGGCTACAACGGGCACACGGGCATTCGGGCATAACTGTGCATTTCTAACGACTCCCAGCGAGAACAAAAATTTTATTTCCAGTATTTCGTATAATTATTGACAGAATTTCGAAATTTAAAATGCTGTCATAACCTACTCATTAAGAGCTGTAATCTAGCATTAAAGGCTTAGCACAATAAGTAATAAAGTTTGGAACAGTGTATCTTTAGGCAGCATAACTAACAGCACGCCAAATTACCGAGAATATATTCATCATGAATTTGCGAATGGAAACGACGAAGCTGGTCGAATGTTCAGGTGCTACTGTCGTGAGCATCTACGGAAAGACGTAGAAGAGCAGAAGCTAAATGGTTGGACGTCCACGACTCTTCACAGAACATGGGGTTCGGGGGCTTGTCTGCTCTGTAAAGTAGGATAGACGGTGATCTGTGGCATCTCTGTCGAAAGAGCCACCAACACATCGTCGTGAAATATGAAATAGCCAGATGCCGGCGTTCACTCGCCTTCCAAACTTCTGCCACACGCCACCGGCAGTCAGGATTGGTAAGGTGTGCGGTGTTTAATTTCCGTGGTGCACGACTGCACCACACCCCCTGCAGTGGGAGGAGGAGAATGATGCTGACGTAAACACAATGGCCTAAGAAAGTCAAGGGCCACTGTTCTGCGTATTGGATAGCACCTATGTGCCCCTGGGGGGCATAAATCCCATTCAGTCGACGTACTGAGTGTCCCGTCTGATATGTAGGGCCCTGTGCACTGCGGTGGCGAATCATCCAAGTGTGCCAGAGGGAATGGTCGTGGGCAACGAAGCAGAGTTTCTGGCAGGGGTCTGAAATTTGGTTGTTGGTCTTTTTTATTTAAAACACAACTGAAGTCCCTGGCAAGCGGACAATGTTCACAGCGACAGAGAAAGACGGGAGCTATTATCACAGAGCAAAACTGAGCTCTGTCCCTTCTACAGACAGAACCAGATTTTGTGTACACATTTACAATGTGGGTGGCTGTCGTAGTAAGTGCCATACCCTAACTAACCTAAGGACATCACACACATTCATGCCCGAGGCAGGATTCGAACCTGCGACCGTAGCAGCCGCGTGGTTCCGGACTGAAGCGCCTAGAACCGCTCGGCCACCGCGGCCGGCACCTTGACATGTAATTATGACAGTATTAAGTAAAGAAATGTGTATTCCCAGTATGTGCAATGGTGGTATCTTTCCTTCATCATGGACCATTCTGTCTCCATCACTTTTGATGTTGCGTATCCATTATGAAAATTGAATTGAAGTGTTGCTTTCCTAAAGTGGTTGGCAACGTTCCTGTGCACAATCAAGCGAAGTCCGTCGGCCAAGTAAACAAAGCAGGCTGGCTGTACGCGTCGCAGGCGGAAACTCGCCACGCGTCCGCTCCGCTCGGGTTCTAAAGCCAGACTGCCCTAGTCAGGAAATACGATGTCACCAACATTAAGATGCGTTTTATACATGGGAGTCTGATTTTTTTTAAAAATCAGTGTTGGAGGCGGAGGGGGGGGGGGGGAGGAGACGGGGAGAGGTTACTGGTAAAGATATTGATCTGCCAAAAACGTGTAGGTTGCTTTAAAAGAATCCAGTCGATGTTGTGCAACGATTTTAACTATGGATCAAACGTACGAGAAACATTTTACGCCAGGAAAAAAAATAGGAGCCAAGGTGTGGGTGCAAATTAGCGACCCTGCAACAGAAATGGCCGATTTACGCTGCTGAAAAATATATTATCAGTGTTTTCTAGGATGTAAAAACTTTTGCTTTATCTACCACGAAAGAGTAAAACAATAACTAGCGAGAGTCGCGCGGGGTAGCCGCGCGGTCTTGGGCACCTTGTCACGGTCCGCGCGGCTCTTCCCTTCGGAGGTTCGAGTCCTCCCTCATGCATGAGTGTGTGTGTTGTCTTTAGCGTAAGTAAGTTTAAGTTAGCTTAAGTATTGCGTAAGCTTAGGGACCGATGACCTCAGCAGTTTGGTCCCACCAGACTTTACCACAAATTTCCAAATAAATAGCGGAAACTTTTAAAGTGTTCTGGACCAACGTCTGGACAGGCCAGCATCACAAAAGGATAAAGTCTATCTTCCAGGGAATGCATCTGTTCACAAAGACAATGAGAAACGTGAGGAATTTCAGGGATAAATCTTTGGAACGCTCCCAGTTTGCATCATGTCAACCTCCGCCTTCCACGTAATCCAACATCTAAAGATACTTTTGGTAGAAAAAGCACGAGTCCCATGGCAGCCGTAGACGGGTAACTTGCACATCTTCCAGAATCTCACATTATCAGTTTGAAATTCTTTTATACCACAAAAGTCAGGAGATAAAATTCCCAACAGCGTTCTAGACACCGGATCGATTAATTTCTTCAAATGTTTCTCGCATATGTAGTAAATATAATTAATCCGTAAATATGATCAACCCTTCATGAATTTCTCTCAATATTTGCCACAAAATAGTATAAAAATACAATTTAAAGCACAGTTGTTAATGTACACGGCCTTTGTCGATAATGAGAGCAGTTATAAGTGACAGTTCAATATAAATACAAATGTAAGACGCTAAAAATGGCACACCCGTGTCTGTAGTCAACCTCAGTAAAAAACAATATTGTCGTAGTATCTTTGTATCGTATTACGTTTGTATGTAAAGCAATCAGTGTGAGTGATGGTTTGAGTGTGTTTGAATTTCTGCGCAATAAAAGAGGCATAGGATCTGTAAGTTGACACAAAAAATACGATTTTCTAATTGCGAGATTTATATTTTTCTACTGCAGTAAAACCATTAAAAGGCGATCGCAGGCAAGAGAAGCACAAAACACACGCAGACATCGTATGCAGTGCTTACGTAAACTCCCACAGAAGCTGAAAATGAAAATAAAATTCTGAAACGCATAGTGCTACGCATTAGAAAACGTAAAGTGCTACGCATTAGAAAACGTAACTGCTGCAGCATTATACGGGGTGTTCAAAAAATCTCTCCGCAGTGCCGTATGATTGTTCGCCTGTCTGGCTTACTTCCCGTCAAGTGGATTCTCCCAACATTCCACTGTTTCGTTTATCTAAGTAAAAATGAATATTCAATAAATTAATAACTTGTATTTCACTGAGTTTCATTTCGGTATATTCACTGCGGCATATGGCACGCGCGGCTAACAATCATACGGCACTGCGGAGAGAGTTTTTTAACACCCCATACATCTCAGTAATAAGGAAAGTTCAAGGGTGGTGTCATAATAAACGGTGGGAGTGGAAAGTGGTTGGGAGTGGTGTGAACCTAAACTCTTTGCCAAATGTAATTCATTTTATTAATAAGTATAAACAACCCGGAGCGCATACACAAGAAGTAAAACCAAAGAAATCAGCACACAGATTAACAAAAAATCTCGCTAGATAGACTTCAACCAACTGAACTTTTCAACCCAATACACTACTCAGACAGCGGCCTCGCTGTGTTCCATAAGCGTAATTAATAGGCGACTTAAGGTAGCCTGTTGTGGTCTACAGATAATGCTCGGAAAAACAGAAATAGCCATTCGAATAACACATCGAGGAAAGGACAAGGGCCAACCGTTACTTCTTCCTGGGACGAAAAAGTAGTGCATGTGTGTGTACTGACGAGATTGTTCTGCTGGTGGGTATCTGCTTCTCGAATATTCTTGGCAGCTTTGCGTGTTCAGTTTTAAGTTGAAGGATTGGGAAAAGTTCGCAATTTTACAACGTACTTTAGTATGTTCAGATAGTCGGTTTCTTCCAAAATTTGTTTTCAGCACATACAACAGCAAAAAAAAATAATTAAACCACTTATTTCGCTGTCCGGAACATGTTGATGGAGTTGGTACTCACATAATAACGTAAGGGAAATGAGTTTTTCTTCTCAAAGTAATCTCATTACACGTATAACCACAATTGATCTGTATTTAAGAGAACCAGTATCTGCTGAAACAGTGATGATACCTTGTACAGAAAAGACTTGGCGGTAAGGTCAGTGGCAATTTTTAGGAAGATATTCTCTATAGTGCAGTTATTCATAGATCAGTGTATAAATTGGTGCATTTGAAGTCATTCAGAAGTATTTTCTGAAATTTGCTGAACTACGTCTTGTCACCCATTATCTATGAGGTTTTGCTCAGTTTTGGAGACGATATATTGGAGGCTATAATTTTTTATCATCTAATGTACTAATATGATATGTGGTTGTTTCAGTATTTGTTTTTATTCTTCAGTATGTGTTGTTGGTGGTTTGCACACTAATTTCCCTTCTTCAGTACACACAGTGATGAAGGCTTACGTTTAGAGTAACAGACTTTTTTCTGATGTGACATTCATGAAACACTTTTCGTGCAAGATTCGATATTTATGCACTTCAAATTCAACTGGCACCCAGGAATGTGTGCCAAGTGTGGTCTGTCACCCATTATCTTTGGGATTGTGCTCAGTTTTGGAGACCTAAATAAAAGATTTAGCTCAATGTTTTTTTTTTTTTTGCAGTTAATATTTTATCATATTATAGTTTGTCAAGTATCTGTTTACAGAACTTTTGCTTCAATAAACATTAATGGGAGTTGAAACAGAAACAGACTGATGCGAGTACGTCCGCCGATGCGGAGCTTTCTTAGCGTGAGGGCAGCTGAAGAAGGTAGTCAGTGTGGGGTAGGACACATCCGCTTGAAGAGGGCAGTCTTCCATCGACTTAGTCCAGGGCTTGCTGCCCATATTCCTCGAGCATGCTGGGCATGTGGAACAAGAGAGCGAAACCCATATTGGCAATCCGCCTTCAGCGCCCAAGGCAGGTTTTTCCGCCTGGCAAAAAGCCACACAACCTGAGTTGGTTTCCGAAGGCAGCCAATCACTCCGACACCTGAATACATCAGCCGAGGTGTGGACAGGAAGTCATGTGGAGATCAGCTCACAGAGGAGGGGACCGTCTGCTGCGAGAGTACGGCTACAATACATATGCGCGTCTGCTACTACCGGCAAGGCCTCTGCCAAAGAACTACACCGTGAGAGAGCGTTTTTGAAATGATTTAGGTCATGTTTGCTCGACTGCTTGGTGTGAACTAGAATGAAAATAATTAAATCTCGGCATCTAGTTTTGGCGGGCATGTTTTGTGACAGACGCCTATTCATATTCGGAATTGTGTGGCGCTGTGTCAGCCGCGTCAAGCTAAGTGCTGTTTGGCTAAACCAGGATTAATTCGAAAGATTCAAAGATCCAGTGTCTTGTTCCATGGTACAGTTCAGTCTCTTGAGGTGCACATTTATTAATGAGTTTTATGCTTGTTTTCAGTGTTTAATAATAGTTTCTGACAGCTATTCAAATTTTGTTGTTATTGTGTGCCAAATGTTAACTGGACTTTGTTATGTAACGTTACTTTTGGGTCGAGACTAGTTAGTGTGCAGTTAATAGTTTGTTCTGCCACTTATTTTGTGTTTGTCTGTGAGCAAATTGTGTTCACATTAAGAAATTTCTGTTCACTTGCCAACTGTCTCGAACGTTACCGAACTTGTTTTGTCCATTGATTGAGCTGCAGGTGTGGCACATTACCTTGCAAACTTGGCATTTGTCTATTATTTCAGTTATATACATCGTATAATTTTATTCCAAAGAAGGGGTTTGATTTTACTCCGTGCATCGTCATAATACTGCGGAGTTAAAAGAAATATCATTAGATCTAAGGACAACTCATTTATTTTTTCAAAAATGTTTGGTTTATTAACAGTCTGAGTTGGCCCATGTATTCGCATTTGTTCTATATGTTTCAAGATACGTTGTATGTGTGATCGAGAAGCGCCCAGCGCTTGCCTTACTTGACCAGAGAGTGCTGTGGCGTGTCCAGACTAGTAGCGACGGGGGATTCTGTTTCCCGATGAGTCACTGGAGAGCGGGCCTACGGTGTTCTACTGAGGCAGCTGGCCTTTGTTATTGCACCGTCATATTGTTACTTTTTACCGCAGCACTGGGAGCTGTAATAAATTGTGTTGTTACTACGAATGAGGTTCAGTTTCCCACTGCTAGTCCTTCTGCTCCCCGAGCAACGAATGATGGCTGCCCATGTATCATCTGGTAGCAGAGAGTTGGGCTAATTAATTAATTGAGCGTCATTCATAATAAGGAAATTTTTCTTTGGGGGTATTTTAGGATAAAAAATTTTCTTTAAAAAATTGTACTTACATGATGTGTTTGCAGATGTATTTGTTGATAATATAGCGGCCAGGGGAATGCTGGGGATTGGCAGTCATAAAAAGGAGCAGCTTCGATACAAGCTTCGTATAAGCGGCCAGCCAGAAGAGGGGAGTTCCAATGTTCGTGAAATCTTATGGGACTTAACTGCTAAGCTCATCAGTCCCTACTTAACCTAAATTATCCTAAGGACAAACACACACACCCATGCCCGACGGAGGACTCGAGAACCTCTGCCGGGACCAGCCGCACAGTCCATGACTGCAGCGCCCGAGACCGCTCGGCTAATCCCGCGCGCGGCAAGAGGGAAGTGTTGTGGAACTGGGCGTGTGGTTGTGCGGGATGACGGCGCGTCTTTTGCTGGTTATTGCGGCCCAGGTTTGGTGGAGGATGAGAGGGTGGTGGGGGGTGGCGAATGCTGCTCTTAATAACTGTCCCGCTTCTCTCTCGAGTGTTGATCACAACATTTCGTTTTTAGGAGGCAGCAGCCTCTCACGTGTGCAGGTAAACAGAGTACAAATTCAAATCACGCGACGGTCTCACTGCGTTATGAATTTGAGCCCTGTTGTTAGTGATTCCCAGCAGAAGTTTGCTGTTAATGATTTAGAGGTTAAGGTCATGCATTTACAAATGAGACTGAGTATGTTAGAGTCGGTTGGAAACCCGGGGGAGATTGAGGAACAATGTTCATTATTTCTGGAAAATACTGGTGGCTCTCCTAGTGCGGGATGTGGAAGTGTTGGTGGTGGTATGGCATGCCATTTTTCTAACTTTCTGAATCCTCTTTTAGCAGTGTTCCGGGGCACTGAAAGCATTTCCATCGACATTACAGAATAGCTGATAAGTGTTTCGTGGTTCCCAGTAACCTTGGAAAGGCTGGTGAACATTTTTAAGATTTCCTGGGATGTAATTCTTCAGCTCTTGTATCTGTTGTGTCGGAGGTTCCTAGCTGAAATGATTAGTGTTGTTTTGACTGAACGTGTCTCTTTATGCGAGCTGTGTGAGAGGATTTGAAGGGAACGGTTGCCAACTAGGGCCAAGAGTGATCTGATAAATCAATTTTTTTTTCGTGTTCATTAGATAGGGGAGACTTTGCTTCAATATATACATCAAATACGCACTGGGGCCACAGCTATCGATGTTCAGCTTTTGGGATCAGAAGTCACTGCCAACATCCTGCAAGGTATAAAACCGGAGGACCGCTGATCTGTTTTTTTCTCGGAGAGGCCAGTTACATAAAGTGATTTGGACCGTCTAGTCACCAGTTTGAACATGTTAGGCAGGCGACCTTAGGAGTGGTTCCGGCCAATTACGTAAACGAGTGAACAGTGAAGGTGCTCCAGCAAGAAACCCTCGCTTCGCAAAGGGGAGTTGTCTTTGTGGCTTGTCAGGACGTTTTGCCCTCAGTGTTGTGCTGAGCACAAGAACCCAGTGAGCACCTGACGCGACGATAGTGAAGGGCGTCACTCTTCTCGTGTCTTACCCAGGGCTTGAAGAAACATGAGGAGGTGGTAAATAACTAGCTTCCCTCCGTGTGCGCCTCTCTTAACAACGAAGTGGTCGGTGCCTTTTTAGATTAGGGCCATAGTTTTTCCATATTAAATTACGATTGAGTCTTAAGGCACCGGTCTCTGTGTATGTTTTTTGACTTGTGTTCCGTCACTCGGGCTTGCACTCTATGATATAGTTTTAAGTGTGGCATCAATACAAATAAAACGATAAAATGTTATACTACGTCCCTGTTGTCAAGTGTAAAACACAGCTATAGAATTAAATAATATAATTTAAATACATTTTAACCTTGGCGACAATGAAGCAGGATGACATTTTATAATTTTATTTGTGTTGATGCCACAGTAACTGTGATACTGTGTAAACTGAAGTGATACAACGTAATGTCGCCTGGCGCTGATAGTTTCAGTCGAAAACGATAAAGGTTTATTTTATCAGCAATCCTTAGTGATACATAACACGATTTTCTTTGTATATTTATGGGCAGTGAAGTACGATCTGCAGAAAGATGTCAACATTACCTTGTCAGACGTATGTTTTCTCATATTTGTCGTTGAATCAGTTCATAACCCGATTAACAGAAAAAAACCTTGCGTGCGAGTTCGCAAAAGGACAATGATGTTTACGGCATTCGATGCCCTACATTTTGTCTACCATGCAACCATAATATTGGCCGCTAATCGCAACAAGGGCGGGACTGCAGATATCGATTAGTGAGCACAGCACGAGGCTGCGGAACGTAGTTGAACTGCTTAGTTGACGAGTAGCTCACAACAGTGCTACAGTGTTAGTGGTGTTGATGCAAAGCAGAGCAATGGCAACGATAAACAAAGCAAACGTTGAATTTTATCTACAACAACAGTTGCCGAAGTTGGCATTTCGGCGGAAAGGAACCCAAGGAATTTCGCAGAGTGAGAAAGAAGTGGCAGATGAAACATCAGCGTTTCTGCAAGATAAGTCAGTGGACTGTGCGGTGTCGTACACGCTCGACTGTGCGGACAATGTACATGAGGAGTACAATGATGACGATACGTGCTTAACAGGCGAAAGTGGTACTGAAACAGGTGTTGAGCCATGTAGTTCATCATCCTTGTCGGACAGGGAGCCACAAATCTCGTCTCCAGTGAAACGTAGTAAAGGACAATCGTTGCCCAAAGAGAGGGTACTAAACGTAATTAAGTACATGATCATCCGTGAAAGGTCATCCGCAACATAGTAAAAACAATTATGAACAGTTTTCGAATACGTCCGCAGCAATATGACAGTGTAGTGCGTAAGAAACAACTACGAATATTCAAGGGTGGACGAGGCGCACTTGCTACAAAAACTAGTGTTAGCGCTTTTCAAGTATGGTCGATACAATTTACAGGATGTGCTTGATAGTGACCACTGACCTACAACGTTACGGGCATCAAATTGCACTTTAAGGTGCACAGCGAACTCCGGAAGCGGCCCGAAAATTTGCCGTTGAGATAAACAAACTTTTACCATCCTTCAGTAAGGAATTTGTTTTCAGCTCCGACAAGCGGGATTTGAAGAGGAAATGCATGTTTTAGGAACCCTGGAAATTAGAAGCATCAAGGGAGTTGTATCAAGGTCGACTAACATCAAGATCATTCGTGTACAATTATGGCGATTGTTAGTCTGGATAGTAAATTAGCAAGAAAGTTATTTATTGTGCTGCGAGAAGTTGGAGGTGCTCTGCCCCCAGTGATTCTTTCTCGCGTGCGTGATCCTGCAAGGACAGTAGAAAATATTTGTGTCAGAGCAAGGAAGATTAGAAAACATGGGCGTAAGAGAACTATGGTATGAGCACTGCTTTTAGTCACTAGCTGCTCAAAATAACTTGCTTTTGCTTGGTTCCTGGACTGCATATAAAAATCGTACTCCCTTAGAGCTCAGTATCCCTCCTGAAAAGGGCGTGACATTGCAATTCATACCACCTGGAAACAATGGACAAATTCAGCATCTGGGTGTTTGCTTTTTCTGTGCCTATGAAACACATCATCGCACGATCTGCAGCTATGACTTCAAGGATAGCCAGCTTCCGATAAGCTCCACGACCGACTGTTACGCTTTCGGCTTCATTGCCATCGCATTCCACCTGTTCTCATGACCCCGTCACACCAGTAAGATTCTATACGTATTCTTTAAGAGTGGATATCTAACTGGACGTTGTGCACGGTTTCCAACTCCCAAGGATTTCGCCTTCGATCTTTGTGATCACTGTGGCGCGCCATTTTTCTTTCGGTGTTTTGGTGCAAGTTAATGGTTTGTTTCGAATATTTCTTGAATGTCGACGGTGTCCATTTTGTGAAGCGTATCACATACGACCCGTAGAAGGTTGATCTCTGCTCCCCTCGGACACTGATTTTCTGTCGCCCTCCTGATGCTCATAGCGAGTCATTAGAGGCTAATATTTTTCCTGTCATAATTGTTGACACATCACTTTCAAATGAGCCTTATTAAGGGCCGAACTTGCGACCTCGCACTCAAGGGGTTCCTTGTAAGTCCGTGACGTGCTTGTAGCGACTGGAGACTATGTTTAGCCTGGCGACCAGCGCTCCAGGCCTAAATATAGAGCCGCCGAGCATGAATAGAGTGGAGGCGACAGTTGGTCTGCGTGGGCCGTCCGCCGGCGTCCCTGGAGTCAGTCTGCGACCGAGCATGAGGGTCCGCGCCGGTTCCGTGCTGCGTCCATCGCCGAGCGGGACGGAAATAGCAGACAGACTCGCAACCAATTAGCCCGGCCTGGGACGAGAGTCGCCCGGCCGCGGCCGCGACCGCGCCGGTCGATGGTCGTTGATGCGCGCTCGCGTCCACCTCCCACCACGTGGTCGATAGCAAGGTCGACAGCCGGCGGCATTTCGCCAAGAAGTGACGTCACCCGCTCAAAGCTTACCCGCTCGTTTGTCTCTCCCTCGATATGTCTTTCTTGCGCGTGTATCTTCACTGGGCTCTTTCCACCAGTACAGTCGTAAACTCCGCCAATAGCGATATTGTTTAACAAATTCAACACTGCTGTCTCTCCTCTTAAATTGCGTAGCTCAACTGGCGATTTTCTATCAGATTTAAAGAATAATTATAAACCGTCAAGTATCTTAGAGGCACACATTTAGCATCGTTTTAAATTCTTTACTTTATAGATTAGGAAATATGCTTCCCTATATAGGGCAAGGTGCCCTAATTTCAGATAGCCACGGAAATCTAATGATATGGTTGGTTAAATATCAGCTGAAAGCTCCCGAAAATGACTGACGTATGTAAAACATATTAGATTTTGTTTATATATAATCTTTTGTAGCTAAAGTCAACAGATTACCTTTCACAATTCATGTCAAAGAAACTTGTGCATTTTGGAGAGTGTAACCAAAGGGTGCGCAATTTCTGACAATGTGATTATTAATTTCGGCTAGGGTTATTTCATAAGGAAAATTCGAGTATGTATGCTTATAGGAATATTGTTTTATTATTGTAAATAATACAAAAGTAATGTAGAGATATTCCAGTCTCATTACGATGATGGTACACACATAACTACATTTTTTATTTATTTTACACGCCTAGTTCAGTATAACCAAATTGAGGAACAAATCTCCAAGGCCATAGAACGTGTAATTATATGAAATTACAACATGAAAATAATAACAAATAAAATAAAATTTTTATGAACCCAAAAAAGACAAGCCATAACCTTATGTAGTCCGCCCCTGGTAGCTGAGTGGTCAGCGCGACGGAATGTCATACCTAACGTCCCGGGTTCGATTCCCAGCTGGTTCGGAGATTTTCTCCGCTCAGGGACTCGGTGTTGTGTTGTCCTTATCATCGTCATTTCATCCCCATCGACACGCAAGGCGCCGAAGTGGCGTCAACTCGAAAGACTTGCACCAGGAGAACGATCTACCCGACGGGAGGCCCTAGCCACACGGCATTTCCATTTACCTTATGTAAACACAATCCGCAATATAATACAGGTATCAGCATAAATTTTCAAGAAACTCCTCGACAGAATAGATGGAGGGACCCATGAGGAAACTCTTCAGTGTCGATTTGAAAGCGCGTAGATTACTGCTAAGATTTTTGAATTCTTGTGGTAGCTTATTAAAAATGGATGCGGCAGTATAATGCACGCCTTTCTGCACAGGAGTCAAGGAAGTGCGATCGAAATGCAGATTGGATTTCTGCCTAGTGTTTACTGAGTGGAAGCTGCAAATTCTCGCGAATAAGCTGATATTGTTAACAATAAACGAAAGTAAATAATATATTTATATTCAGAGGCCAACGTCAGGATACCCAGACTAATGAACAGGGGTCGACAAGAGGTTCGCGGACTTACACCACTCATTACACGAAACACCTGCTTCTGAGCCAAAAATATCCTGTGACAGTTACCTCAAAATATAATACCACACGTCATAAGCGAATGAAATGAAGCAAAGTAGCCTACTATTCTTGTCGAACTATCACTTACTTCAGATACCGTTAGAATAGTAAAAGTGGCAGCATTGAGTTTCCGAATAAGATCCTGAAGGTGGGCTTCCCACGACTGTTTACTATCTATCTGAATATCTATAAATTTGAACTGTTCAGTTTCACTAATCATGTGCCCATTCTGTGAAATTAAAACGTCGGGTTTTGTTTGATTGTGTGTTATAAACTGTAGAAACTGAGTCTTACTGTGATTTAGCATTAGTTTATTTTCTACAAGTCATGAACTTATATCTTGAACTGCACTATTTGAAACAGTGCCAATGTTGCAGGCAACGTCCTTTACTACCAAGCTAGTGTCATCAGCAAACAGAAATATTTTAGAGTCACCTGTAATACTAAAGGGCATATTATTTATATAAATAAGGAACAGGAGTGGCACCAGCACTGATCCCTGGGGCACCCCTCATTTAACCTTACCTCACTTAGACACCACATCATAGCCATTCTCAACACTGTGGAGAGTGACCTTTTGGTTCCTATTATTAAAGTAAAAGGTGAATCAATTGTGATCTATTCCCCATATGCCATAATATTCCAATTTCTGGAGCAATATTTTGTGATCAACACAATCAAACACCTTAGTTAAATCAAAAAAGATGCATAGCGTTCGAAACCTTTTGTTTAATCCATCCAGTACTCACAGAGTACTTAGTTGTTAAACGACTTCTAAAACTGAACTGTACATTTGATAGCAAATTATGACATAAAATGATCAATTATCCTTACATATACAGCCTTTTTAATAACTTTAGCAAACACTGATGGCATAAAAATAGGTCTAAAATTGTCTACTTTATCCCTTGAGGCTATTATTTGCAGTTCCCACATTTGTACATCTTCCAGCCATGTTTTTTCAGTCCCAGCAAACGTTCTAAACACTTTATACAATTTTCTATTTGTCTTCCCAGTATGGGACAGAACAATGGACGCATTCCTCATCTCCGCTGTCTTCATCATTTGTCGAGACAAGGGAAACCGAACTTTCTGAATCCTCAGCAGATGATAACTCATAAGCCGATTTTCTTTGTCGCCTACTCATTTTAGCCACGTTTGTGTTCTTTTGGCTGGCCTGTTGGGTGCTTTGATGTTTTCCCCTTTTTGAAGATTCTGCTAGTTCTTCATAAATTGCTCTCTTGCATTTTAGCTCATCTTGAGATGAAGACTCTTCCTAAAGCACATTTTCTTCCTATCCTATAGTCCAGCTTCTCTTCCAAGTTTCTCGTCATTACGTAGTCTACAAACGCAAATTTTGGCACTCGAAACAAGCCTTTAAGAGGCCTATTTCTTTGTTTCTCATGGCTTCCATTGCCTTGCTTTATTTTCCTCTGCCCAACACTTTTTTTCCGAGCCATCTCCTGAAAAGAAATAAAAAGTGAAAGCTATAAAGGAGCTCATTTGTCAGATGATCGAAACTAGGCACCCCACCAGTATCCGAAATTAGGCACGTGTATCACTTGACAAACATGGCTCAACTACTGAAACATGTGATGAACTGTTGCATTTACAAGCTACTCACAAGTTTAATTAAATATCAAATATCACTAATAAATAAGACAAATATCAAACTACTTACCATGAAACTGTGATAACTGTGATTCTTACAGTGTATCTACAAAATATTACATTCAAATTTAAGATATTAAGAAGAAATAAAATGCGAGCACGGAACGCGACTGATGGGCTAGCCTGTTTGCAGGACACTAAAATGGCGGAAGCACAAGGATATCAGCTAGTTTTCGCACCGGCAACACCGTCTAGGGAGCATATATCCACCTATCCGTAATTAGGCCACCATCCAAAAGTAGGGCACCTTACCCTACATATGTTAGCATCAATACTGGTGTATTAGCTTTGCCAGAAACATAAAAAAACTCCCTCCCAGATAAAGTTTTACATTTGCTCATAAAAATTTCAAATAGAAATAAAAACGGGAAATAACTTTACACGTGCATTTTTACTTCATATTTTATGACAAAAATTCTGGCATGTAATTTGTGGTACACAAAGTCTACCATCTGCTTATTCGCTTGCCAGCCTCTTCCTTTGTCAGTGCAAATTTTACTGTAGCACATAGCGTTTACTTTGTTGGCGGCGGGTGGTATGTTTTCTGGAAAATGGAGACCAGAATTTGTATCTAGACTAGAAGCTGGTGTTGGTTCCAATGATCGAATGTCTCCTCCTGCAGCTACGAAGTCCGTGAAACTTTTTTTTATAAATTTCACGAGCGATATCATTTGCATGTTGACATCCTTGTGCAAAATAAAAGCATTCACAGTAGACATTAGGAAAACGCGAAAGGAGAGCTTTTTTTCACCACGTCATAGTTTTGCTTGCACATGGATGGTAGCTGGAAAACTGATTGGCATGATGTGCTCTCGTTTTACTCATGTTACAATCTATGACAGTCTTTGGCGTTATTGCTCTCGTAAAACCTCGTTGTGAATGTACAGAATCTTCTTTTGTGGTTGCCTGATATTTTGTGGAGAGGCAGTGTACCCCATATTTATTTTTCAATTTGAGCGCTGGTGTAAGACAATTCCTCAAGAAAAAAATATTCATTTCGCTTCAGCTTCCTTATTTTGAAGCAGTTAGTAGGCCTTTTTCTGTTCTTCATGACAGTTCCGACAACTAGTAGTTGATGTTCCTACAGTATGTTCAGTAAAGGCTCACTTATAAATCGACCTTTCTGCATCTAGCGGACAAAATGTGAACTGGTACGGTAAGTCGGCAATCGTGTAGCACGCGCGAATACACATTTCAACGAATGGAAAAACTGCGCCCGTATGGGATAGGGGTGCCGTGCTCACGGCTCATAGGCGCCCGTTTGGCGTACGGGCATAGTGCCGAATGTGTTAAGTGTTCTCTTCATAAAATAGTTTGTAAGACAACATAAGAAGTGATATAAACGGCAGGCTGAGAAGGAATTGTGACATTTCGGTGTAATGGCGGTAAGGAGATGAGGACAGTCCAGTGTCTATAAGGCGACGTCTTACAGCTTACAGAACTCTTAGAAGGTGCAACAGGTCTACTAAAGAGACTGCTTACACCACGCTTGTCCGCCCTATTCTGGAGTATTGCTATGCGGTGTGGGATCCCCATGAGGTGGGACTGACGGACGACATCGAAAAAGTGCAAAGAAGGGCAGCTCGTTTTGTATTATCGCGAAATAGGGGAGATAGTGTCTCAGACATGATACGTGAATTGGAGTGGCAATCATTAAAACAAAGGCGTTTTTCGTTGCGACGGGATCTTCTCATGAAATTTCAATCACCAGTTTTCTCCTCCGATTGCGAAAACATCCTGTTGGCACCCATCTACATAGGGAGAAATGATCATCACGATAAAATAAGAGAAATCAGGGGTCGCACAGAAAAATTTAAGTGCTTGTTTTTCCCGCGTGCCGTTCGAGAGTGGAACGGTAGAGAGACAGCTTGAAGGTGGTTCATTGAACCCTCTGCCAGGCACTTTATTGTGAATAGCAGAGTAAACACACAGATGTAGATATTGGTGGATTACGTTAAACGATCCCACTTTACATCACACCGGCCCTAGGAACAAGCAATACATTTTCTTTGGCTGGTAATCTTAGGAAGCAGGCAATGGCGGATTCGACTGAGAGCAGTTCTTAGTCGAT